>NC_135778.1:19203455-19541484 GCF_028453695.1 Augochlora pura | reverse complement strand
ATTTTGTAACATCCTTTTTATATATTCCGTTTGGCTGATTTGTATATCCTCTTGTTCCTTGTTTCTGTCAATGTTAATCCCTAAGAAGTTCTTGGCCTCCCCCAAGTCTTTCATCTCAAAATTTCTTTGCAGACAGTTCTTCAATCTTAATTCTTCTGCTTCATCATTGGAGAAGATCAATAAATCATCTACATATACGGCGACTATGACTCTCTTGTCTCCTGACTTGCGGTGGTATATACACAGGGATCTGCTTTGAATTTTTCTAATCCATATATTTTTAAGGTATCGTGCAATTTTTTTATTCCAGACCCTGCCGCTCTGTTTCAAGCCATACATTGCCTTTTTTAATTTCCATACGTCCCCTGATTTGTGAGTTTTCTGGATTTCCTCTGGCGGTTTCACGTAGATTACTTCTGCAAGTTCGCTATTTAAGTATGCCGTTGCGACATCCATATGGGTAACTGTGAGGCCCTCCCTACCGCCAAAGACAGTAAGTACCTTATGCTTGTTAGAATTTGTTAGCTAATTAGTCGAGACGACTGCTCTTTTCCAAAGTTCTGGGGTAAGTGCCATGCGGTCCAACACAGTCCTCTTACCAAAAAGCAATTGTGCTTTTCCCACTTCGTGGCCAGATCCTCCAAGAACAGAGTTTCATTCTTTGGCAATGCAACGACGGTTGCTTGCCTTCTCTAAACACATTTTCCATAAACAGTCAATGGCTCGACACTCGACAGCTGGGAGACCCACTGCGGTCATCAGCCGTCGCGTCGCATATCGCCAGGACTGTTTAGTCTCGCTTACCCTCCGGGCCACGCGCATCCTTGAACCCTGCCATAAATCCATCGACAGCCGACCATCGTTCGGTCGTCTCTATCCCGAATTTTCTTAAAAAAATACGTTGCGCTAACACGCATGTCCCACTTGGTTTAATATTAGCGCCAGTACGACGGAAAAAGCAAGACTTTTTGAGCGGAAATGCCTTAGAGCCTGTCTAGGTAAATACAGGACCCCCGAATCCAACTACACTAAACTCTACAGCAACCACAAACTATACGAATACGCAAAAATCACAAGAATAGACTTATTTATCCTAAAATTAATCAGAAACCACTGGGCAAACACGCGAAAAATTCATACAAACAGTTTAATCTTCGGCTCAACATACCCCAACCTCCTATACCACGATAGAACCAGACAAACCGGTTACACCCCTCCAGAATCATTCACGCATCTAGACTCAACTGGCTACATCCAAAACAAAGACAATATCCCATTAATATATCACATTATTAGGCAAACATATAACAAAAAAATACTATTCGATACAAACGCACCGTTGAACAGCCCAGATATGCGTTTCAACACTAAGCTATCAAACATAGACAAAAAAGACGTACAGAGACTGAATACAAAAAAGTACTGGTGGTTGTAATAACACAAATAGTCAATAATAATCTTTGTAAAACAAATTAATAAGTCCCCAGCAGTAATTCCCACATTCCCACTTACCCCCACTGCCCACCAAACCCACTCCCCCACTAACATAACTAGACGCGACAAAAATTGCATAGGTTTTTCCCCTAGTACCATTTTTCCTATACACGAACCCAAACCCCGCCATTAGTCTAAGTAACTTTATTTGTCTCTAGATTTAAAGTAGCATTAAGTGCGAAAAAAAAGCCATAGCTTAAGATTGCGCGTGCTCGAGGCAGAGCCATTAATCTTAGTGCCCAGCACTAATATTCTTTATGACACGGACGTACCTGGCCGGCTATTTTTGAGTTTAGGATTTTTCGCTAACGGCTGGTAGGCAATTTAGATTTAAAATAATTTTCCTGTCGAGAGAACGCATACTTTAATGCTAATTTTAGGATTACGCTCCTCTCGGCCTCAATAGCCAAGACGTGTCATAAAAAAGGAAAGTTCTTAAGGGTAAGTCCTATGTTAGTTTACAACGGTGACAAGCTGTAATTACACCTGAAGGAATTTTCCGTTAAAAATCTTTGTTAAAATATCGCTGTCGCCCCCACTTTCCATATAACAGCAACTTCCCAAAAGGAAGCGCTAGGGCGCAGGGGAAGGATGCTTTCTCGAAACAGACTTGCTGGTTGGTTATTGTTAAAATCATGAAAAACCAATCAGCGAGTATTAAAAATGCGTGAGAGGAGTGACAGTTTACCTCGACAGAAAACATTTTTTTAGAAAACTAGAGTTGGAATAGCATTCGAGAAAAACAGACCTCTTAGAGTTGGAATAGCATTCGAGGAAAACAGACCTTTTAGAGTTGGATTAGATTTTGAGGACCTCGGACCTCCAAAGGAAAGGTGTATATAGTACGAGACTAAATATGGAAACTTTCACCACCAAATTTCGGTCCTACTTTTTATACAGTCCACACATATAACGTCACAATTCGTCGCTATTACTGACGACGCCGTGACGCCCTAACAGTATCGTCCAGCATTATAAGTGTTTTGTAACATCCACATCCATCCATCATATTATAATAAATATATTGTTCTTTATAGTGCCCAGCGTGTAGTTCATTTCGTTATTCTCGTAAAACCATAACACATTTAAAATAATTGACAATATTAATCCAGTTTTACAATGTAATATAAAATTGAAAAGCTGTATCACCACTCTTTCCTCTACAATCATTTTTAATTTTAACACGTGCAAACGTAGATCGAAAATCTTATTTTGATAAGACTTTTTTATTTTGAAATCGACCTTGTCTTATTTTGTTATCTCGAAGTTATGCATCCATTAAAAAATATTCTGCACGTTCGTAAAACTTTAACTCGCTAGAACGAAACGCTCGTTTCCTTTTCTCACCTCTTCCTATCTTATTTTATCGCATATTAAGCAAAAATATTTATTACCGCCACAAGTCTTATAAAATAGGCAATAAATTATAAAACCAAAAGGCAAATCACAATAAAATGAACCACAAATAATTTTAAATAGACAACTGACAAAGAATAAATCCCCACACAACAAATAATATAGATCGCAATAAACAAAAATAATTTCATGGAATATTGCTCATGAGAATTAACTGCGTCAGCGAAATGCACATTATTCCCAACAGTTTCAAATACGAGAGACACGAAAAAACAAATCGGATCGAACAAGGACGAAGCAAATTCTTCACCGTAACAGATCGTTCGAAACGCAAACGATTCCTGGGAATGTACATATTATGTATATGTATACGCTACGACAGCAAAATCGGATTTCAAATTTCTGTACAGCTTGTCCTATCCCGATTAATGTTTCAATATTCCAACAGTTTATCCTACGATTATCGAACTTTAATTGCGCGCCCATCATGTTGTTTCGACTTCGTATTCTCTCCCAGGGAGAAATAAATAATATAATCGGTAAAATAATAAATAATCAAAATGCGCGCCCCTGGTCATTTACCACGATCTACCACGTGCTGCGTCTAAGCTAAGCAATCACTTTGTTGCATAGAGCGGTCTTGCGAGACAAAAATATAAAATCCAAATATTCTCGCATAACATCAGATCTTGTCAAATTATTATAAGTAGATTGTTGTCCATACTAACGTTTTCCTTGAATATTGAAGGTTACTTTTTTGTTGTTTTTTTAACTTTTTACGTATTAATAAAGACCCTAGATTACGATTATTTTATAAAAATTTGATTTTTTGGTTATTTTCCATTACCAAGTTTTTCGTGCTAGCCGAAAGATAATAGCCGAACCACTGACAACTTTTCGAAGATATTCCAAAGAAACTCACCGGCTTGCGTTACCCTTGTTACCCCTAGGCTTGTTGGCCGTTGTACCATAACGGATTCTCGTGGTCCCTGTTCTCAGTAGGGCTTTCTCCTGGTCTTGGCAGGTTCCTCGTTAAACTGCCCGTCTGTCCCACAGGATTCGCAAACACGTTTTAACTGAGTTGTTATCTTACGATCTACCTCTAAGATGGCCTAAGCAGCAGCGTCTTCAATTTTTCGGCGTCCTATTACCGGGCAGTGAGGCATTCCCCCACTCTCGATACCCTTTAACGGTCTAGCAAAGACCGTCTTCCATGACTAAGACCCCCTTTGCTCGGTAAGAAGAGGAATGTACAATAGTATCGAGTACCAACAAACGTAAAACACGTAAAACTCACTTATATCAGTTAAATGTTAATCATATAATATATAATTTAACATTAATGAAACAACGCTATGTTCAGCATTTAGAATACAGATCACTGCAGACCGCTACATATGTACATATGAATTCAGTAAATGATATCTGGCACTATTACCCCAAGATGTGTAGTTACCTGATAAATATGAGGTGGAGCCACCAGCGTTTTCTCGTAGAGGTTTTTTTATAAATAAACTATATGATTTAAATATTCCCAATCAATGCTTATAATTTAATTAAGTATTTGATATGAAATTATCGAATTAATAAATAAATTATTCCTGTTTGGTATGTACGTGTTCTCTCTAAAAAGATTTATTATCAATTGAATTACTCATTGAGAGGAATCAATAATAATTAAATTAATATTTACAAAAATTTGACGAAAGTTTCGTTAACATAATTCATAAACGTAATTAATATTAAAAATTGTTGTTAAAATAGAAAACCTCAATTATCTACATCTGCCACATTCAATTAGAAATAAAAAAGAAACTCAATTTAAATAGTGAAACTTTTACTTCAATTGTTCTTTTTCCATTCCTAATAGAAAACACTGGTGGCTCCATCTCGTATTTATCAAGCAGCTACTCATCTCTGGCCAATACCATTTCTATAACGAGATCTATACGGTTAGATACCGACTTATCGTGTCCATAAAGTTACGTAAAAATAAAAAGATCAGTCTCCATGTGTTTTCAATAATTGGAAAACTAGTTGTAATTTCTGCGAAAATTTTTTTATCTTTCTTTTTGTTTTTCGTTATATTTAGAATGACAAAATTGAATTACCAAGTATGATAATTAAACATGTCTGCATTAAAAATACCTTTTTTGTATAGCTTATTTATATTTTGAGATTATTTCATTCCATGGACATTTTTTATGTTTGTAAAATATTTCTTTTTATGTTTCTTACAATAACAATTTCGTATTGATCACACATACAATAACTCGCGTTAATATTCGGCACCTTTTAAAACAGAATAACCTGGTTAGCACTGGTTAATCAATTTCGATCAAATTTTTCGTATGCATGTAAGATGCCGAGATCTACAAAATTATGTTTTAAACTTTCGTTATAAGCTCAGATAAAAAAAGTTAGGCAAGTATTTTTATTTTATTTTTTCATTCCAACCAATTATAATCTTTAATTTGTAGACATTTCTTAATAAATAACTCATACATTTAAAAATATAAGGTCATTCCATTTATTTTAAACAAAATTATTCTGTTTTAGGTATCCGAATATTACATGTCATTTGTAAATCCATATAGTTGGCATAATACTTTAAGTAATGTGTGAAAATAGATATCAGCCATTAAGCATGAATGTATTTTCTGGTTTAAAATATAAACCAGCATTTAAAAATACACGCTACATTTGAAAACTTCATCTTCTAGTTTAAATACGCTACAACCGGAAGTTATAAATATTTTTCCTTTATTTCAATACAAAGGGACATGCGATATTGGACACCCTGTATATAAATTTCTACCATTTTTTTTTTACTTGATTCCATAAATTTCATGTTTAAAAATGAGATAGAAATTTGGTATTTGTTTGTTTCAACATTATAATTAAGCAAATGACTGATACGATTGAATAATATGATGAAATATCTGTTTGCATACAAGCATTAGGAGTAGCAACAGCAGAAGTTGTTATAATATAATAATTTCATAGTTAACTAACAAAATAAGAAAGTGACTGGTTTTGCTGTTTTGCGATATGGAAGAATTGGAACTGGATGTATGGAAAAATGATTGGGGTCTACCATCAGTTGATGTGGAATGTTTACAAGTTCTGGTATGTAATCAACTTCTTGGTTATGTTACAATTTACCGCAAAAATGCTTTCATTAAAATAAAATAATATGTTTGAAATAATAGTATAAATTATAAGTCGTAGCGTACATTCTGTTAAAAAATTTATTTCACGTTTTATAAGTACTTGTATAACCTGAAAATAGCACAATTTCATTCATAACTCGTCCATGGGAGATTACACTTTGGTTACCTTTCTGAAGAATGAGGACTTTCAGCTTACAATGATGTCGAGTTTATATGTATTTTCAAGTGAAAAATTCTAGTATGAGATTTGAAAACTAAAAATTTTAAATTTTTCAAGGATTTGTTGTAAATCTTTTTCAGACATTTTAAATAATGATATTTGCAATGTATTGTTCTTATTTTTAGAATAAAAATTGTAATGTTTAATTTGTTTGTATGTCATCAAGGTGTTTTAAGCACAAATTTTTACAATATAAAGTTAGCGTAAACAGTGTTCATATAATGAAGTCAGATTTTTTACTACTTGCCAATATTTAAACTTTTATAATCTCATAAAAAAGAGTCATACCATGATAAATCTGAACTCTTTTTAAAATTGGAGCCTTTACACCTTCACAATTCATTAATGAGCTACTTCGTAAAGGGGAGATTATTGTCCAGAAATCTATGTCTGAATCAATTACGATAAAAACGATCTAGTGTATTTATAGATATTTTAATTTTTAACATCTTTCAGATAATGCATGTCTCCAGTTTTCCACCTGTTACATTATGCAAAATTATGTTACAAGAAAATAGACCTTCAATAACATAAGTAGAAGCTTCAATCTTTAAAACAAGACCAGGTTTGTTATTCTGTGACATTCTTTTTTGAAATTATAACAGTCCAAATATCAAAAATTTGTGAAAAGTCTGAAATTCAATGTACGAATAAAATTACAGTGAATGTACAGTATTTTTTGTAATAATTTTTTAAAATTTCTTTGTACAAAGCATTTCCAAAAAAGATATTAGAATAACAACCAAGTTAATGTTTGTAAAAAGAGGTATATCTGAATTAAGATATATTATTATATCAAAATTTATCAATAAACATTTATTTTATTTGTAAACATAAATTGCAAACACTCAATTTATTATTGCCAAAAAAAATAGAATTTTGTTGAGTGGTAACTGCTTCAATTCATTTTAATATACATTTCAATATAATATAATATACAGTTGCATCAATGATTTATAAGCTTATAACTAGCTTTACCAAATGACTTCCATTACAATCTATGTATAATAGAATCAATGTTAACTGACACAACAGAAATATAAAACAAAAACGAAAGAAGGAGAAAGGTGACACTCATGAAATTGACAATAATAATAAGAATGATATAAACTGTTCATATGCGATAACATAAGAATATCTGCTAAAGAACTTATGCCTTCTGTTATAGTACTACTATATCATCACCAAATAAATTTATTTAATAGTATGTTTTGAAAACTTTTATGAACATAATTTTGTTATTGTGACTAAATATTATACACCTTGTGTTGGTAACAGATTGTTTTTAAGTAAAACCAAGGTAAATTGTTTAGTTTTATTTCATTTGCTTTTAACTTATAAGATAATTCCTTCAGATATAATTTCTTTAATAGATAAATTTTAAGTGGTAGATGACAATTTGAGATTATGCAGTTACTGATTGCTGTGCATCTGTTAAAGTTATGTTTAGGGGAAGGAAATCTTTAAATATAATACATGAATCTGTGTTATACTGCTTTCCTTATGTACAATACATACATATTTAGATTATGATTTTAATGAACGAATAATTAAAGTAATAACTCTTCAACAGAATCAGTTGTAAAGCTAGTTTGGTATTTTAAAAGAAATCCATTTCTTTCTAATCAGATTCTAAAATTGAGAGCCGGATTAAAGACGTAGATGGAAATTAGATGAGTGTATTAAGTTTATTTATTATTACTATACACCAAACCATCAATATTTGGTCAATTTCTTTTATATGTTTTCATTAAAGATAGATATAATATATATATATTATATCTATCTTTAATATATATATATATATCTTTAATCATTCATTCAGTAAGATCATAATGTAAGTAGATATTCTTTAGCTATTTTCATGTACTACTTTCATTATTGATGTAGTTTTTAAGAAAAGCGATTTCGAAGATAAAAAATACGTCACTTTGGAAGAACTCTTGTATTTTAACGGTAACGTAATAGATTTCTGACTTACGTAGTATTATTAGAGCGGCAATGATATCTTTTGTCACTCGTAATGTAGCAGTATGTGGTTGTATGAAGGTAGGCGTGCGGTTAAATTAATGTTTGTGTACGTGAGTGGATATGTGTACAATTAATATGAATATATTTACTAAAACTAATAACATCTGGCTAAAAACGATAACGACAACAATAACGAGGAAACGGTAACAACAAGGAATAACACACAAAAATAACAACGACGATACAACAATGATAATTATTTTGAAGAATTGTCAAGTTACTAAGTTAAACGCTTTTTCAAGACTGCCCCATTTCTTAAAGGAAGCACGATCATCCCAGTCGTCAACTTTCTAAATTGCTAAAGAGAGGGAAATTTCCTGTCCCGCAAATTAAATGGAGAATTATATTTAAAAAGATAATTTAGAAAAGTCGTCACCCATGAGGACTTTTAACGAACAAGGCTTATTACGATCGACAGTTGCGGTACACACTCGAGGTAGGCTAGAATTTCACGTCCAAAAATTCCTTCCTTCGCTGCGTTGTGCGAAGATCGCAAATATTTATTCTGCCTTAATCACGGTTAACAACTTGACTGATCAGAGATGTATCTTTTAGTTTCATTGGAAACTATCTGGAAAGGCAGCTACCGCATGCTGTACATTACTATGGATACATTGTAATGCTAATAGAATAAAAACGATGACTCAACTTTTTTATATAACTAAACACAACATAATTTATATAACATTTATTCATTATACGAATCAAGTGATTTATTTTATTTACGAAAAAAAAACATTAGGAAACCCGATTTTTATTATATTTAATTCGAAAGAAAATAACAGTGAAGCTATGCTATTTGGGACTACGTTCGACAGATGTTCAGAGTAGAGATGCTTAAATTACGAGACACGTAGAGTAAAGATGGCTACGATTTCGGGACGTTAAGAGTAGAGACGTTTACTATTGATATCCAGAAAGGAAGTGCTCGATTCGACAGACATTCGCTGAAGCGATTATACGCGTTCGACGGAGAGCCTGAAGAAACGATTCACTGTACTTTTTCAACAACCTTGAAATTTTAAGAAGTTTTGGAGTAATGAAGGTCGAAAAAAACTATTTATATGCGAGCTGAAGACTCGGCGTCGATAACGCAAAATATGGTTTGCAAATGTGGCGACGAAGGTGAAGATCTGGAATCGAAACCACGTCTCTCTAAGAAGATAAGAGCAGTAATCGTTCTTTTTTATTGGTTATAATTAATATCTTTAATATTAACACTACGCCGTCCGCACGTCTAAACTAGATTTTCTTGTGGGGCGCCGCACCGATGGGACTGACTTAAATAATTTCGCTTACCACCGGCGGTGTTTCGAGGTTCTTGTTTACTAATCTTATCGTCAGTTCCCATGTCTCAATCCTGTTCCTCTATCTTCTCGAAATTGTCAGACTATACATATGTAAATAAGTACGAAATTTTTGTTGTATTATATGTTTATCTGTTTATTTACATTTTGTTAGATACTTAGTATTTATCTTTTAAATGAAACGAAGCAAAGCAATCTCCTAGGTGAAGCGCAACTCCACAAGATTTACACATCAAATTAGTTCTTCGAATTTTTTTGTTTTTATAACACACGTGACACCGTCTGCGTTTTCGGTTGTTGGTTTCTGAAATACGTATGAGATGGTGTTCCTTCACGTTGCCGGAAAGTCTGTTGATCGATTGACGACTGGAAGCACGCGATGTACCGGGGACCTCGAAACTCTCTTCGCCAACAGGTAAACGATCTTTTATCCAAGATTCGCATGTTTTGAATAAAAAGTCATGAAAGCGGAGTTTTTTCGAATCTGTATTATAATGTTGCTGCAGTAAGAACGCGTTGTATAGAGCGCAATTGAACAGGTATAACACCACTTTTTTTGACCACTTTATAGTTTTCCGGAATATAGGATAATAGCTCAGAAATTGATCAGCGCGATCTACACCTTTCATATATTTATTGTAATCCAAAATAGACACTGGTTTTTTAATCATTCTGTTGGTTTTTCTGCATTCTTTTGCTGTGTCAACTAAAGTGCCATTGTGTATGGTAGAAATTGTTTTTATTATTTTTGTCTTCGATGCTCTCCATACTTGCGCGAGTACTGCTCCTCTTCGCTGGTACTTGGTTTCAAATACATTTAGTTTGCAGTTTTTCAACTTTGCCGGTAATCCTCTATTCTGCCGCAGCGTTCCACAAATGCGAATTTTCTTGGTAAGCAAATCTTCTGCAAGTTCCACGCTGTTGTAGTAGTTATCCATATACAGGTGATGCCATTTTCCAGTAACATTTTCCAATAGTTTTATCACCGTATCCTTTAAAGGTTTTTTAACGCCAGAGTATATTTTGAAACGCGAAATATATCCCGTAGCGGAATCGCACAGCATCCGGACAAGTATACCATACTTTGTAATTTTCGAGGGGTTATAAACTGTAAAACTCAATCGTCCATGCCACGGTATCATTCCTTCATCGATTGTAATATTTTGACCAAGATTGAGGTTTTCTTGAAACTTTTTTGTAAAATAATCAATTATACCTTGTACTTTGAACAATCGGTCGGCATTATCCGGTACGTTACTATTATCCGAGAAATGCAGAAACGATAATATTTGACGAAATCTATTGCGGGACATCGTTTTACCAAATATTGGCGTTTCCAAAAGTGGATTTGTCGACCAATAATCGTCAATCCTTGGCTTTTTAATGATTCCCATAAGAATAATTAGTCCAAACCATTTTTTTAGTTCGACCGCCGTAACATTGAACGATTTTGCACTTCCTTTACCGGGCTTCCTCTTCGTGTAATTTTGATTGTAGTACCTGTTCGTTTCGGCTCTAATAAATTCAAACAAGTCGTTCCCTATAAATAGTTCCACGACATCCTCGATATTGTTTGCATCTCTGGGAAGTACATTAGGATCGGAAGATCCTTCGAAAGCATTATTGTTTCTTGGTAAATCGAAATCTGACCACTCTTTACTGTTATCTTCGTCCGATTCTTCTGTATCACTTGGTGTTCGCCGAATTTCCCGTCTATATATCTCAGATTCATCCGAAGACGCTGCCTCATTTTCAAATTCGGATGGAACATCAGACAAGATGTCCACACACTCGTCACGTATAATTGTGTCGTCTTTTTCGTCTGTCATTGTCGAAGGGCACGGGTTTTTATTTAAAAACACAAAGTCGCTACGTCTGTAATTTACTGTTAGTTAAACAGAACACGCAATATTAACTTTCGTTCTACAGTTTTGAATACCACAATACAGCAACCAATGCTCACCCGATAATTTTTGCATAGTACCAACGTGGAGCCACTAGCACTTACCCGATAGTTTTCGCATGGCACCAACATAGAGCCACCGGCACTTGCCTGATGTTTTTTGCATGGCACCAACGTGGTACCATCGGCACTTACCCGATCGTTTTCGAATGGCTTCACAATGTAGCCACCGGACAGCATAGTGTTAATATTATGGCAACATGAAAAAAATATACGCTATTAAACATGCAGCAACGCTTGGATTTCTTAACGGATCTACGAGAAGCAGGATTATCACCGAAAAAAATTGGAAGAAAATATGGAATTACCATTAGGACAATCTGTTGCATTATAAAAGGTATCAGAAACATTAATGCGTTTACAGAAAAAAGTAAACACGAACTTAAGCGATGAAGACTAGTAAAGCCACAATATGGGGAAATGGAGGAAACATTATTATCATGGTTCGAATAAAGAGGAGCACTTGGAGAGACCGTATAACTGATGTTCTCATGATAGAAAAGCCGACAGAATTAAAATACAATTTGCTGTCGTGTTCCTATTTTTAAGTGAGTCGTGGCTGGTTGTTGAAATTTAAGAATTGTAAAGATCAGAATGGAGGAGTTGCTTTTATAATTAATTTAGAAAAAATAATAGAGGAAGAAACTATTTATCATATACATGAAAGGGAACTTGTATGGACGGAAAGATGAACATTTTTAAATTGTGTATTTACCACCTAATACAACATCCATCCTTTAACTGCTGGACCATGGTATTAAAGAAAAAACAAAGAGTTTTTCCTCACAAGCTCTTGCAATGTGTTCTAACTTGGAATGGAGGAGTGAATGAATGTTATGGTAACTACGCACTGAAAAAATGAATATAAATTTTATCACAGTCCTGATTGGAAATTACAAGATGTAATGTAAATGCGTGGTTTAAACTTATTAACGATACTAGTCCTGTCATGCAGTCAGACATGATAGAAATTGAACTTCACTGGCTGGATATGTTTAGTATAATCACGGGAAAATCCTGTTCGCCAGCACACTTAACACAATACTTAATACTTAATACAAAGAAGTATTTGGCCACTCAGGTTTCCATAGAGATGGACATTAATTTGATCCATATTCTCAGTATTGAATATTTTATAATGTTTTTACATGTATAACTGCTTAGTGAATACTGATAATCCTGCTTTTGTTTTTTTTTATAATAATCATGTTTCTTGCATCGATGAAACCAATCCTGTCATTAAAAATAGTAGTTTAGAAATAAAAAATTTTAATAATTTTGGTATTTTTGCTATTTTTTCAAATTGTATTTTGTTTAATAACTTGTTAGACATTAAAAAATTTTTCAGAATAGAAGTAAAATAACAATTTGAGTGATTATACAATTTTTGTTATTGTTTCAGGCTTATGCTAAATTTAATGGTATACCTATAAAAGTAAATACTTCTGGCAACCCTTACAATACACCACATGGTCGGTTACCTGTATTGCGTACAAATGATAGAAAATTTGATACGGTTAAAGAAATAATACTTTATTTTCAAGAGAAACAATGGAACTCAGAAACTGAATTGAATGCAACCGAGTGCGCGCTTATTTTGGCATATAATGAATTACTAAAAGAAAAGTTGCTTCCGGCTTTACAATTTATTTGGTGAGTACACATATTTTCATTCTAATTAAAAAATCGTGTGGTATAAACAAAGTGTACAGTTCGAAACATTCACATTTTTAGGTGGATAGATAAAAAAAATGTAGATGAATTAATAAGACCATGGTATAGTAAAGCACTGCCTTTTCCGCTAAATTTTTATTATCCCGGGAAATTTGAACGACAGTCACGTGCTTTGTTTGAGTGTTTGTATCCTACTGAAGATAATATTACTGACATAGAAAATAAGGTAAATAAGTACAATTGATTTTCTTTTGTAATTGAACTAAATCACTAGAACTGCAATGGCTAGACTATTGTACTTTTAGTCGACAGTTTCATGAATGTTCATGTACACAATATGTTTGGAAGGTCATTTTACGTAATAAGGTACATTACATGAAAATTAAATTTAACGAATTAAAAAATTTCAAATCAAAATGGTGGTGTTGAACGACATTTCAATATTTCAAATTTAAAAGAAAGGAACTAAAGTATTTTATACTAGGTATATCATAGACGCAATATACAGCAAACTTGTATTAATTTTGTATTTTATATTACTAAAAGTTTACTGGTGAAGAGTACGATGTAACTACATAAAATTCGTGTAAATTTTCATAAAAATTTAACAGTGCCCTATATAAACTTCAAAATCAGTTAATTCATAATCATGTGACTGACATATAACAAATCGTGTTTTTACTATTACATATTACATTTTTACTATTAATTACTATTATTACATATTACTATATCACGTTTTTATTGGGTTGGGGAATAAGTTTGTAGCATTTTTATATTTCCTTTTATTTTACAACGATTTGTTGCTATTTGACAAAGTGTATAATATTCATTCGATAGAGCTGTTTCTGCTCTACAAAATTGTGGTAATAATTATAACAATAAATTAATTCATTATTTACTATTTATTATTTTTTTTATTCCTGTTAATAAGAACCAGTTTATATAAAAAGCGTAAAAAACAAAATTCACATTGTCATTTTTATCTTCTGGTTCCATCATCTATATTGAAGTTATATTTAAAAGCATTTTTCTAATTTAGTCAAAAAACATTGAAAACATAAATGCTATGAAGACATATTTCCGACTGTTATGGAACATCTTTAAGACATCTTAACGACGTTCGAAGCTAGACGGTCTATTAACGTTTGAATCAAGACGTCCCAAAAATGTCCATTTTAGGGCGTAAGACGCTTAGACCTAAACTGTACATGAAATTAAGACGTCCAATGCTTATTGGGTGTCCATTTTCATGTCGGGCTTTTATTATTGAGCGTTATTTAGATAAAACATTATTTCATTATTAAATTAAAAGTAATTATTTATATAATTAAAATTAGTTCAAATAAGTCTTAAAATAACTTTTGCTAGCTTGAATATATATAAATTGTCGGGATAATATAAATAATATAAATTGATCGTATAATCGTTGTCGGGGCTCGATCTTGAACGTCAAAGATCCAGCGATTGACTAACGCCATCCAGTGAAAGCAGCTGGGAGGATCGCATGCAAATGAAAATTTAAACCATTTTTTAACATATTTTAGTAATATGAATGAATTGACTAGCATTTTACGATGGAAATGGAGTCGAAACTCAAGTATAATCGAACATTTTCTATTGATATGTAATGTAATTTATATTCTTGAAGACAGTTCGAATGACGTCGTGTATAGATTCATTTTCATCGGGAGAAGCTCCTCAAATCATTCGTATTACGTTTACGAAAGTACAGTAATGTCTTCTTGAATGTCACAATTTTGCTCTACCGTGAATGACACGGTGCTACTGCTAGGGTTCAGTAATCTGTCAATTTTAAAAATAAATGTTAACTTTATCGCTACACCAATGCAGAGAATCCACGAAATCGACGAATTTCCATTCCCAACACTAACACAATTTTTTTAATTCAAAAATTTTTAAACCGAATTCTTTTTAACATATTGCTGAAAGTTTTTTGATTAAAATAAGATCATATATGATATTGGCCTAAATTCTAGTTATTTTTTTAAAACATAAAGATAAATGAAATACATAGAACTATGTATCGTTGAGAAACTGAATTTTCAAAGAATATTCTGCTATGATTAGTATGTCGATATTGATTTTTGAGATGTTACAGCAATATTGTGCAAGGTTTAAATAAATTCAAGCATAGACAACTGTATAAAATGTTATTAAATGTGTTCACTTGTGTATATTGTTACATGTTTGTCCCGACATATCGGTAATAATATTGAATGTGTTATTAATATCGAAGAGTGGTTTTAATAAATGTCAATGTACGAAACAGGTATACTCCGAAGCAAGAAAATGCCTGACGCTTTTATCTACAAGACTTGAAGATTCGAAACACTACTTTTTTGGAGATAAACCGACTATGATAGATGCTATTTTATATTCGTATTTGGCGCCGCTGCTAAAAATTTCTTTACCAAATTCCGCCTTACAAAACCATTTGAAGGCCTGTACGAATTTAGTGAAATATGTGTCGCGTATATCGCAAAAGTACTTCGAAAAAGACTGTCAAGAGTACGAGCAACGTAAAGCCGAAGAGAATTCAAACAAAGTGAGGAGAGATTCAGAAACTGATTTTCCTAATAAGAGGAGAAATCAATTTTTTGCTGGAATTTTTGCGACTTTGGCAATGGCAGCTTATGCTATTTCAACTGGGATAGTTCAGGTAAATATATTTTTAGTAAATCATCTCAAAGTTGCAATTTGAAACATCTAGATTAATGTAGATTAATACATATAGTTCTGATTCGAGAATTAAATCTCTTTTCGGCCGATGTTTGGAAGCACCGTTTTTTGTCTCCCTCCATGCGTCTAGACATATTTCGTTCAACAAGAACTGACAGAAAATATAAACAGCTGCATGCGAGAAGCAATTGATCTGATCAGAGTCAAGTTACAATTTTTGACCCTTTCTACGTGAGGCTACTTTGTATTCAAGGATTTCCGATAAGGATCCTTTAAATTTCGTCTCTGAGTATCATCTAACAGCCATTCAGTTGCAACCACAGCACCGATTATGTGGACGTTTTATTTTGAGAAAACATTACGCTTTTAATACGAAAATAACTCAATTTTTATTGAAAATTCTCCTTGCTATAAGAATCAAAGATGAGTCCATGACTATAAAAAGAATGTAATCGTTTGTATTGATACAAGAACCAGAATGTTTCGACCGAAAAAGAATTTTCTCCTTCAAAATTAATTACGATTTTAATGTATGATATTTTTGCCACTCCCTTGCATTAATTACATATGAGTAACTTAAGTACTATAAGTTATTATAAAATAACTTATAAGTTATTGAAACGGATAACACGTCAAAATCATTTTCCAAATTTATTATTCACGCAATACAATAAAATAGTCTTACAGGGGATACTATTGGTAAGATAAACGCATCGATAACAGTAACCTGTAAATGATTTAGAAATTGATTGATACGCGTCTGAGATGCTATGAATAAGGATAGGTGACGCTTGTCAGAGACTTCCTTTTCATGCATCGCCATTTCACTTCTTGCGTAGTGACTTTTCATGGTTGTGGTCATTGTGGTCGTTGCGGGAAGCCAGACGAGCAGAGGGAGTCAGAAGACGGTGATTTTGAAAAATCGGCCGATAATAGCATTTAATTCCCGATTCTAATGTAATTCGTCCAACGAGATAATCATAAATGTAAACGGAACGCCTGCCCCATGTTTATGCGATTGATGTTAATAGCCAAAGCTATTGGCTAATAAATACCGATATCAGGGTTAATTTTAGGTGGTACATTATCGAGGTCTCTGGCTTGTAAAGTTTGCAACACTTGTGGTTGCAAAAAAGAATGCCGCATATCCACACATTTTTAATATTTTGTACTACTTAATTTTTCTCGTTTTCTCATTTTCTTGCGCCTAATGAATTTGTTTTCATTTTTTTTTTTCTGCTAAATATACAAATCCTATATTCTATAGCTCGATTAATATTAGCAGGGTGACCCATAAGTTCTTTCCGCGCTGGAATTATGTGAATCGGTATGAAGTTCGAGTTCTAGACAAATTGACGGAGACCGACCTCATGTAACCGCGTCTGTACGTACAATTTGCTTCTTCAACGACATGGAAAAAAATCCTTCTTTAAAGAGGCCTGTCAGTGGAGACGAGATTTGCATTTTATATGAAAACGTGCATCGAGAACGCATTTGGTCTAAGGAAAATCGACCTTCAACTACGAGGGTTGCCTTTAATATTTCGGGATTAGAGAACAAAAGCAAATATTAATCATTGAAAATCACTTTATTGTTTTTCAAAATATTCCCCATGAAGATCTATACACTTTTGCATGCTTTTGAACCAATTGTCGAAGCACTTTTGCCACTCTGATTGAGGTATCTCCAAGACATGCATTCTGAATGCAGCAACCGCTAATTCAGGTGTCGAAAAACGTTGACCTCTCAGTTTGTTTTTTACGTACGGGAATAAAAAGAAGTCATTTGGTGCCAAGTCAGGACTATACGGCGGATGACTCATCAAATCGATGTTTTGGGTGCTCAAAAATGCAGTTGTTTGAGCCGATGTGTGAGAGCTCGCATTGTCGTGGTGAAGAGTGATTGACAAATTGTGTGGGATCCAACGCGAACAAATTTTTTTGACAGTCAAATGTTTATGCAATATTGAATGTATGCTGGTCCTACTAATGCCTAAGGTTGTCTCAATCTCACGATAGGTCACATGACGATCTTGCAATATCAGTTCGCGCACAGCATCAATGGTTTTCGGAACAACAACTGATTTTGGACGACCTTCACGAAATTCGTCTTGGAGTGAACTACGACCACGATTGAATTCACCATACCATCGATAAACACTGGTCCTTGATGGAGCTTCATCGCCAAAAATTGAATTAAGTTCATCCATGCACTGTTGCTGAGTTAATCCACGTCGAAAGTTGTAAAAAAATAATCGCACGAAAATGTTCACGATTTAATTCCATTTTTGGGCGAGATGAATCTTTTAAGTTACTGTAAACAACACAAATAGCGCTCGTATGTCAAAACGTTCTGAGTACGTGTAACCTCAAAAATGTCCAACTTTACGATAGAGCTGTCAATTGCCAGATTGCAACACTAGGGTTGCCAAATCCCAACAGATAAAAGGCAACCCTCGTATTACGAAGCCAGCACTTCATCCGAAGGGAATTGTTTTGTGCATTTTATGGGACTGGAAAGGTGTAGCGTACTGCGAGCACCTTCGATAAGGTGAACGATTAATTCTGCAAAATATTGCAATCAACTTGATAAATTGAAAGCCGCCATAGCCGAAAAATAGCCAGGATTGGCGATCCTATAAGGTGTCGTTTTTAATCACGACAATGCAAGACCGTATGTTGCGTTGGTCGTAAGACAGAAACTCTTACAGTTTGATTGGGATGTTCAGAAATCCGAAAGCGAAATGAAAACGCATCTCGATCAATATTTTACAAGTAAGTCTCAACTCTTTTGGAAATAATGAGGCTTCCTGAGAGATAGAAGAAGATAATAGAGCAGGATGATTCATATATAATATAATAAAACAACCTTAAATAAGAAAAAAGAAAGGAAGGAACTTATGCGACTCCCTAATGCAAAGGTTTATATACATTAAAAGTGTGGCATGCAGTGTTTTTTTCCATGTAGTAAAGAAATATGAAAGGTCAAAATATTGTGAGCTGATATTACATTGATTACGTTTACATTTAGAGACTCATCTCGTTTAACAGAATAGCACCCATTCTCTATTTCAGACCACCCTCGTTCTCTATCGATCATTAGCATTTGTTATATTATATGATATCTTTCGTCTCCCTTTAACCTTTCTCTTAATTTCTTACTGGATTACTAGATCACGACGCACCCGTGGTCCAGATCTGTAAAAATGTGTACTAAATTTACACCACTGTTATTTGTATGTTACAGTAGAGTGAATACCCCGTTATGTGAACATTTCACCGTACTTTCTATTACAATTCAATGTCTTAATATATTATTTTTGTTGCGTGAAATTTCTTTACAATTGTTTAATATAAAGTTAATATATGTGCATTTATATTTACATTATCAGAAAGCTTGATTTTAGCATAAATGCGTTGAATATATAAATCGATTCAAAATAAATGTCAAGGTTTTTCATGAACACAATCCTCACAGAAACGATTAATAAATGACGTCTAATATCCTTAACAATCCTTATGATATCCTCACATATGAAGCATGGCCTGTTAGATAATTTTATATATTTTATATTTTAATAGAGAAAGATTCGAAATGTTATTGTAGACAATTGGCTGAGGCCACAGTTTCACACATATTGTATACTACGGCGGTCATATGATTACGATCACTTAAAAAACGGTATAAATTTTTTAAAATTGAACTAAATAACTTGAATTCATCTTAGGTGACGAAAGGACTAGCTTATTAAACACTGAACAATATAAATACTTTTTCCAATCTCGTTGCTACTTGGAATGACAACAGAAATAAGGAAAACTCGTTTAATAATTTTTTATCTGAGCCTGTAATGAAAATTTAAAAAATGTGTTCTGCAGATCTCGGTAACTTAAATACATATTGAAAGTTGCATTGAAATAGGATAACGTAGAAAGTGTATAACATCGGAACAAAATTGCAATAGTCGTGATCTTTAGATAATTGTTACTCGTAACAACGTTAACCAATTTCGGTGAAATTTTCAGTATGCATATGTGAATGATTTCATTAATTACATTCCACAGGTGTAAGAGAAAACATTGTTCCGTTACAGTGATAATTTAAAAAAAAAGTTGTTTGTCCTTGTTTTAAAATGTTTGAAGAATATTTAGTCATTTTTCGGATGCAAAACGTTAAGTAATTTAACCGTGACAGCGTGCATGACGTTGACTCGTGCCAGATGTGATATCGCATAAAAGTTGTAAAATTCTTGAACAATAGGTCAAGAAACACAGTTGTGAACCAGTCGCTCGAACGTGTTTCAGTTGCTTTCCGAATTTCTCCAGATTAAAATCGTGAGTGGAAATTGTGGGGTGATTTTTATACGTGCAATTATGGAATTATGGTGTGCGTTGGAAATGCTGGTGAGACAGTGCGTAGATTGCTGGAGGAATGTTCCGAAGGAATTCTTATGCGTGGAAAATATTACAAAATTTTTATTCGTATGAAATTGTGGTTTGCAATGATAGAGGTGGCCCGATCGGCGGTGTTCCATGCTGCCTTTGCAATCCGAGGACGCTTGATCGAGGTGGTAGAAGAGGAAAACATTCCATCGGATTGTCAGTGATTAATTAAGTGACCAGTATTTAATAATAGTGCTGTGGAAATGAACTCCGTCTTAACCCCTTGCACTATGATTCCTTTTATGCTGTATTAATTAGCATTTATTCATTCTTAATACTTTCTTTAATAGGACAATTCCTATTTCTTCTATTGTCTTTATTTATTTTCGTTTCTGTACTTCGATAAAAGAAGAATTAAATTTGGTTTCGATTTGAAATAAATTAGTAATATTTAGTAGACCATGCATGAAATCTTTATCACGAGTGTGACTCGTTATTAGAGTGCAAGGGGTTAGCCATAGCATTCATACGTATTCCTTGCTAAGTGTGGCCACTGAACTAGGATCAGCTGAACATTGTGCGGATCAGTATGTCGACATCGTAAATTGTGACCCACATTTTCAGAAATGTGAACAGCAAATGCAACTCTCAACTAAATGGGTAAGTTTACTATTAATGATATACTTTACGTTTCTTAAACAAGTATATTCTTCTTGTTCTTTAATGCGATTGTTTATTGTTAAATTAGATCTGCGAATCGTTCGTTTAATTCTGTTTGGATACGGAATTATTGAGAAAAAAAATATCTTTTGCGCAATTTGATGGAGTTCATTATTGTTAATCTTCACTATAAACAGCTCAATTAATAATTAAATTACTTATTATTTCAAATCCGAAAAATTACCAAATACTTTTTAGATATTTTTAAAATAAGGATGAACAGCGCTTTTTTTTTAAATTATCACTGTCATAATAGTAAAAAAATTCACATTATTCTCGGTTGATCGATCGCCTTGCAGTGATCCTCTGTATTATAATAAACGGACTCACTTGTGGTTACAGTTATAAGTCATTGTATTTTCAAACTATATTCTCGTGGACTTACATGCGATACATTTGGGTATTAATACAATTTTTTATTGATTATTGAATTACTGTTGCAGTCGCAACAGAACTCCTGCGCATTACGTGTTAAAAATTACTTCAAATTACTTCAGGTACCTCCCATTTTCGGATTGTTTTTGAAGCACCCTGCATATATTTAGTTATTTAAATATTGTAAAGATTATTCTTAGAAAATCCTACGAGATTACGTTACCACGTAGTGGTAATATACATTATTACAATTAATATGTAATAATATGTAAATATTTATCTTTTCATTACTCTTTATTTCTTCTGTTATTTTCTCTATCGTTTCTTCTATTTTCCGACTGTATAGTATTAATTCTCTCGATATTTTTCCCTCCTAACTTTATTTTTATTTCTGTAATTCTCTCATTCCATTCTTTCCATCCAATTATTTCTATGTTCTTTTTTACTGCCACTATGAACCCTTCTCTCGTTCTCCCTTTTATATATGTATACGTCCTCTTTGCTGGAATATTCCACTATTTAAAATCTGCTACCAGCTCATTTTCCATTTTCTTCCAAGATTCCTTTTCCATGCGTATTTCTATTAACCTCACTATGTCCCAAAGCCCTCCAAGTAATTCCATATATCTCTGCATTTATTTCCAATTTCCGTCACATTCCAAAAGCATTCCTTTACTGTCCTCTGTTCCATCTTCTTCACTTCCTCCCTCCCGCCATTCTCTTCTCTACGCTTCCAGCTCTGGACCTCCTCTCTTCTCGGTCCGTCTATACAGTAATGTTTCGACGAATGTCTCAAAGTAGGAATCGAGAATCGTCAGTATGTGTATACGAAGGCACGGTCATTTGGTCCTCGCGGCTCGCCTTTATCGTTGGGAACATCTCATAAAAGAGAGAGATAGAACGAGTCTCGGGGCGAACGAAGCTACCTGGAAGTAGATTACTATGAATACATTGTAATCCTAGCATAACAACGATGACTTAACCTTTTTATTTTCAATTTTTTATACATGAAAATTCTTTTAATATATTGGTCGGATTTTTTCAATTAAAATGATACCAAACACGACATTTTTTATACTGTATTGATTCATTATACAAATCAAGTATCTTATTTTATTTACGAAAAAAGCATTCAGAAAACCGATTCGTAATTATAAAGAAAGAATTAAAGACAACGCTACATATGGTATTGTGTAATTCGAGTATAATGAGGCTTCCTGAGGGATGGAAGAAGGTGATAGAACAAAAGGGTTCTTATATAATAAAACGAATCACATCTTAAACAGTAAATAATGTGTATTCATTTCATATTAGAAAAAAGAAAGAAACTTAGGGGATACCCTAATATTTGCAAGATTCTACAAATTGTGAATATAGTGGTTTCATATCGCTTATCTTTCTCTTCTACCATTTTTTCTAGCTACACTGGGAAAAGAGCTATGACTTGTAACAGTTTCGTTGGACAATCTGTAACATCATTTGTTTTGGACTGATCTGATGATAATCTTCGGTGATGGGATAGCGTTGTGCATACACAGAAGCAACAGATAAAAGTATAAAACGTTTTTACGGTTAAATATGAAAGATGGAAAAAGTAAAAGAAGATCGCTAAGGTGGTGTTACTTATGAGGTATTGAAAAATTGGGTACACACGCACCGCACAAGTTTGCAGTTGCAATTTTTGTACAATGTATAAGTTCCTAAATATATTTACTTTGCTAAAGAGCATTGGATCTATCTCAAAATTTTACAAAAACCTTTTCAAATCGCAACGACATTGCGATCCTCCCTAGGTTTTGTGAAAAATTAAACTGTTCCATTTTGGAATTTGCATACAAAAGTCAGACATAGACAGTAAGTAAACGTAAAAAAGGGAAAAAGAATCGAGGTTATACAACTACGTATTTGGTAATTATTTACATAATGGGCAACCTCACTGATAACAATAACCTTGAAATATTTTGACAAGGTCAACCATTCTGAACAACTTTTTCACACATGAGGGTTATTAGTTTCTGTTGTTTTACAATTCACATTATTCAGCTCTAGATTTGTTTACATGTCAATCGTAGGTTTTATATATTATATTTCAAAAACTGTGGAGGTTGGTTTGAGCCTAGGAATATGTATATGGCACGGAGCGACCGTTAAGCTTTGCATTGTTGTTGTATTTCGTATAGCATTTTTGCATGTACAGTCGGTCCCATCAGTATTCATACTCCCATTGCTTATGGAAGAAATCTGTTGAAATCAAGGGATGCATGTAAAATTTTGCAATAAACTTTATATTATGAATGAACACATGTATTAGGTTGTTCGGAAAGTAATTTCGTTTTCTCCCGACAGAGGATTTAATTGTATTTTTTACACCCAACTTCACACTTAAGCCGCATACACATTATATGTTTTGAGAGCTGATATAGCAAGGCTTGTGTGTGAAAAAGTTCAATTGATTCTACGCAGTAGTTTTCAGTTGGTGCCTTTTTAAATATGGAGAGCAATAGGCAACATTTTCGTCATATTTTACTTTTTTACTACAGAAAAGTTAAAAATGCTATTCAAGCCAGAAAGAAATTAACCGTTGTGTATGGAGAAGATGTGTTGAAAGTACGCTAGTGCCAGAAGTGGTTTGCAAAATTTCGACCCGGCAATTTTGACGTCGAAGATGCACCTCGTTCTGGAAGCCCAGTTGAAGCTGATAAAGTCACGATAAAGGCATTAGTTGATGCAAACCGATGAATAACAACACGTGAGATCGGTGGGAGGTTAAATTTATCAAATCCAATTGTTTATGACCACTTGAAAGGCTTGGGTTTAACCTTAAGGCTCGATATATGGGTCCCCATGTTCTCACGGAAAGTTTGTGTCGTTGCGTTGACGTCTGTAATTCGCTTCTCAAACGTCACGAAAATTATCCATTCTTGAAGCGCATCATTACTGGGAACGAAAAATGGGTTGTACATAACAATGTCAAACGCAAGAGGTCATGAAGCAAAGAAGATGTATCGGCTCAAAGCATTTCCAAAGCCAATATCCATTAAAAAAGGGTGATGCTGTCTGTTTGGTGTGATTTTAAAGGAATCGTTTTTTTAAACTTCTATCGTATAGCACAACAATTAATTCAGCAGTCTACTGTCATCAGCTGAACAAACTGAATGATGCACTTCAACAGAAAAGGCAAGAATTAATCAACAGAAAAGTTATAATGGTCCACTAAGATAATGCGAGAGCTCATACAAGTTCGATCACTCGCCAAAAGCTTTTTTACGACTTAAATGGGAAACAATGTCACATGCAACATATTCTCCAGATCTGGCACCTTCGGATTATTATTTGTTCCAGTCACTGCAAAATTTTTTAGACGGTAAGACCTTCATTTCAAATGAGGAGGTCAAAAACCACCTCGATCAGTTTTTTGCCAACGAAGTCCAAACATTTGATGTGCGTGGAATTATACTATTACTAGAAAGATGGAAAAAGGTATTGGGAACAGAAAGTGTACGGTCCCGAAAGGATACATGCCGCCGTCCCCATAAACGACCAGCGACCAAGGGTTCGCATCGCTTGCGCCGCACGTGTAACAAGGGTTCGCATCCCTTGCGCCGCACGTGCAAAACACGCGAGGTATTTTCGGAATCGGGCTCCGAAAAATCGGTCGCTTCTCACAATGATAACGAATGTGTGAGGAGTATGTTCCCGAACCGACACTAAAATTGCACTCCAATTACGCCACTGGATCCGGCTCGAAGGACCATGTAGTGTGTCGTGGCGAGGATAATAAAACTTCGTTCAGTATAAATAACTTAATTTATTGCACTTTTCTATCCCGCACTTGTCACCGGCCGATTTAACATTGGGTGACTATTTCAAAGGAGTCGCAGTGGTAGTAACAATCTTGTGGTCGGTTGGATGTTGTGTAATATCGCAATGTCGTACTGTATGTTTCGTACTGGTAAAAGCTAAACGTAATGTCGTACTGTATGTAGTGGAAAAAAGCCCCGCTGCTTCGGAGTACGATCTTTTATCGCCTCGCGGAATGCCGCGATAAGGCCCAGTTTGGGGGAAACGTCATCCCTATTCGTTGATTGACTTGAGGGAGGAGGATCTTCTCGAGCATCCCCTCCTCGGTCGAGGACGAAAGTCCACCCTCAAGTCAATGCTGGAAAATTCCCGAAAACTGCCGAAGACGGTTGGAAATCCCCGAGTGACGTCACCCCGAAGCAGCGTGACGATGTGGGCCCGAATGGCCCGCCGCGGATTTATGGCCCTTAACCTGGCGATGGTCCCGATGGCCCAAAGAAGCGACCGATTTTTCGGAGCCCGATTCCGAAAATACCTCGCGTGTTTTGCACGTGCGGCGCAAGGGATGCGAACTCTTGTTACACGTGCGGCGCAAGCGATGCGAACCCTTGTTACACGTGCGGCGCAAGCGATGCGGACCCTTGGTCGCTGGTCGTTTATGGGGACGGCGGCATGTATCCTTTCAGGACCGTACAGAAAGACCAGTATATAATTTAATAAAATATTTGTTCATTATACGAAAATTGTCTTTCATTTTCACAAGAAAAAACGAAATTACTTTCCGAACAACCCAATATAAAGCTTATTTATACCAAGTTTAGTCATAAGTTTCTAAATACCCTCTACGCAAAATAATATATTTAGGATTACGATTATATTTAAGGGAAGGAAGCGGTTAACGTGGCCAAAATTACAGGAGAAACAGAATACGACACGAACCCAATAAATGTAATATTCTCAGTTACTAAGTATATTATTCTAAATCCCTCAACAATTTCCTTTCTCGACCAAGCTTAGAGGAATACATTCCTCTTCGAAAAAGAGATAAAAGCTAGCCGCAAGGTTCAAGGAATCGTATCATGTCTACGCTAAAAGAACACTTTCGATTCCGACCACGAGACATTCAGTGAGACATTACATCGTTGTCCATATTAACGTGTTCTCCGAGTATTGAAGGTTACTTTTTTTGTTTTTGTTTTAATTTGTTTACGTATGAATAAAAACTCTATATTACTATTACTTTATAAAAAAAAAATATTACATCGTACGGCAGTTGTCGCTTTAGTCGTATGCTTTATGACCCGTTTCACTTTGGGGAAAAATCTGGGATCCCTGGCCTAGCTTACGTTATAGGGGCTATCGAAACCAAAGTTCCTAAAGAATTGGTGGTACGAAATACTCCCTGAACATCACATTCCTCGCAATTATCATCAAGCTCCTTTTTCAAAAAGAAACAAGTGGAGTGAAAGGGATTGCCTTCGCGCTGCCAGATGCACACGCTGCTGTACGGGGCTACGATACATGCGTCACCAATCCTCAATCCTTCGATATCTTATTTCTCTGAGACGCCTGAGCATAAACTTTTATGCATAATATTATCCAAACGTCATCACAATAATCCAGTTTTCACAGCGCTGTAACAGTCATTGACACGTGTACGTGATCTTATGAATTCATTAATTATATGGTAAGGTGTAAACGATAAGGATAATTCAGCTCAAATTTTGAGAAAAATATATTTCAATTGTAGTATTAAAAATTAATTACATCGGATATCAAAGTGTTAAATATATACTGAAGTTTGTGGCGATTGTGTAGAAAAATAATATTTGCATATTATATTGTTAATTCATTCCCATTTATCAGACCAATTTTATTTAGATGTGTATATTTGAGTAATTAATTAGCCATACTCTAATCAACACAACAGATTCAATGGAATCAGCGAATCGCTGAAGCGGAACAATAGTTTAAAAATGTTTTTATGATAATAATAAGTAATCTATTTAAATTTTTGTATCCTAATTTTTATGTATAATTGCTGACTGTATATTTTCAGTCATCGACACACGAAAAGCAGACAAAGCATTATATACGCAGCCGGCAGAGGATACGAGACAGAAATCAACGAGCGCAGAAAAATGGCGGAATCGATCCTTGATATCGATAAAATGAAATGATGGCACGCCAGTTCTGATGTAAAAGAAAGTCATAGATTCATGATTCTATTTTCTGAATTGATGTATTAAGAATTGTATCAAAGAAGAATAATAATAGAATTCTTATTTAACTTGGCTTGTTCTTATTAGTTTAAACAATATATTCTACATAATTCATAATTATAATTATAAGTACCCACAATTACAAGCATCGAAGCATTTATACAACAAATAAGAAATGTTAAGAAAATGTGCAATCAGCGACGTTCATCAGCTAGGTCTGCTATACACGTGAAAGTAATAAAAAAATAAATAAAGAACTAAGTTAATATCTGTACTAGCAAATGTCATGGAATGTTTTTTTCGCCAAAATCTTGGCACCTGTAAGCGGACGCTCGAATTGTTATTACGGTCGCCGAACATGTACCGCTACAGCCTCAAAAATAATAAAAAATTAAATGACTAAAAAAAACACGATTAGCACAGTTTTGTAGAGCAGAGACAGCTCTATCAAATAAATATGACACACTTTGTCAAACAGCAACAAATCGTTGTAAAATAAGAGAAAATATTTAAAAACGCTACGAACTTATTTCACAATTCAATACATTAAGGGCCACTTCATTCCAAGTGGATACCTTTTGTACTTTGATGTCAAGGATTTTGATGATATTGAAATATGTTTGTAATCCGTATGCAATTATGAAGATTTAAGTCCCATATTTTTTTTATTTCGAAATTGTTTCAGAGCTACATGCTCTCAAAATTACTACTTTTTGCCAATTTTTATTAAAACTTGTCTTAAAATTTGAATTTATATCTGCAAAACTTTTTGAGATACAAAATAGCTATCCCTTTTTACAAAACCTCCACTTCAATGAATTAACCACCCTCCTCTCATAAAAATACTTTCAAATACAAAAAATGATATATTAATTCACAAAAAACACAAATGTCAAATTTTGAAAAGATATAAAAAATATTTCAGAAAATATTTATTAGCACTTAATTTCATTTGAAGAAAGTATTAAAATCAAATGTAGTTGCTCCGTTTATACAATGTGTTGCACAAGTGAATAATTAAAAGATCACGATAAGACATTACTATAATCTGAGGTGGATCTGAGGAGCCAGTTTTAACAAAATTAAATGTATACAAAATTGATGTAATAAATAAAACTAAAACTGACATGATAAATATGCTCAATGTGTGGAATTATTTCCCATCTTATTGTACCATCCGCAAGAACTTCTGTACTATTATACTTAAATTTTGAAATTAAAATTATTGATGTACTATAAACAATTAAATGTATACAACGCAGAGTAAAAAAATGATTTCTCGGTATCGCAAAATAACTCTTGTTTAGTTCTTAAAATTAAGATTAATTTTCCTTAATATAACATTTTCATTCTATAAAATCATTATTTCTACTCTTTGAAATATAATAATGATTGGTTAAATAAAGTTTTAAAATGTTAATAAAACCCCATTTTCGTAGGATGACGATACCTGCAAAAGTTGGAAGTTAAACACAGGTTTTTGAGAATATCTTGAAAGCTAGAGGGTATATTAATAACAATTCCAGTTCTATTATTATTTCAATAATGTTTTAATAAACAAAGAAAAACTAACAATAATAATTGAAATTGTGTTTCTATCAAATAAATCTATAAAAATGTATTAGTATTCCTTAAATTAGCAATGCCATATGGCTAATGCAATAAGGAAAAAATTAATGAAATAAAATCAAGTCATAGATTATTACTAATACATCATGTTGACTAATCCAATAAACTGTACATATTAAATAATTTGAATTATTTATTTCCTGCGTACAAGTTATTACTACATTCTACAAATTGTCTAACGATATAAATGATCAGCATGAATATTACTAGCAATTTCCGATTCCCATTTGTCTCCATTATTCAGCAGCTTCTCCTTATTATATAACATTTCTTCATGTGTTTCTGTTGAAAATTCAAAATTTGGACCCTACAACAAGATTAATAATAAATATATTAATATAATATTATTACCAGGAAGATTGAATTTCGTAAACTTTGATGTGTAAATAAAACTTAGGTTGTACTCTCAAAAACCAGACGCATCCGATTTAACCGAAATTTTACAAATAGCTTTATTTTACATAAAATTAACGTTCACTAGAAAAATGTCTAGTGACTGATTTATTTGATGACTTCGAATAAAATAAAAAATTTTGGGAAAAATGATTTACTGCAGTAATGTCACTCTTTGCGTTACTGACACAACTCTGCCGCTTTTTCTTTTATAATTGTGTTAGATCTAGTTTAAGTTATCAGGCATTGTTTTTATCTAAAATAATCTGTTTTCAGAATTTCAATGAAATTGAAGGATAAAATTTCATAGCATTGTAGACTGTAACATTAAAATAGTAAAAACATTCTTTGCAAAATTTTCGTTTCGCCAAATCTAATTATATTAATTGTAAGTACTTCTACGATTGCGTCCACTGGGCAAGCCTCTTGACAGAAACCACAATAAATACACTTAGACATATCTATATCATATCTGGTTGTTCGTCTAGATCCATCGGATCTTTCTTCAGCTTCGATGGTAATAGCTTGTGCTGGACAAATGGCTTCACATAGTTTACATGCGATACATCTCTCTTCTCCAGAAGGATATCTGGAAAAAAATAATATAATCAGATGTTCATACATTTTACTTAACAGTAGATAATTAATATAAGCATATTACAAAGTTTAGTCATTCTTTCACTGCTGGTTCACAGACTCATTGAAATCAGTATGAATAGCTTACTATAAAAATAATCAGTTCAAGTACAATGTGATCCAGAGCAAAACAAGAAAAGAAAAATTCGTCTTACACCAAGTATTTCAAAACGATTTCTATAATTAGATTTTTGCTTAAAATTTTATATCAATAACCATCTATTTATTTATAATTCTATGATACAGAAGTATCTATAATATACTTTTCATATCTTCACTTGCGGATCAGGACTTCTTTTCCATTATGAAAGTACCTTTTAAATTGTATAAATACCTTCTTAATGCATGCTCTCCTCTAAACCGTGGACTCAAAGGACCCTTCTCGAATGGGTAATTTATTGTTGCTGGCTCTCTGAATATATAGGACAATGTAATTCCCATTCCCCGAAGAATTTCTAAAAAAAGCGCTGATTGCACTGTTCTATTGGTCAGATCGGTCCATGTTTCAGGCTTCCCTTCTTGATCTGTTTCTTCCTTATAAACAGAATAATATTTACTTCTGCTCAAAGGTACATTTAAAACCTTTGGCAGTACTTGAAACAATTTTAAACCTGAAAGCCATTAGATTAAATAGAAAGTGAGTAGCTAAAGTAAAAATAATAATTAGTTTTAGTAAATATTCTATTTAATAACTCAAGAATACATATGATCGTTGCAACTCTGTAAAACAGGTTAAATATTTTCAATCCTTAAAAAGAATGTCTTTTAAAAGGAAACATATATCTCCATATTCATGGTGCCAATCTGAAATTATCATATCTATTTATATCAATGTTATCCATAGCAAAAAATATTATAGATAAGAATGAACAGTTTAGATAGAAGCACAGTTTAAACATTCTAAATTTGATAAAGCTAAATTGTTAGCATATGTTTATCAGTTGACAGCCCAGAGTGAGGCAGTCAGTATTCCTCTATCAAATAATTCTGAGTTCGATAAAACTTTATCTATATTATATTGGATATGTTACATATTATTTCATAAAGTTTTATCGAACTCAGAATTATAGCACACAGAAAACTTTTGGATATATCCGAGTATCTGCTGTTACATTCTGATTTATTTAAAAATTTTTTTAAGTTGACATTGATATCTCTTTCTCTTTTTCGCCCACAAAAAAACCATTACTAACAGAAAATGTAGCCTGTCTTACCAAACAATTTTTATACAAATATTTTTTCATTATTTCAATTTCTTCCATGATATTTCACTATACTTAATTAAGCAAGACATCTTTTACATAGGTTTTAATAACATAAATTGGGACATAGCTACACGAGCAAATGAGAAAGCATTTAATTTCGTTATAAAGTTTAACAATGAAATAAACTAAACTTTTCAATAAAACAATACTTCTAATACTAGAAAAGGCATCATAAATCAAACGAAATAAGATAAAAGCCTAAACCTAATAAGTACAGTTGAAAAAACGTATGACATAAAGGGGGCTACGAACACTAATTACAATGACTGTCATAGTTTTTTAAATACCGTATAATAATATAGAAATGAGGAAAATGTAATATTGTTTTATGTGCATAACATATGACGTGTAATTATAATTTACTTTTGAAGGTTATAATACATTGTTGTAGATAACTTTTCGAAAAAAGTAATTCATAGCGGCTAATAACAGATTAATGAGAACTGAATATAAGATTTACCAGGTTGCATAATTTTAAGCGATGTCATCTTGAAATATTAACAGTTTCACTTAATCTATTAATAATCAATCTTCATGTACAATAGATTTCAATAATTGCAGTCAAATGTTGCAATTGTAGCTGCAACGAAAGTGAATAATAATAACCTTTCCCTACCAATGAAAATAAATAGTATCTACGTAATACAACACATGTAACCAACAGTCAAATTATGTAAATGTCAGAATACAATAATGGATCCTACACTTGCAAACCTACATGCTGCATCTTTATCTATTCGCGGGGATCGATACAGAAATTTTCTTTACCCTGATTGGCTGACAATTCACGGCTGAGATAGAGTCCAGTGTGGATTGGATGTGCAGTAAAATGGTGGGGATGTGTGTACCAGCATAGGGAGTCAGAAAAGCGTCCAGGAATGTTTCCTATTAGAGGCCGCAAACTGCGCATTTTGGAACACTACAGAAACAGTGATCTAAAATTCGTAAGTTTTCTATTTCAGCGCCGCGCCATTAGCGAGTTAGACCAACCTCAGCTTGTGAGAATGCCATATTATTGTTGCGTCACCACGTGTGAAGCTGGCTCAACATATTAACTAATTTGAATGTGTAATATGTCCAATATCAGAATAACATAGAAATAAATACTATTTTAACAACGATAAAACTCATCTAGCTAACCAAATAATAAATAGGATTAGGCGATTACTTGAGTAGATAAATTATAAACAGGCTTCCCACTGCAAACAGTAGAACAATGGAAACAGTGACTCGGACACCTCAGGGATGCTACCTAGTTGCTCCTGGATATGGTTCTTGAATTGAGACATTACTATACATATACATAATTGCATGCGAGCGATGCATGATCAAGTGAGAGCCGAATCACAATTTTTGGTCTAGTTCACGTGAAATCGGAGAGGGTCTCACGAGAGGCTACGTGACTTTCTCTACATTCCTCGATTAGTCTCGTTAGATAAAAAAAGGCTCAACGAAGAATTTCGTGGGTACTCTCTCATTATCTCCTTACATATTCTCAGTTATTCCTCTCGGCCGATACTGTATCTTTATATAAATATACGATATAAATTTGTATTTACATTCGAACTTCCCTCTTGTCGCCATAGATTAAAAAGCGTATAGTCTAATAGCGCGGTCGTAATATAAACTAGTGACTATGTTCGCATCGCTCATGAAACGTGATAACGTAACACATTCAATGAAGTAGCAGTTTTAGCAATCACTGATTCTTATGGTCCGTAGGAAAACCGATAGGGTTTTAGTTTTTTTCTGGTTGCTTTCGGATATTTAGTTGCGACAATCTTTGTTTTGGTAAGTGCTAACGTAATTATAGAATATAGAACGAAGACGGGGAATACCCGATCTTACTGTGATGAGGGATATCGTTCCGTAAGGGGACTTTTGCAGAGTGAGAAGACTATAAAGGCATCCTATCCGTGTGCGCTGCGTCATACAAGATTGTAACATTCCCGGAGTGTGATAACTTAATACTGTGACAAGAGAATAGCTACCACTGTTCGAATTTGACTTTTTGTAAGTTTCCAAAGCTACTTTATTACGAATTTTGAGTATTGGTTATCGATTAACCTTGACATAATTTATAAGCAATTAAAGATCGCGAATATCGCAGTTTTTCACGAATTTCAACGAAAAGTAACTTGACCGTGCCGAGATTCATAAGCTCAGATCAAAATATTGAAAAAACATATGTCTTTAATTTTTTTACGCCATTGCTTTTGGGATTTTCGCCACACAGACCGGTGGATAACAGTAAAAGTCGCCGCCAATTTGATGCGCTTCGCAATCGGGATAATGATCGGTTAGCAACCGTGCGATTGAGAGTAACATGGCCTGCCATCTTTGAATGCATTGCTCAATTGCGTCAACCTCTTTGTTTCGCACAGAAGATTGTTTTTGAGTCGACTTTTCACGCAACAAGTGCCAGCCATCTTTCTTACACTTACTCGTCACCGTGACAGTCGAACTCACTTTCTTTCATATCACAACAAAGACACGTATCGTGTCTCTTTCCAACGTTCGCTATCGTTATTTATTATTTCTTATTTTCTCTTGATAATTCTGTTGCTTTTTATTGCACTATTAAATTACTTTCTGTTGCATCTAAATAGTTTACAATTGTTTCGTGTTGTTGAACTTCTCAATCATTTTGCAACATGAAGGATAGTTTTATACGCCATTCTCTGCTGAACAATACAGCTGAATGATGACATTGTTGACCAAAAATGAAAATCTGGAAATACTCGTCGATCATGCCAGACGGAGGTGTCAGAGTAGTTCTTTTGACTAAAGCAGTAATTTTCCGCGAGAAGCATGTTTTTTCGGTTTATAATCTCTCGCTTTTGGCTTCAATACCGAATGCTGGCATTATAAACCCCGGGGGTTTCAAAAGGGCTCCGGGGACAGAAACCTGAAGGCCCAAAAGCAGGCCCGCGACCGTCCTGCGACCGGCTGTTTTACAGACCTGCAGGAAATCCCTGTAAAACGTTGCTAAACCATCCCCAGCCACAGAATTTCTTCTTAACCCCGCTTTGGTTTCGTGTACATGGTTTCATGTATACAAAATATATAAAAATCAACCCATTTTTGGTTGAAATTCGTAAAATTTTCAATATTCATATAGATTACAGAGGAGTACCAAATGCATTTTTTAAATTTCTATTAAAGGTTCGGATGAAAAAGAAAACTCAGCATCCATTTCTTTAATAACATTGAAGTTTGTACGAAAGAAGGGATCATTTTCTATTTCTGAAGTCGAAAGTAGCTAATGCGAAGAAACTTCGAAAGTTTTAAGGATTGACATAGAAATGGAGCATTTCATTCAATATATTTTGTGAGCGGCACAATTTTGTACTTATATTTCAGAGATACTTATATTTCATTCGTTTTAATCTTAAGTGTTGTTCGATTAAATAGTTTGTACTACGTTCTTCTACAGCGTAATTCATTAACTATCCCCGTCACTTCGAAAGAAGTCATTGAGAACTGCGTACGCTTGAAGTACATTCGCGTACACGTAAAAAAAAAACAATACGAGTGGAACAAATATGAGAAAAATAGAGCGATTCGTGGCGAAAGGGATGAGTTGTGGAGTTATTGGAGAGTCGTGGAGTAAGTGGTAGAAAGTTGGGGGTTGAAGTAGAAAGTAAAGTGTCATAGTCGTCGTTATTTTAATTAACTAAGTAGTAATTTAAAAGCTAGTTCTAGTTATGTAACTATTTCTTTTCTTTCCTTTTTCTTAAATAAAATGTGCGTGTTACCACATATCTGATGTTTATATTAGATAATAATGTATAATTTTTATAATATCTCTGTACAGAATTCAAAGCAAACTATCAGAATGTCGAAGCCTCAAGAAACTCCACAGAAAGAATCTCCGGGGAAGAAATGGGTAGGAAATGTTATGGAAGGAATAAAAGCTGGCTCAAGCATGCAAACACGATTCAAAGTACTTGACAATAAGAAATTAAGCAAAGAAACAGTTGGAGGCATTCAAGATATGACAATGGGAAAAATAAAAAATGGAAAGCCCAGCGGTAAGTTTAACTAGCTAACGTCGAAAGGATCAGAAAGAAAGATTATTCTTTATTCTTACAAAATTTATGGATATCTGCACCAACTTTTCTATCAACGATTATGTTATTGATTACATTGAATCGATTGTTTGCTAAAACCGGTTTCGCAAATACGAAAATATGGTAATTTTATAAATTCAGGCACGTCTCACTGATTTTGATGATTTTTAAACATGGCGCTCTGATTTAAATCTCAGGATATTTGCAAAAAATTTGCTATTCGACACTGAATTTTGCTTACGCATGCTCATGTATGCCCGGGGCAGCCTAATCGTCGATCGGATGCAGTTCGAACACGAACGCAAGACGCCCGTGTCGACAAGCGGGAAAGAGATCCCCCGGCTGCTGCGTGGATCGTAAGGGACGGTGTGTGTGTGTGTGTGTGTGTGTGCGCGCGCGCGCGCGTGTGTGTGTGTGTGTGTCAGGTTATATAAGAAATGCTTTCTTCAAAAGTTCTGGGGAAAGTGCCGAGGGGTCAATCACGGTCCCCTTTCCAGAAGGCTTCGCCTTCCCCCATTCTGTGGTCAGATCTTTCCAGAAACATGTGAGATATAAAAGGACAGTGTAATGTGTAAGAGTGAGAGCGTAGCTATGTGAATATAATAGCAATCAGATGATAATGACAATTGACTGATTGCTATGGCCAATCGATATTCGTACCGAGCAGGATCTGATCGGTGCAAAGGGAGCTCCCGACTTCACCTGTCGGATACGTCACACAGGGACGAATCTTGTTGTATTTTAGCCTCACTCATTTACTCGTTTCAGATTTTCTCTCAAAAAATGCGTTGTTGCTAACATGTGTGTTCGCGACAATGACGGTTCAGGCCGTTCGTCGGGTCGCAGCGATTGTCCTGGTGTGTTAGGTGGCCTGACGCAACGTCGGGTATTTAATCATATTTAAAAATCATCATAATTGGACGAGCGTGCGCTAATCTATATGATTACAAAAGTTTTCTATTCCCAGCAGATTTTGAATCGATCCCTTTTTACCATCCTCATTTATATGTTCATAATAGCTTCTATAAAAGGCAAAAGTGTCTATCTAGTATAATCCTCTTAACACTTCGACTGCCACATCGAAGACCTCACAATTTCGTAAAGTTAAAGTGTTTCATTTAATCGAATCAAAAATTAAAAATTTTAATTTGCGATAACAATTGCACCTTCAACATCCTTACGTTTTGTGAATCCTAATAAAATTACAAAGGTGAGCGTACAAGAGGTGAGGAATGTAATACGGATAAGATGGAATATAGTTTGACTTTTTTTTACTCACAACTTTAGCATTAAATATCTTCAAACCTATAAAGCCATCTGTACCCTAGCCGGGTATCATTGGATTCAGCTAATAGAAATTATTAAGTTTAACTATTAAATAGTAACTTTATCTTTTACACTTTAACTAGAAAAATTATATTTTGCTTTTTTTTAAATGTATATATAGGTAAAGCAACAATACGCTTTGACTGTGGAAAAAACACAGGTAGTAAACCTCATATTAATATCGATCCGAAAGGCCATCCTAGTGCTAAAAATCCGCATATCGAAGTTCCTGAATCCTTTGTTGAAGGAGCAAAACACGTCAACACTGCATTGAAGTACGCAGGTGTTGCATTAACTGTAGCCTCTGCGGCCGTAGAGGTTTGGCGAATTGGTAGTGCGATTCATGATGATGTGCACGTGCGCAAACATGCGGAAGAGATCATTCAAGAATTGGAAGTTGCTATCGCGAATTTGATGAAAGCTCTTCTAGCTCAAACTGATCCCGATGCAAAGAAAGACATAAACGCAGCCATAGAATACTTGAAAAAAGTTTTGATAGATGTAAAGCGTACAAAGAAAGTTCCAGTAAAAACTATTAGAACGACCGCCTCAGCGCTTGGCGGATGGATGGGAGGTGCAGCAGCAGGCTCTGGAGGTGCATGGGCAGGAACAGTCACCGGCGTTACAATTGGCTCTGCATTTGGTCCCGTTGGTGCAACAATAGGTGCCCCTATTGGCGCTGTATTAGGTGCAATTGGACTAGGAATTGGTGGTGGAATCATAGGAAGCAAAGTTGGAGTAAATATAGCGGAAACAGGGTTATCAGCTTTGGATGATGATAATGATATAAAAAGATAATAAATATAAATTAGTCATATTATATTATAACACCTCCTACAACAACAACAACAGCAACGACAACTACGCTTGTAACGACGGCTAACACAGCCCACATGAACTGACTACAGCTGCAACGCTGAGGGCAGCATTTTCTAAATTACCTCACTCCCTACAAATCTCCGTATAGAAAGGCCAACACACTGATGAATAAAGTTCACTCGTTCAAACGAAACACCTGTCTTTCAATATCGCTACCAGCCTGCCAAAATCTCGAATAGAATAATAAAATATTTAAAGTATACGCGCACATTATAAGATCAGAAGATCTTAAGACGTAGACCATTTTCGTCGACTCTTCCACCCTTATAGTCTTTTGTTTCATCATTGTACCATTCTCTCTCTCTCTCTCTCTCTCTCTCTTGCATAGTCTTTCACACTGTGTCTCATTGTAGCTTACTCGCTCTCTTTCTTTCTTTATTTCCCTCTCACTCGTTGAAAACGAGTGATGTTGGACAAAATGGTTTTTGATTGTATCCTGTAACTACCTTTAGATACAGGGAACAACATACAACGTTGACACTTCACATAAAGTATATTTTTTGGACAAGCTGTAGAATAATTCAGGTTAGGTTAAATTCGACTTGTGGATGAATTTTATCTTCAAATCCAGCCATAAACATGTTTCAATATTAATTTACTCTACGTCGTGGTTTGATTTATGCCGGTTTTAGACTTATTTTGTTCAGAAAAGCATCTCAAGCTAATTGACAACGTTCTTACTCTGATACTATTAATAGTAAAAAAATTGTCTTCAATTAACAAGTGACAATGAGCTGTATAATGCAATGTTGTTTCTAATACAGTGTACAAGTCTACAATGTTAAGTTAACAAAGAGGAATACACAGATGGAACAAGGGAGAAGTGTATACTATTACTACTTTGTATATATATAGATGTTAGCCAACTAAATCTGTCTCTCAAAAAGTTAGCTACATCTGCAGCAGTTAAATATGCTACCCCCAGATGTGTATATGCTTTAAGTTACCTATCAAATGTATAAGTAATAAACGAATATATTCATAAAATTGTATCTACAATTAAAAAGCTGTTCCTACTTATTGGCAGATTAAAATTTATTTGCCAATTAGAAAATTTAAAAATATTAGAACAACTATATTATATCGCAACTATATTGGTTTGTTATTTAATCACCAAATATTCACCAACATTATATAGATATATTCTACTTTCACAAAACAAAAGTGTAGGACACATATAATGTTCAGCTCATTTAAGCATTCTTTTTTGGTCGCTCTCCAAAAATTGCACTACCCACTCTCACATTTGTACTGCCCAACTCCACCTAAAGAAGTTAATTTTAATTTTCTTATGTATCTGCTTAGTGGTATACAATTGTAATGAAAATTACCGCTTGCTCATAATCATTTGACATTCCCATGGATAACTTTATTTCTGCTGGATCAATTCCCAGTTCTTTGGAAAGATCATATTTACATTCTTGCAACTGCAGAAAATCAGGATTTGGCCCTTCATTTGTATCATATCCATACATTCCTATCGTCATAAGTCCGATAAATTCCAAATTTTTACAATTGTCTCTAATATATTTCACAAGAGAACAAACTTCTGAAATTTGACAACCACTTTTTCCTGTAAATTTTATATCAATTAGAACCATAAAAACTGAAATTTAATTGAAATATTATACTACAGAAATGTAATATCTAATACCTTCTTCTTTACTTGTATTAACTTGTACCATCACTTTTAATTTCAATTCATCCTGTTTTCTAAACTTGGGCCACGAAGTATTCAAAGCTGACGAAAGTTTTTCATTGTCTACTGTTTCGATCACATATAAATTTGGTACGGCTAATAATTTGGTCACTTTATTTCGTTGTAAATGACCAATGAAGTGCCAATGTATATCGCTGCATTTTGCTAAAATATCAGGGTGATGTCCTTTTTCTACTAACTCATTCACATAATTTTCACCAAAATGTTTTTGACCAGCTTCGTATGCAGCTAGAATCAAATTATGAGACTGTAATTTACTCACTGCAACCAGGCATGGTTCAAAATTTTGATATTTCTATAAAAACAAGTTCTCTATTATTTATAATATAGAAAAGTGTATTTTTACCTATGAAAATATATTGCACTGTACTTGAAATATACATACCGATGGTCTTTTAGCTGATGCAACTGAAATTTTATTCTGCACTATTTTTAAATTTTCTGCTACTGTAGCCATATTTGCAATATTTCGAACTGTAAACATTCAAATATAATATACTTGTAAATAATTATTATTTATGTGAGTTGAAATATGTTAATGTATTTGTAAGCCTTAGGCTAGTATAACTATAATCCTGTAGTGTAATGTTGTTACATAATGCTTTTATGATAAGAAAAGTACACAAGTTTTATGAAAAGAATAGATCTTGTATTACAATTATAACAAGTTAAAATAACTTGTTTGGCATTTTTTGTAATTGTTACTCGTTTAAAGTACATTTAGTTTCTTAAAATTATAAGTAATTGTATAATTATAATATAAAATTATGAATAATTATAATTATTTTGTTTCTTAAAAAACAATACAAAAGTAACGTTATTTTGTGCTATGATACTTTTAGAAAATCGGAATTCTGTTTTTATCACTAACTGCAGAAATATTTTCTTACACTTATTTAGCAACCCTAAGCAAATTTTTTATAAGTAAATTATTGGAAAAAAATAAATAATTTGGAATAGAATTGCTTTACTATTGACTGAAATGAAAATGATCTAGGGACAGTGTATATGAATATTCACTATCATACAACAGCAGTACAAGCGAATCATTTGATACTAACAGTAAAGATGAAAGATTTCGAAATTTACATATAAGAAGAAAAAGAGTCCCAATTTCGACTAACTGTTACTATTATTATTAAGTTTGCATTATTATTACTATTCAGTTTGTAAGGTAACACTTGTTTTCATAAAATAGAAATAGTCTTCCTATTAATGACTTGCTGATTAAAGAAAAACGAGTCATTCTAACTTCTCTGGTAGAAATATGTATACATCGATCAGTATTGGAATTTGTACATCATTCTAAAACCTTTCACGAGCAGAACAGTTCAGCGCTCCACGGACATCCGAACCACACCGAATTCCCTACATCGAACAATCCAGACCGCAACATATGATATATTTGTTGTTACGGTCTGAATTGTTGACCGAATCTGCAGCCTTTGAAACAACATGCATGTGTCATTGTTTTGAAAAATGTTCAAAAATAATCTAATTTTGTAATATAAATGCCCCTCTTCTCTCGGAAACAAATGTTACCCGCTTCACTAGTTTGTGTACCGTTCCTCTATTCCTAAGTCCATGGTTTGACAAGTTTCGTTAAGCCCATCAACACTTGGCGAGCCAAAGCGAATCAGCAAAAATCAAGCGTTAGTAACTTCTCTATTCATCTCTGACGTCATCTATGCCACAAGTAAAAAAACCATGAAATGAAACCAAAGATTTATCGATCTCAAATTATCGATTTGTTCCTAATTCTAACACAATATTCGAAATGACGATACTAAAGAATGTATGCTATTCTTTACTGTAATAATATCAACAACTTTTATATACCGATAAATAACAAATACAGTAATCATTGTTAAAAAAATATATGAAAGGTAAGTTTCTGATTAAAATATGTATTGTAATACTATAGGAAGAAAGTTTTCATGAACTGCCATAGATATCAAACTGAAGCAGAAATTTTACAGACAACTTTATATCTTTTTTTTACATGCTCAATGATTGTATCAGTCAGACAGGTGGTGGTGGTAAAGGTAGAGCCTACAAATTTGTGTAAGCTAAAGACATAGATGGGTGACGTGATACCATTGATACGTTCTACGTTCACAGTCACAGTACATAATCGTCATGGCTCCGCTCGTATGGAGTTCTAGAGGGAATATTAACCGGTTTTTAACTGATATTCAAATATTGCAATGCCTTATTGTGTTAATCGGACTTTTTAATTTATCTGTGTGTCTCTACGAAGATCAAATCGGAAAATTCGATTGGTAAAATGTTTCATATTCTAAAACAAATGTTGATTGTAATGCTGAAATGCTTAAATAATGTAGTAGCATGTAGTAGCGTGTTTGACAGTTTATTTATTAATCGAATTACACTAAACAGAAGATTTATTATATTTGCAGGAAACAGAATTATGTTGGTAAAATCAAGTTCGCTAGTTTTGACACGGTCTCAACAGCAAAAAAAATTATTGTTGCTACTGAAGAAAATGTTGTTGCTGCGTTAAACCTTAAATCAGGTAGTTTAAAAATATCAGTATATGAATGATTATATATAAAAACCGTAATTTCTTTTTCATTTGTAAATGAGAATTTGTGGTTATTAATTATTAATATAATTAAGTGTTAAATTAACATTTTTGTCCTTTCAATACTTATATTATTCTACATTATAAGTGAAAAAATTAATAAATACTTATCTTTGATATTTTTTACAAGGTAGAAATTAGTAGAGAGTTAAATATATTGTAAAAAATAATTTCTTTAATATATGAATCTTAACCTTTCGATTTTAAATGATAATATATTGAATATTATAAAATTATACTGTAATTATCCCTAAATTAATTTTGGAGTTCTTATAAGTAGCTACAATGATACTCTAACAAAGTTAATCATATATTAAGAATACTCACAATGTTGTATTAGAATACACTGCAGTCAAAAGGTTAAATCATGCAAAATAACATAGCGTTAACCTTAAAGTAATGTATCTAATGTATGTCAAATTAAGTCTGTATTACTACAATAGTAGTTACTTGATGGCAAATTGATTTTGCATCAATAATGACGACTTGAACTCAAACTGAATCCACATTGATTAATAATAAATTTTAACTACATTTGTAAATACACTTTGATATGGGATTAGTTTGACATCGAGTTAAGATTATTGTTAGGTAGTCTATTTGATGTCAACTGAGCATTATTGATACAGAGTCAATTTGAAGCCACGTTATCAATAGCGATATTAAAACAGTGGTCACCAGTTAAAGGTTAAGTGGAAAATGTAACTAAGTAAGTACATGCGTAAAAAGACATAAGAGAACTTAATTGCCTAGGACAAATCTTATGGAGACGTGTATTAGAAAAAGGATATGCAGGTCATATTCGTGCAATGGGAGGAGTTGCAGATGGAGATTTAGTATCTATAAGCGGAGGAGTACCAGCTATTGTTCGTGCATGGGATTTAGCTACAGGTCACATCCTTCATGAATGGCCCATGGCAGAACAAAATCCAGATAGGTTAATATTATTTTTGGAAATACTTGTTTGTAATAACTAATTTCTACTACTTTTGTTGTTACATATAAGGTGTTATCTTTAATACAACATATGAGGTTTTACTTACGTATAACTATCTGACAAGAAAAAGTTTAGAACAAAAATTACAGACTATGGAGTGTAAAATAGATATCAAAGAAAAATTTTGGAAACAGTTTGTTATCATGGTGAAATTAAGTTAACATTCGGTTTTGCAAATAGTATCACATATTTTCTTTTTCCCATATTGTAAAGGACACTCAAATGAATTCACAATACATATTATATAATACTTTTGCTATATTTGTAGTGGTAGAAATGCAAAATTTATTATGTAAAATTATGTGAAATATTATGTCGTATTTGATTTTGAGGTGGTATAAATATTATTTGACAATCAATAGTTTACAGACTCTATTACATACTTGTACACTGCATTTAATTATGTGCTCCAAATGCATTTCGCTATCTGCAATATAGTATAAATACATTATCCCTTTACAAAAGTTTGAATGTATCGCAGCTGTTAGTAAAAATATCATGTAATATATGTTTCTAATTCATCTTTATGTCCTATACAATATAATAAAAAGAATATATGTTTTTGCTTATAAAACTCAAGGTTACAACGACTTTGTTATGAAAACAAATTTTTTTGGAAATTTTATCACTAATATGTATTGTACACTACAATTTTTATCCTAAATTTTTTTGTGAAGTGGCAGCAAGAGGGTAAACAATCATGCATCGCATTAGAGATAACACTTTGTACATAAATACAGTAAATCCTGTTTATTTAGACAATGTCCTTATCAATGTCCTTAGACTATTGTCCTTGAATCCAATGAAATAGCTTGACCAATGAAGCAGAGAGCCAGGACTATTCAAATAATTATCCATATATTTGATTACTTCGAATAAGTGGTAACTGAAATAAGCAGAATCTACTGTTATCTTCAATTGTAGATTATCTAAACAGATCAAAATGATTGAATTAAAATTTGTTATTTAACAATTATTCATATTATGAAAATGATTTTATAAAAAATTATTGCTTAAATTTGCTTATTGAAGGAAATTTCAAAATGACGTTATATTATTATATTAAAATTTACCATATCGCTTCGCAATAATAACAAACACTAACTAAATTATGTAGACTAATGGTATAATCTTTAAAAAAAAAGTGTGTATAATAAGAGGAAATTTTAATTATTAATTTTCAGACGATTCTCTCCATTTATATCTTTTTCTACATTGGGATTGTACAGTGCTAACAGGTTTCTTTATCCTTATTTATTGCACAATCTATAGTATATGTACATTCACTTGATGATTACAGGTTTCTCACATTTAGGATGTATTACTCTTTGTACAATTTTACAATTGCATTTTGAACTAAATTTCTAAAGTTCTCTTGATTGTAAAGAAATATATAATTTGCAAACAAAGCTAACAGAGCCTTAGTTGGAAAATATGATTACAAATTTATAAAGTTAATACACTTCAATATTTCTTAATATTATTTCATGTAATTTGTATGCATCATGTAATAACTACACTAAAGCACCACACATCACGATAGTGTTTCATGTATTTAATATATGATTTTTTAAAAAGTATTTTTTACATAGTTGATGTATAATCAATATTATCACAATATGAAATGTTATTTCATAGCTAATGTAATATACATTATTAATTTGAATATCTTCAATTTTGTTTTGCTATTCAGAATCAAAGATGTAAAGTGGCACATAAAAGATGGTATGCTGTATCATATTTTACCTACCTATAATAGCGATATTAAAGTAACATCATATGATAGTAAAACCGGACACAAACTTCAAACAAGGAGAGTTCATGCGCCATTCATAAGTCAAGAAACAGAGTAAGGAGCTAGATTAAACTATAACTGCTTATTTATTACATCTGATTAATATTATTTAAACAAAGTGTTAGTAACTACGATATTTTCATTTCCTTAGATGTGTTCTGGCAGCTCCATATCTCGCATGTTTGAAAGGAGATAGTTCATTAGCTGTGCTATTCTTAATAAACTTATTTGATGCAAATGCTGAGCCAGAATCAGTTACAATAAATACAATATTTGGTGCTGGTGCACAAGGTCCATATCATTTAGAACCAGTTTTAGGCGAAGAACCTGTTGTATCAATTAGTGCAGATGGTAATCAGAGGAAACGAATTCTTGTTCTAAGAGATACTGTCACTCCTATCCAAAGAGATATAGTTGGTGATGCCATGCTCTACATTGTTTCGGTCGACAATGAGAAAGTGCTTCTGGAAACAACATATAAAGCAGGAGTAAGTGCTTCACTTTTCTTTAAAAAATGTTTATATTTACAATTATTAATATACCAAATTATTTGATTTTAGACAACTGAAATTACAGCCACAGAACTTTTAACATCGACTCCTATGCCAAATTTATCTATGACTCTAACACATTCATCATTGATATCACCAAAAGTCATGTCTTCAGTTTGTCCTCGACAAGCAAAAGGCGTAACGTGTTGTCACTTATTAAGTTCAGAAGATCACAGTGTCTCGCTATTACAACATAATAAATTAATTTGGACTAGAGAAGAAGCACTTGCTAGTATTGTGGCTGTGGACATTATAGAGTTACCTATGTCTGATAGAGAACAGGCTATTGAAACAGAATTTGATCAGAAAGAAAGTGAGTATAAAATATGTGTTATCTTTATGCATACTAAAGTAAACTAAAAACTTGTATAAAATAAAATAAATAATATTTTTATTTCATATTACGGAACTCACAAATATAAATAATATTATATATGACGATATTTGAAATTAAATAAGTATTGGATTTTGTGGTGTATCTTGATTTATTAAAAATATTTTAATTATATTATATATTACATTATATATATTATAAAATATGTTAAATGCTACTATGAAAGTTCAAAGTATCAAAATTATTATATCTACAACAGAAAAGCTTGTTGTATTCGTTTATGAAAACAAAGTCATATTCTATTTTTATAATCTCTTTCTTAACAAAAATTAATTAGATAAGTTATATTAATTGTATTTTTTTGTGAATGGCTGCTGGCAGGTATTGATGTAGACAGTTCATGTAAGTAGTGAAGCAGCAAGGGCTGGTTTGAAAATTACTTCGTTATCCTGCTGTTTATTAGATTTATTCGCATGTGTTGATTTTTCTTAGACACTTATGGAAATATATAAAGTGAACATTTTTGCAACTAATAAATATTTCCTATTCATTATCTAGAAGAATTTTTATAACATTGCAATTAGTATTTGCATGAAAGTTATAAATATTTTGTAATTTAATGAGTATTCATCTACGAAGGAATTATATAACTGAAATGTTTGGATTTGATTAATTAATATAATTTAGTATTATGCATGAGAAATTATATAAGTGCAAGTAATATAAGAACATTATTTGTATTTGCAAGTTTATAGAGTTCTAAAGCAATACTCGATTAGGTTGTTTTAGTACCACATCAACCACGTGCTACTTGTTATCATTTCAGTTCTGCAGTTAAATATGTTATTGTTTTTAAATAACAGTAGTGTGCAAGAGAACAGTTTACAGTGCGTTTATTGTATGAACAATGTATAACTTCACAATTTTGTGTTATAATTAGGGGATGTGTTAAGTATGATGATCAGAAGAGTCAGCTCACAATTCAAACAGGCTAAAGCATTTGTTCAATCTATATTGAGTAATCCACCACAACCTTCCAATCAACGTACTGACTTAGTACAAGACAAATTTGGGTTGCATAAAATGATTGTACTTGTTACATCAACTGGAAAAGTATGATTTTATTTTATGGCTAGCAATTAATAGATAGCATGTATTGATAAATAAAATTACATTGTATATAATGAATAATCTTTTTTTTTTCAGTTATTCGGCATCGAAACGAGGAAAGGTGAAATTATATGGCAACTTAGAGTCCCAAGTATTCGAGGTTTTGTCAAAAGATCTGATGCGATAGTTTTGTATGTGCAACGTGGTAGTAGACATTTTCCTTATCCTCCACAGTGTACACTATTAGCAGAAGATAAGGTATATTTTCAGTATATTAAAAAGAAGAGATTTCTTTTTGAGATTTAAGATTCTATGATATACTGCAAATATTTTAGAAGACAGGAGAGGGAATTCTATACACATTTAATCCAATTACTGGTCAACCATTAGATGGATTAATAAAATTAGGATATAAAATAAAGCAATCCATGTTGCTTCATATTACAAATGATGATTTCTTACGAATTATTCTTATCCTTGATAATCGGGATAAAGCTTATGTATATCCTGAAGAAGCAACAGCAATGGTAGCATCGCTTGGTAAGAACATATATATGTTTACTGCTGATCAAACAACAGGTGTATTATCTGGATTTTCTCTGTCATATAGTACAACTGAGGTACGTATACTAAATCCTATAGAAATTATGTAATATGTCAAAATATTTGTTCACATTTAATTTATTGTGCAGGAACTTATCGCTCATAAGGTATGGGAGCTATTACTTTCGCCGAGAAACCAAAGAATAACACACGTTGTATCGAAAAACCCAATAGAACGTGTTCACTCTCAAGGCAGAGTTTTGAGTGATAGATCTGTTCTGTACAAATATATTAATCCTAACTTGGTTGCCATAGTAACTGAAGGTGTTGGATATACCAATAAAAGTAAGTTCACGCATAACATAACAAAATTAAATTTCCTTTTTTTTTATGAGGAGGGGAATGCATTACGCACGCCCAGTATATTACGTATCTACAATCTATCAGAATGAGGACTGAGACTTTAATCCCGTTTAAACTTTCATGTATTAGTTTTAAAATTAGTATATCTTTACTATTTATTTATGTTTTACAGATACGCTTAATCTATATTTATTGGATGCAGTGTCCGGAGCAATGATATTTTCTATTATACACAAAAGAGTGCGTGGTCCAGCCCATGTTGTACATTCAGAAAATTGGATAGTATATAGTTATTTTAATGAAAAGAGTCGTAGGACCGAGATTGCTAGTCTAGAACTTTATGAAGGGGAACAGCAGAGTAATACCACAGGTATAAAACTTCTATAATTGTTAATACATTAGTTTTAGTTTATTGACAGAATTATCCACGTATTGTTTCAGTGTTCTCGTCTTTATCTACAACTCAATTGCCGATTGTGGAAAGGCAAGCTTTCATTTTCCCTGCAGCAATAGAATCAATGCGGGAGACTATCACAGAGAAGGGTATTACAAGCAAGCATATTATAGGTGAAATATTTATATATTATTTGTTAAAACTTAGGGTTTGATGAGACTACAATATGTGTGCTAATAAATTATATTTTACAGTGGCCCTTGCCAATGGTGGGGTATTAGAGTTACCATGGAAGATGGTGGATCCACGACGGCCTATTAATCCAGAAATACGTGAAGAAGGTGTAATACCATACATGCCAGAGATACCCATTCAAATGGACGCAATAATTAATTATAACCAAAGCGTATTTAGGGTATCGGGTGTTCACACTAGTCCTAGTGGCCTTGAAAGTACTTGCTTAGTTTTTGTACATGGTCTTGGTAAGTATTTTACTGATATATTTATATATTCTTATGCTATTAAGTTAATGCAAATATAATGGCCGATTTTGAACAGTAACTTTAAAGTATCGGATAAAGTAAGCAATAAATAAATAGTACTAAGATAATATACAACAAGTAATACAAACAACTGCTATTATTTTTGCACTACTCTAGTAATATATTGAATGAATAATTTGGGGAAATAAGGCATATGTTACAATTAATTGTACATGTTATATAATTATTACAGACTTATTCTACACACGCGTGGCACCATCTAAAACGTTCGATGTTCTGAAAGAAGATTTCGATTACTACCTAATTATGATAGTGTTAGCAGGGCTCTTAATTTCATCATACGTTACAAAGAAGTTAGCTTCACAAAAAGCGCAGAAGCAAGCATGGAAATGATGATTCATTTTTCTTAAAAAATTAGTGCATAACATTCTTAATATCCGTTTCTTAAAGGTAAAACATTTTGCTAATGATAATTTGTAAAGAAAAGATACTGTTTTATAAAAAGATAATGTTACTGCAAAAGTATATGTCAATAGTTTATTATATTACCTAAAATATCGAAACGTATTATATACATGTATTATTTGTTTTTTTTTCTATTGATGCAGAACACACATTCTACAGCGATAACATATATTTGAATATTCGAGAAAAAGTGTACTAGTCATTGTATGAAAAGAGTGGACCATGATCACTAATTAGATCACTAAAATAACTGACATCATGCTCAAGCTACAATTAATTTTTCGTTCAAAATACAGTGCTCTCTGGAAAATTTCTAATAATGTCTGTTTTATTATAAGTACAAATGTTATTAATACGACTATATTTTTCTGGCAAAAAATAAGATCATGTATGACTTCATTTAAAATGACAAATATGAAGCTTTCTTGTGTAATTCCTATAGATATCAAGTTACTAATTTAAAAATTTTTGAATGAGACAATTGTACATACATAATTACAGATTACTTTGTTATGCGAACTGTACTGTACAGTAATATCTCTAGCATTGTTCTTTAGCCTGAAAACGAAAACAGACAACTAAGGAATTAGAGATATGATTATTTGAGATTTATGGTTTATTTTTATAGTTTTTGATTATCAGTATCTATAAAATGGAGCCACAAGGCTCGAATAATCGTATCTTCTCCTAAGTTGTCCTTTTTCATTATCATTTTGAGGGGCAGTGTGAAAGAAATTACTGTACGTAACAAATTTCAAACCATCAAATATCAAACTGAAATGAAATATAAATATTGTGATTGTTGCAAAGAAATTTCATTTTTCGATACAGAATAAGACATTATTTCTTCTTTTAATTGTTCATAAATATGATAAGATACACCAGTAAAAATTTATCATAGTCTTAAGAGCTACACCCGACGGTCGTAGTTTAGCGGACTTTACGTTATATCGAGCAACTAGATTTTTAATTTATTTTAAACATTCAGCACCACCCCTTATAATCACCTTAAACATGTTTGTTCTGTGTACTAAGAGTATTGAAATCATCCGAATGTAATGTTGTTCGTATTAACTTAAAATTTCCCACATTCCTATAAATGCGTTATCAGCTGCTGCTGAAGAAAACCCTTGATATTTGCAAATGTCCTATTTAATTTCTTTCAAATTATTATGTAGGTAATTTTTAACTTGGTTGAAAAATGCAGGCAAATTTGGATACAAAAGTATATTGTCAATTCATGTAAATACATTTAGGCAATTTACTTCAGTAACACACAGTGATACTAATCTAACACTTGTGACAATGTTTCATCACTCTAGTAATACTAGAATTTCCTTTTGTTTTTCTGTTAAATAAGGATCAAAGACTTTATGTAAGACTGGGTCTGGAATATAAATATTTTAAACATTACGGTTGTAGCAATAAAGTGTTTTAAAAATGACTCTTTTTGCTGCTTAATATTCAATGATGCAGCTAAGATCTATGATTCTGTTTTGTTTAATGTGCATGCACATGCTTCCTATAATATTGCTTTAAAAACCAAATTGTGATGGAAAACGGTTTAAATGTACATAATTTGTGCAAATTTCTTGTTTTACATTTTATAAATATATTAATTTATTTCTGTCTATATTTTTCTTTATCTTGTGAATATATGATACTAGGAAACTTTTAACTGGAACAATTTTATTATATTTCTTAAACACTCGAAAAGGAATAGAGTTATAAACATACATAGTATGCGTACTGTAGATTTCAAATCTTTAGCATTTGTAAGCATTTTCCAAATTATTTTTAAAATTAAATCAAATTTGTTGATCACGTAACTATTACTAATAAAGTATTAAAACATCGATAAATTTTTTATCTAAATATATAAAGTTACAAAGAGGATATCAATTTAGCACATACCACAGTACAAATGGATGATTTTATTTATATACTTTTAATTGAGAATTAAATAATTTTTACTATCTATGAATAAGAAACATAAAATCATTTTTTTGTATGGGATAGTAATTTGCTTTGTAGATATATGTAAAGTTTCTAATAGACATAAGTTATTGTTATCGAAATAGAAATATAAACTGTAATGTCACGAAAATGTGAAGTTTGGAGTATCATTACGAAATATACATTATATACAAAATAATATGTGAGTAGTGTTTCCATTTTTATCCTTATCTTAGCATGAAAATTTTTTATTATAAACATAGCGGAATTTTAAAAATGTCAACATTTATTATAATACAAATCTTTATGTTTTATACAATATGTTACAATATTAATAATGCATTTACAATAATGCTATGTTACATTTACGTTAATGTCTCCTTCTTTAACATGAGTCCAAATATAAATCTTTATCTTCTATGCATTTTACAATAATTTGGCACTTTCATAATACTGGTTTGTCGTGATGCTTGTAGTTATCTGAAAAAGTAACGTATGTCTTTATGAACGTAGCTTTATATGCTGTTTTGTAATAAACATAATAACGATTGTTTGTTGTAATACAAATTTTTGTATTTTATACAAAATGTTATAAAATTGATGATGCATTAACTATGGTGAATTTACATTGACATTACTTCTTGTTTTCATTGCATTTTCATAGATAAATCTTTCTCTTCTATATATTTTATAATCATTTGCACATTTTTATAATACTCGTTTGTTGAAATTTTTTCCGTCATCTGAAAAAGTAACAAAATAATAAGTAATTCAACATTTAACCCAATGATTATATTAATACAAATTCTATACACTGTTTTGTAATATTTATAAAAGTTACCATTAAAATTTTCATATTGAAGGTTTCATCAGAAGGAATTTTTGATATTTTTGAATTAAAAACACTCAGACATTTCATCAATACAATATCTCCATTGTAATCAGCAATTTCTTTATATAATTGAATACAGCAAGACTATTTATGAAAGAAAAGACACATGTATAAGTTGAACAAACATGAAGACATATATTTTCTATATTAATATTCACTTGTAGCATAGGATGCTGATGTTTATTAAGGTAAGGTTCTGCAATACTTAAAACATTCCATGTATCTTTTTCAAGAAAATTTAAATTCTTCACGGTTGCACCCAGTGTCGAAAGTAATTCTTTTTGTAATTTATATGTTTGCGTGAATTTATAAATATTTTCTGTACTTTTATTATAACTTTCCTTTGCTGATACATTTAAGAACTTTGAAAGTGCTGGTAAAACTTGCCTAAAAATAATTATTTTAACATAGAATGATTAACTGAGTATCGTTTCATGTCATGCGTTTTACTGTTTAAAACTACAATACCAGATATTTATTAAAATATTGCGTCTATCAAAATTTTATTTAAAATAAATAGTGTTTTCAAATTGGTTAATATAATGGGATTGACGATTATTATTTGTAGAATTGAAATTATTTTTCTGTAATAAAAATATGTGCAGAAAACTTACTTAAGAGTTCTAAATTTAATGAAATCTTTTGAAACATGACCAAGGACATTTAATAATTGCCATGCTCGATTAATTATTAATACATTTTCATCTTGAAACCGGTCTACCAATGGATGCCATAGCAAATGTACAACTGGCAATAATTGATTTTCCCATTCGGCTAAAATTTCGAGACCTTCTTGTAAAGTAGACAATGCAAGTAGCGATTTATCCACGTCCTTGGATGAAAGAAAATGTAAACAATGTTGCATCACATCTTTAATCATTTTTATATAAGGAGGTAGATTCTGATCTCCTTCTGTAAATCATATCAATCACACATCAATTCAATATTATGAATTTATTTAAATGAAATATTCGATTTTTACCTTCGTCCTCCGCCGTCATATTATCTTGATCATTTTCTTGTTCTAATATGTTTTCATCCAAATTGGTATTGCTAGGCGATTCCTCTATTTCTTCAATGATTTCTTTTTTCGTTTCACAATACTCTGATAGAGACTGAATAATTTTATCCGATTTAGTTTCGGGCTTTTCACTTTGTTTTTTCATTATTGTAGAACGTTGGGGTACGGTCAACTTTTTTATGCATAGTGAGAATGTGAAAAAAACTTTTAAAAACGCAAGGGAATTTTTCTTTTGGAAACTGTTATTCAATTGCAAAAAAACATCTTCAACAATTTCTTTTAAACAAGGTAATACATCTATAGTACTATACTTCATGACAATTCCGATAACGTCAAGTACACTAGGATTGCGTTCTACTCGACGCAACTTTACTGTTACATGGTATGAAAAATAGTCTACGTTTGTGCGTAATAGATCAGCCACTGTATCATGGTGTTGAGATTTTGCAATAATCTCAAGAGTCTGAGTTCCAACAAAACTAATCAAGCTATGTTTGCTACCTGTAAAATAAAAGGATTATGTTATTTAATTAGTTTATCATTGATTACTCTTACGTTGTACAAATAAAAGATTACCTGCTCTTTCAATAATTAAGTATAATGTTTTAAGAAGATATCTATCGTAATTTCGTTCTAAGTTTTGAGCAATTAGCCCAAATCCTTCTAATAATAAGCAACACTGTACTACATTAGCTTGAGCAATGCCCAATGGCGTGTTTTCAGAACATTCAATAGGCGGATTCCAATGTTCAGGAGTTATATATAAATTTATAACATCATTATAGATTGATAATAGTGAAGAATCTTTCGAAGGAACTATAATTTATAACCAACAGTTAGTAATATTATTTTATATCATTCTTGTAAAGGATTATTCTACATACCATTTATTATCCAATTTAGTAACAAGAACAATTCTTTCTTATGTTGTGGGATGTCAACTATAAGGCTACAAATGGTATCAACTAAAATTTTGAGATCCCCAAATTTTCCAAGGTATTGACATAGCACTATGACTTTTTCTTCGCAAGAGTTGTTCTGAATGAATTTAAATCTTCTCCATAAGTGCGACCCATAATAATAAGCTGGATCTTCTAAGTCTTTAACATTTGCAATTTGCAAAAGGGATATATTACTGCAGTCTATTTCTGATACATATACAAGTGCTAAGAGCAACCTTCTTATATGTGATGAAGACATCATGATGTAAGGTAATCTTTGTTCTCCAAGAAGTTTCAAATAACCCGCAATTTGATTTAAGCAAGATAACTGATCACTATCATCTAAGAAACAAATAGGACATAATTTACTTCTTCATTTAAAAAATATGTTAAAACCTACTTTATAACTTAACACCTTGCTGATCAGTTAGAAGTATATTCTTGTTCTCGAAGAGCTGATCACCAATGTGTTAATACAGTATGATCTATCTAGAATATGTGAACATAAAAGTAAAAATCGTACCAAACCTCCTGATAATCCTAGGTAATTTTGTAAGTAAATTATAAAAGCTTTCTTCCAATAATTCCACTAAAGGCTTCATATTCCTATTTTGCATATAGCTGACACTAATTACATTTAATGCTTTTTCAGCTTCATCTTGAATTTCTGGAAATTCATCTTCAGATAAAGATATTAGATACTCAATCAATAACATAACATTTGGTTTCATGTTTCTGTGTAGAAAGTTTATATTATTTCTTTTTAGAAATTTTGTATTAAACAATATGGATATAAAACAGCGCTATTCACCTAGGACATGTGGCGAGCAACAGAGAAATTGTGGCAATTAATTCCTTTCTGACTTTCCAGTGAGGATGCTTTGTCAACACATCTAGCTGTTGCACAAGTACATTAAGTTTTGTTGCACTAGCATTAAACCATTCTTTGCTTCTTACTGTACTTTCAAGATGTTTCTGTATTTCGCTCTTACTTATTATTTGTGGCAAACTCTTTGAAGAATTGGTAAACATGTCAATATGTGGTTTCATAAGAGTATCTAGTGATGGTGTATCATCTACCAGTTTATCTTTCATTATAAGTGAAATGACTCTACCCCAAGCCCTCAATGCTAACTAAAATTTGTTATAAATAAATATATAAATATACACTATTGTATAATAAATATATTACATAATATTAAAATTTGTCAAAGTTTGATTATCTTACCATTGTTAGTTTATGTCCTTGTATCTCACTACCTATAGCTATCTCTTGCAATCCGCTTGCAATACCAGGTAAAAATAGCATAATAATTTCTGCTACTTGATCCTGTAGAATAATGTCAGACCTGTCTGATTGATCATCAACTTGACATAGAGCCATTACTGTCTCCACCGCTTTCAATCTATAGAATCATAAGTCACGATTTTATTTTTTAATATATTTGTTACCGATGAAATGGAAATAAAAAATGTGATACCATTGATTACAATGTTGGAAAACATGAAAGGTTTGAATATTTACCTAAGCGAGTTTGATTTTTCTGCTCTGCCTATTGTTATAGATAATAATATTCCCTGACCTAGCTTTGAGGCATTTTTCCTTACATACAGAGATTCTATAACTTCTGTAAAACACGACTGTATCAAGGTTTTAATGCATGATAGTACAGCGTCTTTTAATTCTTCGTGACCTAAGATCACTAAATAAATTATATATATTAAATAATTTCATTTAAAATTGAAGACATAAATGCAATAAGGGTGTGAATTACCTTGAGCTTTTTTTTAATGTATTTTGTAACAATATATTAGGATGTATATTATTTTACTAACCATACAGTATTTTAAATGTTGCATTCTTGTAAAAAACAGTTTTTCACTCACGCCCTTCTTACAAATGCCTCAAGTATATTTTATTGTAGTGACTTTCTTTTTATATGAGATGATACATAGAGAGCTTCAAGTATTATTATATTTACCCATATTTGGTTGAGTTGGATCGTATATTTGTATCAAGAGACAGGAATATAGATTATTAAAATATTCCAATTTAGATATCTTCGCTCTTGATAGTATCGTTTGCATTGTTTTCACTAATTCTTCTTTTACATCCCTTCTGTAAAATTTAAAGTATTTTCTACAGTTAAAAAAAAAAGTAATTCACTACTTTTTATACTGCCAATTTTGACCACAGGTCAGATTATGTGTATTACATATATATTAAGTATAGCTAATTGGCTAATAAGTAACATTTTGTGACGAACAAGTACCATATCAAAGAGGTTAATGATGTAATTTCCATTAGTTAAGTAATGATATTTACCTCAACGATTCATTCGGCAAATGAGTAATTAGAGGAAATAAGATATATTCCAATAAATCTTGAATAACTTTATCGGAAATGTTTGTTAAAGCAATCGCAACATTGCGTGCGTTGTTTACATTTGGATTTTTCATCAAACAATCACAGAACGGCTTTAAAACCGTAAATGCTTCCTGTATATGATAGCGTTCCATTTTTATTCAATAACAAAAACAGAAAACACTAAAAAATGTTCACTAATTCAGTTGATACACCTGCATATTATACGTAAACAGTGATAGGCAGAATTAAAAAGCACTTCTGTTTACTAATTCACACGTCGCGCCGAGAAATGGTGCTTTACTGTGCTTTAGAACGGTACAGCAGGGGTCAGTGATGTAAGATTCGAGATTTTCTATCTCAGCACTGTCAGTAATAGAGAAACAAACTTCAACTTTTGAGAACATTACTTTATACAATAATAAATTCTGGTAAATTTAAGCTCGAAACACATGTCAGACTCGGGTAGAGCTATCAGCATGCTCCAAGGCCGTCCAAAGCCGAAATTTTTCGAGAGTTAAATGTCTTGGATCTTTTTTGAACGTAGAAAAGGACAGAAAATGAAAGATAGATAACGCAATGTGTAACGTTTTTATTTTCTATTTTCGTTCTGTACGACTTTTATCAATGGTGATGTTTTTTTCCGATTAAAATAAGACCAAACACGATATAATTTTTGTAAAATTACATTTATGAAAAATATATTTATATTTCTAATATATAATCTCTAATATGTAATATTAACTGAAATATTTTAATACATTATTAATTATGTAACTTTAATTACATGATATGAATGATAAAACAGGTGTAAAATATTGTTCTTTACAGTCAGAAATAACACATAGGGGCAGAAACATTAAGGGGTGGAAATTAGGGGAAATAAACTATCAACCCCCTACTCCCTTCTGGTGTCCTGTGTGAGCGTCAACGTGAATCCACGTCAAGTACCATTGAAGTAAAGTAACATCGAAAACAATGATCCTCTCATTGGACAGCGTATTATTAATAACTCATTAACGAAGCCGGCAAATGCATTTTCGCCAAGAAGAAAGTTACTTCAAATGACCTCAGGTTCCCCCTATTTCTGAATTGTTAGACATTTTTGGGACACATTGTATATCTAAAAGAAGCTATCCTCACAGACACACAAGACAATTACGAGAAATTAACACTGTCATTATGATAACAAAACAAAGAATAATAGACCCAAATTTTGTTTGCAATAAACTAATTAAAAGCCAATATACAAATTATCAACCATGTAGAAGGAATCGAAAAATGTTCAATTGCTATTAGGCTTCAGTGACCTAAAACTAGTTTTATAGAATAGTAAACTTATCTATGATATTAAATTTCCAATATTAGAAGAACAAGAATGGAAAATATATGTATAAACACTACGTAAGACTAAATAAGCATTTATATAATCCCTCACAGCACAGTGAGAGATTCAGAGCAAGAGAGTGGGTACAGAAAGACATACGGAGTGGTTTTCTTAGGCTTATTAGACACATGGGTGGTGGTACACTAAGTTTTCCTGATTCCTTATTCCGTTCGTAGGCCTCGACGGTGAAACAGACGTCGGCTCATCTACGAGAACCTTTCCTGTGGGTCCCGGTGATGAAACAGACATCGGCTCGTCCACACTCTCCCGTCATTGTGGGTCCCGACGGTGAAACAGACGTCGGCTCGTCCGCAATTCTTTTATTTCACATCTTTCTTATTCCGCTCGTAGGCCCCGACGGTGAAACCGACGTCGGCTCATCTACGAGTACCTTTCCTGTCCACGCATTTCTATCATTGTGGGTCCCGGCGATGAAACAGACGTCGGCTCGTCTGCAATTGTTTAATCCTTATACCCCTAATTCAACAAATTAACGAATCCTCGGTCACGCACAACTGCCTTAGCTCTCGGCTCGTAACACGAGAAATGAAGGATTCCTAAAGTCATTTACAGTAACTTTTTCGAGTCGAATAAACGTCAAAAGTCAAGCGACTACAACATGCAATGTAAGCAGATGGGATGCACGAATGAAAATTGGAAATTTCTTTCATTTTTCAGTATACTTTTGCATAAACATTAAGATTAAATCGAGGAGCTTCTTGAGTGTAATCAGATATCTTTTATTGATACCAAATGTTATGCAAAAAATATAATATTTTAAAGCAAGTCCAAATGATGTTGTGTTTAAGCTCATTTTCATCACGAAATGAAAGTTCTTCAAATTTCATATGAAAGTTTGTCAAAGTTAGACATATCCAATATCACAAATATAGCCTCACATTTAAAAAATTACGGTGGTAAGAATACGCGAAACTTAAAATCGAGGAACATTGTCTTAAAGTAGAGGTTTCCAGCTTTAATTTAAAAAGAGCAGTATAATTAAATCAATTTTTTTACTTATTTAAAAAATGAAGATGCAATAAAAGAAGAAAATGGGATAACTTTTGAATGCATGAGGATTTTAAGGAAACTGACCAAACATTCAATTATGGATATATTTTCAATAAAGGAATGTTATTTACTTTCAGATATATGTATATTCTACAAAAGACTTACTCATAAATTTGTTGAAAGCAGGTGGGTTTTATTATTTTTCATTGGAGAAATAAAAATAAATTTAAGCATTGACAAGCGTGTTGACATTTCTGTGGAAATTAATATTCTATTACATTATACAGATTGTATGAAATATAATAACAAATTTTGTATACCTGAATGAGTATTAAATTGTATGTCAAAATAAAATTGAATATTTATATACATATTGCCATAAAAATTATACAAATGTAAAAAAAACAGTAAATACAATGTTTAATAACTCTTAAGGTGACTAGACTACAACATTAAAAGAAATTATATGTTTAATTTATGTATGACCTACATAGGATTATACATGTATGATTTTTTCCTTATTTGAGTTTCTTCCTCATATACATACATTTTATTTGATTTCTATTACATACATATCTCCTGCTTTTGTCTCTTTTTAATTTTCTAACTACTCTTCGTATTTGTGTGTACATTACTCTGACTGATTTCCATAAATTTTACATGTAAGTAATCAAAATTGGTTTATAAGTATCTCTAATCATTTTTTATGCTACTTTCTTCCCTTTTATATTATTTATAATATATTATTCAATACTTAGTTTAGTCTTACCGTCTATTTGATTTCTGGTTTCTTTTCATAAGTTATTAAACTATGTTTTTGTTTTACATAAATTACACAGTTAAGCAGTTGTAACTTATTTGATGTTGAAACAATCTGTTAGTGTCACATAAATTTCGAAATTCCTTAAAAAATTGTAATGTTATAATTATTAGAATACCAAAATCATAATGTATTTTGTATATTCCCTTTTGTTTGTAATTTAATTAAAAAAAAAATGAATTGATTTGTTTAAACGATAAAAACTCTTAAGCTTTAACAGTGATGGTTAATAACAAAAGCTACACAATGACTTTGATACATCTTGTCCGTTAAAAATTGGCGTTCTAATTTAACAATTCTAATTTTTTCAAACATAAGCACATATTGTGTACGTTACATACAAATAACCGATATTTTGCATACATTTTCTACCAAGTGATCACTTTCGTGTACGCAAGTGTGCCAATAATATTTTATAAAACAAAATCTGAGCAACACTTACTAATTAAGACTTGGAATTTGCCCAATATCCCATTGAACTTCAATTCTCGGCCATTTTGTTTGTAGCACTGTCTGCATAGGATTACTTTCCAAAATACCTTTTATGGTACACTCTAATAAAACTGCTTGTCCCTTACGATATATAACTTTGCTTTCTTCATTACTACGCCGAAGACCATTGTAATGATATAAGGGAAATATATCAGGACAATTTTGTGATTCTTCAGGGAAGAATTCATCCATAAAAGAAGAACGCAAAATAATTCCTAAATTTTCACTATCCAGCTTCTTCTTCATTATGTGAACACTGCAAATGAAATAAATTATACGTTATAAATATTATTTTTAATTAAAACAATCTGTAGATAGTGCACCATTTATAAATATTATATGCACAGTTTTTAATTTTCACTCATAAACACTCCAAACATAACTCAATTTGGTCAAAAGGCACATTTCACCATCTTATCGAGTTACAACTTTTGATGACCAAGTTTTCCCCTTTGCAACAATCTCCTAAAACTCGCTATAAAATTATTTTTATCATTTTGTTGAAATAAAAATCAATTTTATAGTAATATTAGATACACAGGGATTTTATACGACCGAACTAATTCCCCTTCCATGTTTTATAAAACAATTAAACGAAAATCAGAACTTGTTTTTGAAAACATTTTTTAAATGCTAAAACTGTTTAATCATGTTTAGCTGTTTAAATTTTGTGAATTGTATAAAGCAGGGCTTCTTAAACTATGGGTCGCGACCCCAAATGGGGTCGCGTAGCAAAATTCTGCGGACGCGAAAGATTTTAATGTCAAATATTTATATATACCATTTTATAACATCACTAGAGTTGGCGGAATACAGTGGACTTGCAGCGTCCAGACACGCGCATTTGTTGAAGGTTTTGAGCTATCTAATTTATTTTTCTTTTATATTTGTATGGGGTCGTCAAGAAACTCGCAATCATAAATGGGGTCGTGAATGACAAAAGTTTAAGAAGCCCTGGTATAAAGCAATGAAATGTAGCAGTATAGTTTGCATATGTAATATTTGTTTTACTTTTGAAGACTGAATTTCTTATGACATAAGACTAAGAATATGAGTATACAAAAATGTAAAATAGGTATCGAACAGCATAAGTAATAAACTCCTTCTTTATCAATATTTATGACATTACACATTATTCTTATACATTAGTGTAGCTATTTAGAAATTTTATAAAGATACTTTTTTTCTTAGTATTCCTTAGATTAATTTCAACACTAACATTCGTTTTATAAACCAACACTGTTTAATGTTGGATTAAAATCATGCATAGTATGTAGGCGCATATGTAATATGAAGTACACTACATGCACAATACTTACTATTCTGCATCTGCCACTAATCCAAGCTCAGCAAGAACATCTTGTAATAAATTGTCACGGATAAAGTTGTTTCCTTCATGATCAAATTTTCTAAATACTCTTTTTGCATGTTCTGCAGGAGTGTCAGGACTCACTAACCTCTTTTCGGTAGAGAAAAGTACAGTTAAATGTGTCTCTGAACCCAACACCCAAATAGAATTGGATGGAGATTTCAAAAATGTACCCACTTCACAATAACGAAGATGCTCGAGGAGGGCGAGAAATCCTATTTGGTTCTGCTTGTCGATGCCTCGCAATTCTGAAAATGGTAAATAAACGATAGCTTTTACATGTAGATTATTTAATTAAATAGTTTTTGATCAATATTACTGGTTCCCGAAAAAAGATAACTCATGTTATAACAGCTATCCATCCTATGCCTATTAATTCAGGCTTACAACACAGGAGTGAAAATGTACTGCTATTTTTATTTCAACTGTTCCCTTTCAAAAAATATACTACAGCTGATAAAATACAGTACAATATTTTTCAAGAAATGCAAGCAATCGGATCATTAGTTAAAGCATTAGTTAATAATTTCTGTGTTTAATATCTGGAAAAATATTAAATACATTCTATCATTAGTTAATATCCATATTTAGAAGATGAAAGGATTACAATTTTCTCATGAAATAAAAAACATTTAACAAATAGATACCATTAAATTTGTCTTTTTATGAACTGTAGCAGTGCAGTAATAAAAACATATTGACGAATTGAAAGAAAAGATCTTATTCTATATTCTACTTTACACCCATTAAAATATTTTCCCGTTTACGTCGTTTATTCTTTCTAACTTCTATTCTGTACCATAAAAAGCAACTGAGATATGTTATCTATTCAAATTAAGTGAAATACCTTGCATATATTTTCGTTAAATAAAGAATAATTGTCTATATTTTTAGAATCGTAGCAAAAATTTCGGCTATCTAGATTAAAATATTCTGTATTAAAATTTATTCCTTTTCACAAAAATTCTGTGCATTTTGCATATTTGGAATAAAAGTGACACGATGAAAAAAAAAATATTTTGCAGCAGAAAACGAAAACTTAACAAGAGAGATATTATTCAAGAAGAGATATTCCTTATGAAACAGATTGAAGCATATGCATTTATAATTATAGTCAGGACAAAATTCAAAATAAGGTAATTGATCAGAAAATATTTGCACAGTAACGATTAAGAAACTGTGTATGTTTTAGTTATGTCACTTTTTTTACAAATATATGCCATGCGCCAACTTATTTCAATATAGACTCCATTCTAAAATAGTGTAATAAAAATTATACACTGCGAAATAAAAAATATGTGATGTGATGAAATTTCTTGTTACATTAGAGTATTTCTATTCTCTTCTTAACAAATTTATACATGTTTTTGTCCATTAAATATAGAAAACTCATTTCATGTTCTTAAAATTTATAAGAAATTTAAGAATTAACGTAACCCTTTCTAGAAAAGTAGAGAGTAGATAGATTCCAAATTTTGATACTGTAGGTGTACATTTAAAACTGCTATAAAACAATTTTGAACGAGTCGAAGTCTATCTGACCATTACCTTTTTACAAAATTTCATCAAAATCGATGTATAACACTACAAGTGTTCTGAGTATTCCCTTTATGAATGTAATTCCTGCAGATTAGACAAAGGAAAATAATTTAAATATCATGTAAAATACAAGTCTTTCTTATAAAGAATAAATTTTGTATAATATATTACACAAAATATGGGTATTATGTGCTCCTACATTTCATTGAATCTTGTATGATTTCATAAACTAAAAATATCAACTTTTCATAGTCAAATGTATTGACCGAATTTTATTGGGCTACTGAAAAATTGCCTACTGCTTTTTCAGAAAGAAAAAACGCAGTGTTATTAAATCCTCATATTTATCTATTTTTTTAGATATAAAAATTGTTATCACAATGATGGTTTGAATATAAAGTAATTCGTTTAATTAGAAGAATTAATCATTAATGTACTTGCTATTATGAAACTAAATGATATTGTTAAATAAAGATAATATTTTATTATCACATCTATTACTTTAGTAATAAGTAACTAACACGTTGATTGTCATGATGAGACTGACAATCATATTCAGTTGGTTCTTTAATTTTTAGCAAAACCTTTAGTTACAAAAGACTTAACATGTTAATTTAAAAGCTAGTTCAATCAATTAACCCCTTAACGTGCACGCTAAACTGGCCAAACTGTGCACACTCGAGATAATTCGAGTGGCGTTGTACTTTATATAATTTTAATATATTTTAATTATTATAATAATTTTATAAATACTAGTATTGTTATTATTTATGTTTTAAAAGTATAAATAAATATTTTTACTTATAATAATGTTTTTTCCCTGAAATGGAAATTCGGAAAGAAAGATAAAAAAGTCGATGTGCATGTAATATTACAATATTCGACTATTTTCTGCAATGTGGATCAAAATCCAAAATTGCAATAAAAATTTTGATTATTTTTGTAATTTTCTTGCCAAGACAACGTTTTAAATTGTGTTTTTTTACATTAAAAAAAATTGATTCTTTTTGGCCAGTCTTTTTAAAAAAAACTGTGCATTAAGGGATTAATCAACATGTTAATTTAGGTACAGCATAAAATAGATTTCTTACTGAGGTCTGCAATAGTTTGATCATAATCCCATACATGGCTGACTGCCCTCCCAGTGAGCATCAAATTTATAAGGCTTTGACTTCCATAACCATAAATTGGATCAATCATTGATTCTAAAGGGTCTGACATTTCAACATGAATTTCTGGCACACCTTTTGTAACAATTACACTATAGAGAAGTAGTAAGACACCATATCGTCGTTTTAATGTGTCCAGCCTCTCTATAAGGAATTCCTCGACCTGTCCTGGAAAATTCGTTGTAAATAACCTAGAAATAATGTATCAATTGTAAAATTTGCAATATTATTGATACACATTTATAAATCGATTCAAATAATTGTTAAATAACCATTGTATAGATTAGATCACCAAACAATTTCAGCTGAAATATGTCCATTGTTTTTAATGATATGGAACATTAAGAAAATAACACAATATCTGTTTTAGTAAGATTGGATATAAATGTATACAATTGAATACTTAAGAACATTGTTCGTAAATCCAATATTGATGTTTAAACAAAATCTATTCATTACAATCATAATAAATCGTCCAATGGATGAAAACACAATTAAATGTTTAACAATGATTAAAGCTGGTTACCAAATCAATCAAATATATCTCTGGAACATTATTATATTTGCTTTTCCAAGAATAGTAGAAGTAATGTAATTACCTTAAATGAGAATGAAATTCGTCAGAATTTACATCCTTATGTTCTTTGTCTGTTTCCATAGGTAACATTTTTTCACTCATTTGGTCATTTGTTTTCCTATCTGAATTTATTCCTTCCTCTTCGTTATGAATTTCAGACGAATTTTCAAATAATCTACAGTTCTCTTCATTCTCTTCATTTGGAAATTTACAATGCATGTATACAATAGAAAATTTTGGAACAGTATTCCCTGCAGCTTGCTTTAGAATTTCGACAGCTGCTCGGACAAGGAGTTGGTAACATTTTTGAGAACTTATATTTCTCCAAGTAGAGATATCGGCTTCAGATAGCAACTGTTTTAAGATGAATGCTTGAACAGGAGCTATTACTGCACAAGGTCCTCCTTCTGCTTGTATCAACGCAGTGGGTTCATCTGGACTAAAATAAAACCCTGAAAAAATTGATATAAATTTTAATAATATTCTTCTTATAGTAATCTTCCTTATTTTTAATTTAGTAACATATACATTAGATTTTATTTTATTACACAAACACTCACGTGTACACGCACACATGTATGATATAAATGGAATTTTTGTTGTGACAATTGTATCATTAAATTAACTATTCCATGCATAATAGACAATATTAATAAAATAAAACTATAATATATTTCTTGTTATATCATATTTTTATATGTAAAGCTATTAAAATTCAAAGCAGGAGTAATAATATAGAAGTTTAATATAGAAATAACAGTTTAATGTAAATACAAAATGGTCGAATAAATTAAAAATTAATATTACAAAAGATAAATATAATAATAATAATAACAACTACAACAACAACAACAAAGTTTATTTTCAGTAATAAAAAACAGTTGATATACAATAATCTTTTCCTATATTTTTGAATTCATCATATCCTTCCATGTACACATACTCATTCATTCCTTTTAATTGTAATTTATCAAATCTGTTCATTTTTTATTAAATAATCTCGGTATCTATTTGTTCCTTTCAACCTATCGTCTTTCTATTGATTCAAAATTTCATCCATTACACCACACTATTTATTTCTTTCCTCATTGATTACTTCTCTTATTTTTATTCCACTCTCTAGATAAGAGACATTTCTTACTTGATATTCTAAACTTTCAAATATTTCACTGCAAAGCATATCTTTCTACTGATTTGAACCTCTTTTAATTTAAGTTTCTTAGCTTATTATATTGCAAATACAGCTTAGTATTTCTATCTTTTGTTTTCAACCTTTCTGTGGTATTTACCCCAATTTTCTATTTTTGCTGTTCCCTTATTTTACTGAACTTATACCTTTCCAGGTCATTTTATTTTGCTACGATACTCCCTCTATTTATCTTTCATATCTCCTTTATACATTTCTTTCAACTTTCCATTCTTCATACTTTTCTTCCATTCAACTTTTTTTCCCCCTTTTCTTTAAATTTCGACACTTTCAGATAGATGTAGTATTTTTTATTATAATCCAATCTATATTCTTCTATGCTTTTTATTGTATGCAATAAAAATGATTATTTTAACCTCGGAGTAGTGATATACATCTGAGTCTTAAAATTAGCGGTGACGTATATCAAATGAACTTCTAATACTAGTGGTGACGTATGTCAAATTAACTATGCATCTCTACAGTAGCAATGACTTAGCAACAAATTGACTTTGTTTCAATAATGATCCAAAGTTAAATTCCCTGTGTCAATTAAATGGTAATTTGACATCAAATTGATTTTATATGGAATCACCATTATTCATACAAAGTTAATTTGACATCAAATCATCTTTATCGATATTGAGTCAATTTGATGTCTCATTATTAATAATGATATTAACACAATGGTTGCCACTTGAAGGTTAATGAACAATAGAAATATTTAATAGTCATGTAGCAATGTTTTTTCGCCTCTATATGCAATATGTCTTATCTTAAAATCATACAATTAATATTAATATTTCACTTCTGTAAAAAAATTAGTTTCCAGTTAGAAAAAAAATTTGTCAACTGATATAGATTTTATTGAATATAATCAAATAACTCCTAACTACTGACTGACAGTGCAAGTATTTATAATTAATTCGTCCATTGTTTTAATTAACGAATAAATTAAGATAAGTAATGACGAATTGTCAATTATATTTCATTGAATTAGAATAATAAAAGTATTATTGAAAAGACAGGGTAAACTGTGGAATGACTGTAAAATATGTAACAATAGACTTACCTTGAGCCCATCGTTTAAAAACATCTTCTTTAACGTTACTACCCCAAAGAAGTGTTTTAATGGAACGTATAACTTCTTCATCGTAACGGGTAACATTTTCAGCCATCCTCCACGTTTTGATAAATCAACAAAACATAAAAATTTGTCACAAATATATAATTTATTTCAACGTAATCGTACTATCATTTTCAGAACTATAACAAATTTGATAATTTATATGTATAAGACTTTAAATATTTTAACTATCCTTGTATAACCTATTTCACAAATGAGATAAATACCAAGAACGTCGCCATTTTGAATAAGACCACAGTTCATGAAAATTTTAGTTTACCGTCATATTGTACTCACAGAGGCCGCGAGTATATAAGTTCTACTCTTGCACATCTTCAGGCCGCAGCTCGAACCGTTAACGAGGGTTGATAAAGAAATTTTCTTTGCTCTGATTCGTTGGTAGCAGTGAGCATTGCTACCCTTAGAATCGAAGAGGAAGAGAAAAAACAGCGGGGGAGTAAAAGAGCATGAAATCGGCACAACACATATGGAGCAAGTCACACTGACGGACACTGTAGAATTTTCGAAAACGTATTTGCGAAGTCCATTTTCACATCTATTCAGTATTTCAAAAATCCACTTTACATCAACAATACTTCACAGCCATTAGCTCTATGTAATTATCGATTGCCAATTAGTTATATAACGATTGGAAGTTTTTTCCAATTTACAATTGATTGGAAATCGAAAATTACATCGATTGCCCGAGTTTTACTACGTGGAGGTTGTTGTAAAAGGACACTTGAAATGGAGTTAGAAAGAAATCAGAATTCATTATGGTTTCCTTGCTTACAACGAAAGGTTTTGCTTATTTACTAAAGCTTTAACAAATAACTTAATAACTGACGCAACGCCTTAATAACTAACACAACGTTTTAATAAATAACATTTTTATATTGTTGGTTAAATTTTTCGCATTATTTCATCGTCATTGTTTCCTTTTCGTTTGCTAAAAGTTTCTTTCAAATTATAACTATGTATTTGAAATCGAAACTCATTGCCACATCAATTTATTTGTTTTATTTAATAAATTTAATTAAAGTTACATTTAATTAATTTATTTGAATTTCACAGTACGTATGCAAGCCGGTTATGTTATATAAACCCTCGCATTTCTCAGTATGTCAAAACTGAAAATCCGGAACTTAGGCTCCGCGACACTACACATGAACAATTGTAAGAGTTCTTTTTCTTGTAATCTATTTTATATTTTGTATTGGAATTTAGAATTCGATTTATTTCAATTTACGCCCTCTTAGCGATACCAAAATGGTGTACCGAGGATAATTAACAATCCCAATAATTATCTTCACGTAGGCCCACGTTTTCCTGTTTTTGTAGGTCTTGAGGGTGAAATAAACGTCGGTTCGTCCACAAGCAACCTTCCTGTGGGTCTCGGTGGTGAAACAAACAATCAAACGTGTCTACAACTAACAAAACTCTTATATCCCCAACCAACAAAACGAATCCTCGGTTATGTACAACTGCCTTAGTCCTCGGTCCGTACCAATGATGTAAAGTACGTCGTGGTTGGTATCATTTTAAATGAAAGAATCTGATAAATATACTAACAACATTTTCATCTATAAAAAATTAAGTTCAAAAGAAAAAGTTCAGTCATTCGTTCTTATTACAGCATTGCAATGTATTCATAGTAATGTACATCAGCATGCTAGCCGCTGCCCTCGAAGAATCGTGTCTTGTCCATGCTAAACGAACACTTTCGATTACGACTTCGAGACATTCAGCGAGACATTACTGTATTCGTATATTCCAATGTGTAAGATGGATGGCAAATGACAGATGATTGAATCGGCAAACTGGTTTTAGTGATTAAACCAAAAGGTTCTATGACAGTGTTCGTCCTACTGCACTAATCCAATATACGTTATAAAGTACAGTTCGATTTCTTTCTAGTTTTTTTTTAAATTTAAACTTGGTTTTCTCCACTGCGTTTTAATTAAAGTATTTTAATCTTTTCATCCTTGTTTAACGTTTTTCCTCGTCCTATAGTTCAATTTTGAGTTCAGTAATATTCAAGCATTTAAAGAAAAGATATGTTGGCTAGGGTGTCGCGTGTCGCTCAATTAGAGGAGAAATGACATGTGCCCATAATTATGAAAGTGGTCTAAGTCATATATTTCTTGTTTCGAGATATTTAATGAATCGCATTAGAATAAATTAAAAAATATTTGTACATTATGCGATCTTTTTATTTACAATTTTATTAGTCTTGAATAATGGAAATTTATTATGAATATGAAATTTTGTGTGAATTTCATACGAAAATGTTGTTTTTAAAGTTTGAATTGACTTAGACCATTTTAAAAATTAATTGAATGTTCTATAAATGACATAAAGCAATAACGAACTATGAGTTTTATTTGAAACAATAACTTTAATGAAATAATTCGTGCACATTTATTAATGATACTAAAAAAGTAATGCATTTTCATCATTTCGAGTTTTTAAGATTTTTAAAATGTTCCTGAAAAACTGGAGAAATGTATGGTAGCAAACACATAATATCTTTATGTTTTTCTCCTGATACTGGTTTAGTGGTGGTGTATAAAGGAAGTAGCTTAATATTTCCGTATATTTTGGGACTTCCTCTTTTAGGTGAAAGATCCAAAGCGTGGAATTCAGGAGCATCTAAAGAAGTTTTTTATAGAACATTTTATATGGTTCATTTTTCACGAATCTCTTCCATTGTATTCGCAGCCAAGAGACAGATTCGCCCGCGGTATTTTTTCCTCTTCTTGTTGTTCACTCTTCTAGTGATTTCGTTGAAATAAAATCCGTCTGCGACATTTGTTTTATCGAAAATGTATTTCTTCTTCTACACTTTTCTATCAGTTCATAATAGTGCTCAGGGTTGTATAAGTAATTTGCTTTTTTATTTTCATTTCTATCAACACAAAACCACGGTCATTCGGTAGAAAGGACCAAGTTATGTTTATATAATTTCCTTAAATTTTTGATTTAGACCACTTTCATAATTAACACTAAATGAATTCCATATAATGTTGAAATTACAACTACCATCTAACGGTTCATTTTTGACGATATCGTAAAAATTACATTGAATAAATTTAGTTTAAAATAATGTGGTGTAAAATAACTGATAGACTCATTTTTTTTAAATTTTGACTTAGACCACTTTCATAATTATGGGCACACATTATTTAAATATTGTTAATCTTTATAAATGTGTAAAATTTTAACCGGAGTACGATTTAAGAAACTAGTACGATATTGGTAAATTTCCCCTACTTTGCGCGAGTCGCTACCTTGTCTCATGATACTCCAATGAAGAATGATTCTATTTTTTAATTGACGTTTGAATGACGTAGATGAAAACCTTATAATAATAAAGTTATTATGTTCATGCTGTTGGTAACCGATATTTCAAATAATGTTCATTACGTTTTGGAGTCCGTACATCAAGCTATCATTTGTTGTCGAAGTAAGTATTTATTTGAAACTTTTAACAAATATTGATGTCTAACAAGTATGAATCAGTTGTGCATAATTGAAAAATGAGAATTCAGGGATGTTTCGTGATTGTTCCACGGAAAGAAGGAACACATCAAACACTACTTGGAACAGAGTATTTGATAATTATCGTAAACTATTATTGTTATTTATTTACTATTATCAGCAGTCAAAATTTCTCAATTCGCCCTGCAAGTCAAACTGATTATTCCTGTGACGAGAAAACCATCCACATTAATTCATTTAATTTGATACTGTATAATTCAATATATATATATATATATATATATATATATATATATATATATATTTATTCTCTAGGACAAATTAACCGGAAAACATAAGCGTTAAACCCATACTATTTATCAAGAGGCGTCAAGAATTTTGCACTCACCTAATATTTTGTGCACTGTTTACTATGTGTTAGTTAATAGTTTCTTCGATAATAGACGCCGACGCATTTTCGTAGTGTTGATGTTGCAATAACGCTGGTACGTCACTTGTGCGACAACCGTTGTTAGTTTGTCTCGTTGCACTGCCAAACGGTCAACGACCGACTGGAAACATCGCGTGTCGATGTTAGTCTGTACATATGCTGTGCACTTGCGTGTGCGATGATCGCTTCTTCCTCTAGCCAGTTTTCTTATAATTTGCGTTTGTCTTCGTTTCAGCTACAAAGCTATTGATCACGATCGAGATTCATAAAGGGCTTGAAAGTGCTCGCGCGAGCATCATGCATAACTCACGAATCCCATCGATTCTGCCTCGACTAAAAAAACCGCAATATCCAGGCATTTATGCATGAATCGTAATAGGTTCCTTTCTTCTTTTTACGGAATGAACTTGCACGGACGAATGACGACGCACACGTAGTAATAAGAGTGATTACCATGTATTCAACCGATGAATGTTGGATGCCGGTAAATTCAGGCGGCTTGAAATATGAATCGGTCGGAATAAGTATATTGGAGTAGCCAGAACTTGCTTTCGCATGAAAGAACGCCGGTGAAATCTGTTATCGCTCAAAAGTAAAAATGTTTTTCTCGGATAGCGACGATTTCTCGGTCGCTCTGACCTCCATGCTTACAAAGTGTACCGGTATCTGGATGCATAAAAATCGCAGCGAGCTATACTGCAGATACCTCGTGTTGATTTACACGATTTATCATCTCTCTTTCTGCATTGTCATTCAAACAATAGGTGTTATCACGAGTACCGACGATTCGAGCGTAAGTTTTTTTGGCAAAATTAGTCTAATTACATGAATGGGTGAAACTGATGAAATTATAACAATGATCGACCACCTGGCGCTTATCTGTATGGGGTATTTACATAAAATTCAATTTTTCAAATTTCTGAATATCAAAATTTACATAAATTGTATTCTGCTGTATTCTTAACAGCTGATTTAATTTTTAGAGACTTAAAGATTTCAAAATATCAAATTATACATTCAAGTTGCAGATTTTCATATTACAGAAAAGTAAATTTCAGAATTTTCAAACTTTCCAATTTTAGAATATTAAATTGCAGATTTATCAATTTGAGGATATCATATCTATTAATAATATCAAGCCATACCGAACTTATTCTAATGTATTCCTTTAACGGAGACTGAGAAGCTTTCATAAATTCCAGATATCATATTTTCATATTTACAGGAATTATTATACACAGGTTTGAACACTGTAACCACGTCTCTGAGTTTGTTCAAACTGAGCCTCATGTTTTTGCATAGAGAAGACTTTTTTGCATTAGTGTCTCACCTGGAGGAAAAATTCTTGCGTTCGAATTACGACGCGTTCGAGCTAAAGTTGGTGAACAAGTGTAAGCGTCTTTCTGCGATCGGCATCGGTTGCTTCACCCTCTTCACGTACGCAACTGTACTTTGTTTCATGATAACACCGATGATAGGTAAGCCAACAAATTAAAGTGAAAAGTTCGAAGCCCTTTCAATTAGGAATCGTCTCGTGAGATGATTTTCCATTTACGATTTTCCTTAAAGTAAAAGATATTTTTCGACATGTACGATTGTTCTTTATGGTAGGTTAGTAATCGATTATATTGGAACTGACGGGTAGCAAATGATTTAACGACAACTGATTTTCTTTTATGTTATTAGTTTAAGGGTAACAAGTGTTGTGTGTGTGTTTTTTATCATTAATTATCATTTTAATTTTGCGTTTATTTCATATATTTTCTAATGACGTTTAACGACATTCTGAAAGTTTTACGAATAATAGTGGATTAATATCGCTAACAGAACAGTACTTTCAAAAGCAATTACTTTTAGTCCACATACATTATCATACAGCATTACACAGCTTTTTTATTGTACACTGAAGAGCATAACTATAGTGCCACCCCCATTTTTGAGTATTTCGGACTTCTGGATGGGAATACAAAGATGTCGATTATACGAGGTGAAAGGGTATGAGAAACAATGAATATTAAAAAGATTTATTACAATTTTCTATCGATACAAACAATGATTATTTAGAAGCAACTTCATAAATATTTTTGCATTCTCATCCAGAAGTTCGAAATACTCAAAAATGAGGGTGGTGCTATAGTTATATTCCTTAGTGTGGTACATGCATGTTGCGATCATAGAAATTAATTACATTAAACACCGTGTTTATATAACTTACCTAATAAATACCTAACTATTGTTAATGAAACTGACCGATTACAGCAAATGTTGGAAAAAACGAATCCGATAGGCTACTTCCGTTCATTATACCAGTAGATCTACCAATGAGTATGACACCGTATTTCGAGATAGCGTTTGTCCTTGAGGTATCATCATTTTGATCAGTTTTTTTATCTTCAATTGGGATCGAAAATCATGATATTAATGCATGCAATGGTGTGATTATATTTTCCTTCGCACTAATTGATTCAGCCGAGACATAAAGTAATATCTGTAAGGAAGTTTAGCCTCTATTTTCACCGCACCTTGTGTAATCGATTCACGTTTACTTTACTACGATTTTCGTGTATATCATTTTCATTACACTTTGATAAAATTTTATATAAAGTGACAAAGTTACGTATTAAAATTAATTTTTTTTGTCGAGATGATAATAATTGAATTGAAAATTTGTTTTCGGAACAGTTTTTAATGCTGTACCAAATCGGTGTCTGTTACACTTGTTTCGACTATTTCTTGTGTATCATCAACATGCACGTGGCTGTACAGTTTCGCATACTGCAGCACAGACTGACATACCTGAGTTATACGAATCAAGAAGAGATTTCTAGCGAGAAGATGGGAAAAGTTTCATTAGACGTCGCAGAAAGATGTTACGCTGCCTTCAGACGCAACATACAACATCACCAGGCACTCATTTCGTACTGCCGAAAGCTCGAGAGGGTATTCAGTTTGATAGTGTTGGCAGAAATGATCAGCTACAGCCTTATAATCACCCTCATCGGATTGCAAATACTTTTGGTAAGTAAATTTTCTATTAAATGCAAACATGATTCACTAACATTTGAGATATGTTGTCCAGGGAGCCCCAGACAGTGGAAGACGCTATACTTTCATGTCTTTCTTGTGTACCGAATTTATCCAGTTGCTCATGTTCACCTACACCTGCGACGGTGTGATACAAGAAAGTTTGAACGTAGCTCCAGCGATTTTTAACGCTCCCTGGTATTCAATGCTGATGAATAAATATGGAAGAATGTTGCGGAGAGACCTTAAATTGGTCATCTTAAGGTCCAGAAATCCTTGCTGCATAACGGCCAAAGGATTCTTTCCTATATCTTTGGAAACGTACACGAAGGTACGAAAAATTAATGAAAAAACACAATCAACTTTAAAACAATAAACTCTTTCTTGCATCTATGAGAGGATGTTCTGATCTAGAACATAAAAAATATTGATCCTTCTATGTATGTATTTAAGTGGAAATTTCAATATTCTATAAATGATCAAATTTATAGACTTTTCAATGATAAAGTACCTCGTAGGTTATTTTCTTCAGGTATTTTTCGCAATTTTCTCGAAATATTTTGCGATCTGGTAACAAAAATGTCTCAAAAACTAATTAGTTTATTCGGCAGCTATTCGGGAGAAGGACATATGTGCAAAAATTCTCTTTTTACTGAAATTAAATCTTTTCTTACCAAAGAAAACTACTACTCTTAGTAAACTAAAAACTAGTATACTAATAACAAGCAGGTAAAATCAATGCTGCAAAAAATTTGATTTTTATTGTAAAACAAAATCATGCATAGAAGCGTGATCATACTGTTTCCAATAAAAAAAGCAATAAAATTTAATAAAAATAGTTTTACAGACCCTTTTTGAAATATCGTATTTTCGCGTGATATTAATCTTCTCAAATCATTACAAACATGTAATATACTCTTTATTTTATGATATATTGCAATATATAGAGTGTCCCTGAAAGATATATGATTCCCCATAAAACAATACAATGAAAATATAAAATAACTTTTCTTTTGTAACTTAAGTTTCGAGTTTTTTTAATATTTAATTATAACTAATGGAAAAGTTATAATTAATAGAATGCAATTTTGGTACAAAATTGTATTTGTAATAAGTTTACATAATTTGTCGGCTTTTTTTTTTGTTCAAAGAAGCTAGCTTTCGTGAATAGTGTTCCTCCTATCGCATAATTTTCTCTTAAAACGACATTTGTGCTTTTATAAAGTGCAAAGTTAACTTTCAATTCGTAAATAACGACGAGGGAAAATGTCAGGCTACACCGATGATGTTTTGTATTAATTAATTTGATTTTTATAGGTGTGGACGACTGCAGCTTCATATTTCACGTTACTGAGGAAGTCGATTGAAGAAATCGATCAGTATTGATGTCACTATGTCTATGGTCAATATTCATTTTTATTATATTATAAGAAACTATCAAGGTTTTTACTTCAATAAATAATCCAATTTAAACATATAAAAATCTTGTCTGTAAATCTTAATGTCACTGTCTACATCTTAAACTTGATTTCAGACTATTACTTTTGTATAATATTGTACTCCGACATTTTTTACTAATATTTTCTCGTCTGTCCTTGAAAGCGACATTGCCTAAATTAATAATTTGTATTTTCAGTATTAAACAGTGATAACAACAAGTTTTTTGTCAAAGTTGATCAGCATGGAAGTTTTTGATTGTACTATGCAATATTTTTCTTCAACAATACCTTAATCAGCTAAATTTGTTCCTTTCGTGACGTTACATACATATGTATGCACTTATAAAGTGCATCCCTTGTCTTAATTTGAGCAGTGTTACAATTGTTGTTGGTCATGAAAAATCCCAGAAATCTACAAATCAGTTCACACAACATTAATCTATTGTCTTCTGATCCGAATCTAAAGAAAATACCCGATTCGATTATATCCAGCAATCCCACACCCACCTTCATAATCTCTACGTCACTTATTCTTCTTAATCAGGCTGTACAAACGGAGCTGCTGTAGCAAGCAGTTGTCACGAATCACAGTACACACACACACACACACACACAGAGACACACAGACACAGCCACTATAGGGAAGGACATCACTCCATCGGCCATATGAGGACCATTTAGGAAAGCACTACTTTCTCTATAATTCTGAGAGAGAGAGAGAGAGAGAGAGAGAGAGAGAGAGAGAGAGAGAGAGAGAGAGAGAGAAAGAGAGAGAGAGAGAGAGAGAGAGAGAGAGAGAGAGAGAGAGCACAAGGTTCAAATCTCACGCACACATTGATTAACAATATTTCCTTCAGATTATTATGTGTCTCATATGCCTTGAGAATATCCTCTAGACCTAATGACCCCACCTTTAATTACATCTTCAAAAACAAGTTCAATAACTTATATTCCAAAAAAACAAATTAAAATCAATGAACTCCTATCCTCTGCATTAGAAAATATTCCAATCATGGAACGCAAACAGAAAACAATAGCCCCTTGGACCATCTTAACACCCCAAATTGATATAGATTTAGCCGACTCTGCAAAGGATACAAGTACTAGTCAAGAATACATCATCAAATCTTTAGAACTCGATGACAATAAATATCTCCATCATAATAAACTGTACACAAACGCCTCAAAATCAGATCATGGAGTAGGTTATGCCATCGTCATGGGAAACGAGGCATTTAAACATCGTCTTCCTAACCAAGCATCTATTTTCACCGCTAAAGCCTACGCAATATATAACGCCCTAAAACTAATCCAGGTTAACAACTCCCAAAATTATGTTATTTAATCCGATTCTATGAGCGTCATCCCAGCATTACTTAAACCCCTTGAAAAAGAAAAAAGCGAACTAATTAAAAACATCCTAATGCTCACCCACTGATCTCACCGAGCTCATCAACCACTTCAAGAATATTGTTGGAATGCAATGGAATCAGATCTGGATCACCTCTAAAAGAACAAAAATCCACAATGTGGTTGAAGACTTCATGCAAGAAATTTCTACCAATGATCTGAACAGGAAGAAGAGGATAATAATGTCTCGCCTGAGGACCGGTTACACCAGAATTACACAGAAACATTTACTGAAAAAAAACGGAACCACCAACCTGCAACACCTGTCGTACTCAAATCTTTGTTCACCACCTTCTATACGATTGCAGTAGATTTGAAGCCTACACGGCACTGACCTCGGAAAAGAACATAAAAAATACCTTGGAATATTTATTTGCCTCCAATCTCGCCACCAAAATCTAATTCATTAATGGATCTCGTCGCTAATGACCCTGATGTCAATGCAACGTTAAAACCTTACTAAAAAAAAAAAATATTTCCTTTATATCAGAAAAGAACGTGTTGAATCGACGTGACAGTGCGACGACAACTAATTTCTTCATTCTACTTCACTTTGAGGACGGGAACTCGCTTCGGATCGATCAATTTTCATAATAGCAGAGAAATATCATTCACAGATCAGTCACTGTCATATTAGTAACAAGTAACGTCACACGCATCACTGAATTCTTCTTACAGCCAGAGAGATAACTCGGAGTTGTTCAATATACCGTCCCGGGTAATCAACGGTCATCATGTCTAAATCACGCATAGCGCATCGATCGTACAATTTATGCATCAGGTACACGCGAGGTCGTGTAATGAGTCTCTCACGAGCTGAGTACAGGGTGGAAGTAGATCAAAGTCGCAGGATACGTGGAACACACCTTCGACTTATATCCGCTTCAAATTAAAAAATGCAACATACAGACTCGCGACGAATATAACGGCGCCTGCGATTTGAATAAAAGGTAGAAATAGATCAAAATTGCAAGGTGCATGGGGTCCCTTCGCTTTACCTACAGCAGAGTTTCAAATTAAAAAATGAATCGTGTAGAGTCGCGGATGATGTAACGACACCTGCGATCTGAATAAAGAAGTAGATCAAAGTCGCAGAGCGACCGAAGGCACTTTGCTGTCGCATCCTTAATGATCTTCTGGTGAGACTCTCCGGCGACATTCGAAACTCAAAATCGTTCCAGTCGTCGCACGAAATTCAAAATGCGTGCGGAGGAGACCAAGGACTTTTCTCTATTCGTCACTTCCTTTTATCTGAAGCTGACCGGCATTTGGATCGCAATGAATCCTACCGAGGAACGTCGAAGACGGGCCGCGTTCGTGTTCGCGTTCACCTTTATGGTGTTGGGCTTGGTGGTACACTCCAGAGACGTGTACTTTTCTTCCACGATCTCGTTCGAAGTGAGTCGATTATTTGAAGTTGCCATTTTAGACCGTGTAACATTGGGATCGTGTCGAAACGTAGGAAATTAGCAACGTGTAAAACGTTAGTGTATGATTTCAAATTGGAGAATAGCACAGTTGAGATTATTCGGTGAGAAGTTAATTGATTCGGCGAATAGAAATACTACAGGTTTTACTTTGAAATTGTATCTGGCACGAGCGTAAAACCGATCCCCGTGAATCAAGGTAATGTACGACGTATCAATTTACAAACGCAGCCTGTTATGCTATTCCTTGTGACAGGGAACTGTCGGCTGATCGATGATAACTCAATGTTCTTTTTACAGTTCTTTGAAATCGTATTCAACCAAAGGAAACGCCTAAATGAAACAAACATACAGCAATTGAAATTTTCTATAGATTTTGCTATTTTCCTATATCTATAAAAATAAATAACTATGAACTGCTGCACAACTTATTAGTATATCCCTGTATTCATATTTTATATTTATATCCAAAATCTTTTGTTATATTTTTGTTTCGCATACGTATACTAAATAAACAAATATAGATCTTTTTATTTGATTTTTAGGATACCATGTTTGCATTGTGCAATCTCTTCACGGGGGGTTTAGTCACATTAAAGATAGCGGCTTTATACCTACACAAGAAGCAATTCAAAGAGTTGCTAGTGTACTTACAGGACAACTTCTGGCACACGAACTACGATACTAACGAGAAAACGTTTTTGAATCAGTGCAAAGCTCAGTGCATATTCTTCATTTGCTCCTTCAATTTTTTTGCCCAAGGAACGGCCGTCTGTTACTTGATAGAGCCGGGTATAGGTGAGTAGGTCAACTTCTATTTAAGCAACGGATACCGATTTTTCAAAAGTTTCGAACCTTTTTATGAATAATATTCATAATTTGCTTACACTAAACTCTTTCACTTTTTAGCATATTTTGGGAATAACGATTTGAATCGAAAACTTCTGTTCAACCTACACACTGATATTTTTATGCAGCCGTATATTTTCGAAATTGCATTTTTAGTTGAGGTACTGACGTCTAGGAAGAAAGTGTTATCAAATTTTTAATTTCATTCTAATCACATTCACTGATTCATCCGTATTATTAAAATGATTGTCGCACAGAATTGGAATGAAATTTTCAATTTACACTCGTAAAGTACTGCAATTTTGTAATAGTCTGTCACTTTGCTTGTACAGTAATTAGTAAACTGTGAATCTTTATGCGAAATAAAAATCATCTTTACCATTTATATAAAAAAACGCATGTTGGATAAAAATATATTTCTTCTTTCGATGATATTAATATAGTCAATGGAATACAACAGCAGTTTTAACTGTTTTTATCTGTTTAATTGAAAATTATTTATCTGTTAATAAACAATCATAAACGAAACAAGAAGTGTTTAGTACATGGACGTATAAAGACAATGTTCCGATGTAACTGTGAATAAAAGAATAACAATGTCACTCTTCGCGTTAATAAAACCATTGCAAGAACAATTAATTTTCAACAGTTTCACCCATTCGAGTACCATTGTCATTTTGTTTCAGCTTACAAACGAACATAAAGATTATATCGATCTATGTACGAAGCACCCGATGATATTTGATCGGCTTATTCTGTATTTTTTTACAATTTTTTATAAGTATTTTTTACAAGTTATTTTTTAACAATTTGCGTAACACATTTAACTGAATAATGTACACTGGAAAATGTGTACTTAAACGTGGAATTTTCTATTCTTCCACAGATTTTTATTTTGTTCTCGTACGGAATTGGTTACCTTTGCGTGGATAACTTCGTGTGCGTCGTGAATCTTCACATAGCTACACAGTTCCGCATTTTACAGTACAGAATCGTAAACGTGCACGTAGGGAAAAACATGGAAAAACGTACCGGAATATCGAAACCGATTCCAGACTATTACGTAGACAATTGTTATGCCACGTTCAAAGACTGCATCAAGCAACACCAGGCGCTTATAGCGTATTGCCAGAGAGTGGAACAATTGTTCACGTTCATTGTACTCGGACAAATATTAATTTTTAGTATACTGATGTGCCTCGACGGCTACTTGATGCTTCTGGTTAGTATATGTAAATAACACAAAAACTAACCATTTATTTTAATGACTTGTCGAAATTAGAAAAACGTGGATTTTAAAAGTCACGTGCCTCTGCAATTACGAATTTCACTGAGAAACAATCAATTTAAGAACGAATTGTTTATAAACCATCTAGAAAAAAACGTATTTAATGATACATCAAGCAAGAATAGTATCTTTTAACTTGTTGTTGTTACGATGTTTGACTTATTCGATGTTCATTTTAGATCGTTTTGAAGAAAGTCAAGAAAATTATAGAAATTTAACTGTTAATTGTTTCTTGTCTTTTTGAGAAATTGATGTACATAGTTGCTAGAGTTTCTCCATTTATTCCTTACTTATTAATAGACTGCAGTTTTTATGCATTTTTGACAACGCTAAGTAGGTTAGATTGTGTTTAACTTATTAAAATTTGTTAAGAATTAAGATAAATTTTTATTTTACTTGTGCGAGTGTTCCAATCGTGCTATAATATTTTTATTTTGCATAAATGATCTGTAGTCTACTTATTATTGCCTTTCTTTAAACGATTTCTTGGGTGCTTAACGTTTTAATTGCTCAATGTCTTGTAGGAGGACGCCTCAACCGCCAAACGAGTTACCTTCACTTTTCATTTAACTGGTTGTATTTGCCAATTACTGATGTTCACCTACAGCTGCGACTGCGTGCTGCGTCAGAGCTTGGAAATCGCCGAGTCCGCTTATTCTACCGAATGGCCAGTTTTGCGAACGAATCGCAGTGGAAAAAATATGGAGTCTGATTTACAACTGGTCATGGTAAGGTCAAGGGTGCCTTGTTGTTTAACGGCCGGAGGATTTTTCATAGTGTCATTGGAAACGTATACTAGGGTAATAATTATTTTATTGATAATTAATCCGGGAGAGGGTTGAATCTCGAATAGAAATATTAGTGCGAGGCTAAGATTATAGTGAGCCTCGTATCGATCCTATCGACCAACGCGACGAAAAAAATGTTTTAATTCAACACTATTATGAAATAGTTAGTATTTATTCCTGTATTCGGATAAAACATTGCATTCCGCGTGTATTACCGATGTCGGAGGTCGGTTGAATAGATCGATATCAAACCCACTGATCTTAGCCTGAGATAAAAACAAAAATTTCGAATAAAAATTCTCAATACGAAAAGAAAACTATCATTGAATATGACAATTTTATGTATTCTCTGTTACAGGTTATAAGCACAGCGGTTTCATACTTCACGTTGCTACGACAATACTGATACTTCAACGTGAAAACAATTCATTTAGTGTTGGCCGTTTGAACTTTGACATTCTATACGAAAAGATTATACAGACAAAAATATTGTATAGAGCGTTTATATAGAAAGTAATATGGTTCTTAATAAAATCTCTATATTGTTATATACATTATTTATTTTACAAACGGCGTATAATGGATACATCGAGCTTCGTAGGGATGAATTTGCCGATATGAAAATGACTAACCTTACCTCCAGGATGAGTAGTGAAACTCATAAGTTAGATTTCGACATCATGAAAAATAATGTTCGCGGTATATAGTCAATAATAATAGATTATATATTATATTATATATAATAAAACTAATATAGTCAATATAGATCAATCACATTCCCGTGGAGCAATTTTGACTTTATAGAGCTTAAACTGAAGCTGAAAGTGTCTACTTTAAGACTCCGTAACGTACATTCCCGTGGAATGCCCGGAGATTTATTTATGAATATCTTAATCATCTATTCCACGGTGTTAGACAGCCAAAGCTCATTTTTGGAATTTAGGCGGGTTTTCAATCACGTACTCGTGGAGTGATTTTGACTTTATATAGCTTAAATTGAAGCCGAAAGTGTCTACTTTAAAACGCCGTAACATATATTCCCGAGGAATGGCCGGAGATTTTTTTTTGAAATTTTTTAATCAACTATTCGACGGTGTTAGACAGTCCGTAGCTCAATTTTGGAATACAGGCAAGTTTTCATCACGTTCTCGTGGAGCAATGTTGACTTTATAGAGCTTAAACTGAAGCCGAAAGTGTCTACTTTAAGACCCCGTAACGTACATTCCCGAGGAATGGTCGGAGATTTTTCCATGAATTTTTTAATCATCTATTCTTCGGTGTTAGACAGTCCAAAGCTCATTTTTGGAACTTAGGCGAGTTTTCAATCACGTACTCGTGGAGTGATTTTGACTTTATATAGCTTAAATTGAAGCCAAAAGTGTCTACTTTAAGACCCCGTAACGTACATTCCCGAGGAATGGCCTGGGAATTTTTTATAAATTTCTTAATCAACTATTCGACGGTGTTAGACAGTCCAAAGCTCATTTTTGGATCTTAGGCGAGTTTTCAATCACGTTCTCGTAGTGCAATTTTGACTTTCTATAGCTTAAACTGAAGCTGAAAGTGTCAACTTTAAGACCCCGTAACGTACATTCCCGAGAAATGCCCGGAGATTTTTTCATGAATTTTTTAATCAACTATTCGACGGTGTTAGACAGTCCGTAGCTCATTTTTGGAATTTACGCGAGTTTTCATCTCGTTCTCGTGGAGCAATTTTGACTTCATATAGCTTAAACTGAAGCTGAAAGTGTCAACTTTAAGACCCCGCAACGTATATTCCCGAGGAATAGCCTAGGAATTTTCTATGAATTTCTTAATCATCTATTCAACGGTGTTAGACAGTCCGGAGCTCATTTTTGGAATTTAGACGAGTTTTCAATCACGTTCTCGTGGAGCAATTTTGACTTCATATAGCTTAAATTGAAGCCGAAAGTGTCTACTTTAAGACTCCGTAACATACATTCCCGAGGAATATCCGGAGATTTTTTTTTGAAATTTTTAATCAACTATTCGACGGTATTACGCAGTCCGGAGCTCATTTTTGGAATTTAGGCGAGTTTTCAATCACGTTCTCCTGGAGCAATTTTGACTTCATATAGCTCAAACTGAAGCTGAAAGTGTCTACAACTAAATACTGACCTGCTGAATCCGTAAAGTAACTTGACCTTCCTTACCCCTTAAATAGTAGCTATGTTCACATTGTTCATGCCATAAGATAATATAACATTATTAATCAAATTCTCCAGTCCTTCGTGAATGACCCTCGTTGCTTGAAAAACTATGAAGGAGTAATTAAAAGTAATTGGAGATCAATACTGAGCAATTAAGGAGTAATTTTTTAACCTATGTTTCATTAGTATTAGTTAATATGGTGAGCTAAAGCTTCAAACGGGTTCAAAACTGAGATAGGAAAGACTATAAGATGCAATGTTACAGATTTTAAGTTTGCTGTAATGAAAAACTTTCTACATTTGTAAATAAACATAAAAAATGAAATGATAAATGAAACATCACCTGTGAATTGTGAATGATTCTATTCAAATGCCAATGTTACCTTTGCTCCATTGCAATAACGGCAAATAGAAACTTTTTAAATGTGATATTTGTGATGGACTGCTGTGATGTCATTTTAAAGAATATTGTATTAAGTAGTGAAGACCAATTCCTATTTTAAGTTTATTTACTGTACATATGAATAATAGTAAAGAATCTATTGCAGCGCACAGATAGGCAGTAAAGCACGATTATGATACTATTTTTGTACTTATTCATAATAAATGAATTTTATAATTACGACAGATTGGAAAGTCAATTTGTGGGGGATAAGTGAAGCTTAAAAAATAATCTCAAATGAAAATTTGGATAGGTTGATTTTTAACTTCTTTGGTAAAAATAGTGTTCCATTAAAATGTTGAGTATTAAATGATGTTAGTAGCATATTTCGATTATGGTGCAACTAGATTAATGGACTAAAATACGCATTTTGTAGGACCATTGTCAGACACGAGAGTAACTAGATGTTGTTACGATAGAATCTACTAGATTTTATTTGCTCGGTATAACATGATCACAATATTGTAGTTCGTAGCTACAAGATATAAAAGCTAACATACCGTACATGCTATTACTGACATGCACCGATTTCTCTCAGAAAAAGTTTTTATGTTAGGGATATGCGAGTAAGTAGCTGACAGTTAGTTGACAATTGTAATTCGACGAAATGAATGGCACATAAATAATTTTATTCCGTCATCATCAACTACATTTTTCGAAGAAGGGGGGGGGGGGGGGGACAGATTTGCGAGATACGATTCCATGTGTCTTGTTCATTGATCCAGATGGATCATATGATGATACATAATTAAACCGCATTGATTACGTACCTTTGTTACCCTCACACATCCACTTTGAAAAAAGAAGATACATATACATTTTACAATATAAAATATAATAAAAAAAATTACTGTAAAATAGTTTAGTACCCGGTATACATATAAACGCTGCACACGACGATCATTTTCACTAAAATATTTACAAAATACACGTTTCAATTAGCACTGATTACCAATACTGAACCTTACGATCTGAAATAATTTAATTTCTTGCTCTAAGTATTCGTTCGACGGTAAACTTAACAAATTTTGAACTAAATCTCACTTGACTATGTATTACGTATGAAAGTCTCTCTCTTTTTTGTTTCTCGTCTCTCTCCAACCACACCCAATCGTATCAGTCGAGGCTATCAACGAGTTTAACATCTACGATTGCTCGATTTGGATTTGTGTGGCAACCGGAGGGCTTCCGCGTAAGACATCTCTAAGCGTTTCAGACGGGCTACGTCTTCCGAGGCGGAGCTCGGCTTGTAGTCCCTGTACTCGAAAGCGTTATTGTGCTGCTCGTTATTGTTTCGGGCGTAGACGTTTGCTCGCCTGCCGGGACACGGCGATTCCTTCGTTCTGTTCGCGTAACTGAAATCGTTGCACACGGTGCCGTTCTGCTCCAAAGCGTTGAACGGTCGGAATTTCTTCTTCCCGGTGATGTTCGACTTTGAAACGAACGTTGGATTCGTGGTCGGGATCACGTCGATGGTGCTCGGCGTGTTGGTGTGCAACAATCTCCTGTTCGAATGCTTCCTCGTCGACTTCTTCGAGATGTGGCCGCCGTTGTTGAGATGATCTAAATGATGTCCATGCTTTTTGCCCTCGATCTTTCCATGTTTAACGTTTTCGTGGCGAGTGGACTCGTTGTTCTGATGTTCGTTCGTCGCGTTCATGGAGATCGGTGTCTTTATCCTGTACGGCGGTTCGGACACGACCGAGGCAACAACAGACGAGACGACGCTCTGATTGTCGTCCGTGGCCTCGCTGGGCAGGTCCTCCTGCACTAACGTCGAAGACTGTTGCTGTGAAACAGTTTTATTCGTCGAATCGACCAGAAGCGGCAACTTCTCGCCCTCCTCTTTCGCTTCTGCCGCTCGTTTTAGGACACTGTAGATTTGGCTGAACGTCTGTCTGTATTCTGGCGTTTTTCGGAACCTGCTCTCGAACGGGCTGTTATCGTCGTATATACTGAACTTGCAGTCTTCTCCGTCGGCGATGGAACAGAGGAACGAGCCTGGTCTCCCTTCGGTTTGTGTCATCTTGTTGCTGGTCTCGTCCTGGAATCCGGAAGACGAGGTCTCCGCTTCGGAGAAGTCTGTGGGGGTTGCGGAGAACGGTTTCTTGCCGCAAATCTCTGATTTGGCACGCGACGCATTCACGCCTACGGATTTTCCAGATTCCTGGTGCAGCTCTCCCTCTAACGACGCGTTTTGGAAGTGGTTGAACTCGCCCGACATCTCGAGCTCCTCTTGCAGGGACATCGGCGGCACGCTGTCCTTCCGTCGCGGCGTCGGCCGTCTTTGAACCTCTAATAGAGCCTGATATTTCTCCACGAGAACTCTGTATGGATTCTTCAGATCAATAGAACCGCTGTCGTCATGGTTCAAGTCCTGCAACGAACACCATTTTGTATTTTGCATTCTTTCTTGCGGATTAATATGCTTGACAAAAAAATTTTATTTGTACAGAGTGGTTCATGTAACTTGTACAGGGTGTTTCAAAATTTTATGTTTCAACCACCATAGCGCGAATCTACAGTTCCGGATTAGCGAAGATCTGCTCAAAAAGATTACCGCAAAATTGTCCTCGATTTTGAAAATCAAAGTCAAAGTTTCAAGAACTCAGAACTCAGTTTTCTTATTTTTTCATGTAAAATCACTAACCGGCCTATTGTGCCATGATTTTTGGTTGTGCTGGTCGTGATATATAATTTTTGGTTGTGCTGGTCGTGATATATAATTTTTGGTTGTGCTGGTCGTAATATATAATTTTTATATGTCGTTTTTTATGTTATATATTTATTACTTGAGATCCATGATTCCTTTAAAACTTCTGTGCTTCTCAATGATTACTATAATTTGGAATAGAAAAGAATTGACCTATCTTGGAATTTATGGGCAAGAACAATTTTTCGGTTGATTTTCTTAGCCAATTCCTACCGATCCGAGTGTTGTAGGATCGCGCTATGATTATCGTAACATAATTTTTATACATCCTGTACACCTTTATAATTTCCAAAATATATGTTGTACGAAAAGGATTTGCATATATTAGTCTCATTGTTTGAAGAGGTACATTACGTAATGTATCTTTCTTTTGTTATATGAGGAAGCGTTTCAAAAATTTGAAGATGAACATTGTCTTTCTGAACGTTATTCTATATTTTTTACATCAAAATATGGAACTATGGAACTGTGGAAATCTGTGATAAGCTTCAATCTCTAATTTAATATTAGTCGGAGAATTTTCAAAAAATAAAGTGAAATTACTCATTAATTACTAGGTTAACTCAATGGTGTACAACATATAGAATAACGTCTAGAAAAACAAAAGTGATCTTGAAATCTCCGAAACGCTTAAACCTATTAAAAATATGTACACTACATAATGTAACTGTTGTATGTAAAACTTTCTTATGCAACGCATACTTTTTAAGTTATAGATGTGTGCAAGTTGCGTAGTTCACCATGTATAAACCTGTTGGAAGATAAGTTGGTTCACATAATTTGGTGGGTCATGTATTGAGAGACCATCTACCTTCCACCATTGACTATGATTTATCATTCATTTTATAGGAGTTCAGGCTTATGTGTGTATAGAGAATTCAGTTTGGAAGAGTTTGGTTAATAGTAGCGTTAAAATTTAGTATATATAGTACTATAATACTATAACTATATATAGTATATATAGTTACATCAACAAAATGTTAGTACTTGATTGACATAACAATTTCACGAGACTTTAGTAATAATTTTATGTTTGATATCCACTAAATTCTCACCAATTGTCCCTCAGCTTCTAAAAAAAATGAACAATTTAGGAAGAGGAGATACGATTATTGGAACTTTGCAGCTTGTTTTTATAGTTGTTGTCAATCGGTCTCCTCTTTTCAAATTGTTCATTTTATTACTTACAAGTTGGGGGACAATTGGGGAAAATTTACTGCGCCATCAAATAATACTTGAAAGCTACGGGCTTTTTCTTATCTTGTCGGTGACTGCAAACTCATTGTCAGTATCATATTTTAAATAAATATGAATTATATTTCTTTAACATAATTTTTAAGAGAGTGTCGACAATGTTTTGCTAAATTGTGACACACAGGACACTTATTTGTTTCGTTTTCTATATTATTTTGTACATTATATAGATTGTTTTCTTGTTAAAAATTAGATAGATGTATTATCAATAAGAAAACAAATTTTTTCAAAATTTTCACTTTTACTTTTCGCGAAAGTCGTTTGTATCTGTAATACTGCTGAAATAATTTTCATTTTTATAGACTTAAAAATTGGATATGAATAAATAAATACAATTAAAAGAGTTTGAGTGGTTGCTAAAAACAAGGATGATAGGATGTAAGGTAAGGAAACGCCAGATTTATAGGATATTAAATAAGAGAAATCAACAGAGTTTATTGAAAAAATATGCTTTATTTAAGATCATATAAATCTGGCACTTACACCTTACAACATAGTTTTTACAAATGTTCCGACTAGATACGCTAACAATATGCGATTATATTACAAGTCGAGCAAACAACGTAATAGATAGTTGCAGCTAAGCAAGGCTAACTCTAAAGAAATATAATTACTTTCTAGATCGTTAATTTAAAGCAGTCTTATTACATCTTTGGAAAATGATCTTTTTCTTCGCGAGTATATAAAAAATTGTTCTTACAAATTGTGAGAATTCTACCAATATATAATACTTACAGACTCGATTATAAACAACGACGCTGATCATTCGCAGCAATCACAAACTATATTCGTCAGTAGTTTTTAATAATGTAAGTGCTCAGCTATCAGATTCATTCTGTTTTACCTACACCGTGTGCTTTAGTTAGTCAATTGTATTAAAATTTGTTTGGTGCATCTATTATTAGGTTTACCATTCTGACATGTTCTCAAACTGATTTCATGGATCTAAAAAATATTGGAATGGGGTGAAGAAATCAGATCAAAAACGTCTTTGATATAAAAAGCTACAAACAGTATGAAACAACGATTGTTTTTACGAACATATTGTAGGTTTGTGTCGATGAAATACCGAAATATTTCAGGCTTAATACGTTGCTTAAGCAAAGAAAACAAACAACGAAATCGTTACATACAAATTATACCTAAACTAATACGGAACTTTTCAAGTGAGTACTTCTATTATAAACAATTCGGTTCCTCTCACCAATTAGGTTTGTTCTTTCTAGATTTCAATTAATTACAAATATAGTGAATGAAATAGCCTAAAGCAGTTTCAAGCGATCTTTTATCGTCAGGATTTTTTTGACAATGAAGATCGGTATCCGAAAAGGTTTCAATAAGAACGGTATGATGCATTCGCTCTGTATGTACCATATCGTGTGGAAAAAAACAAAAAACAACGATGGTGCTTTCCAAATACACGCGAGAGTTGTCCATAATGAGGGACGAAATTCTTTTTTTTCTCTTTTTGCCCTGGATTTCTTTATCTTTGATGCGAGTCTCTCCTAAAGCAAATAAAATTAAATTACTTTCATAGTTCCTCTTCTATAAAACCATAAGAAGCATCATATTGTATAAGGAAGGAAAGGTCTTTTTATACGATTCGTGGTGCGTGATTGGCATATAGTTTTTTCATTCAAATCCAAAAGTGCACATTTCTTGCTTTTGTTAGTGTTGCAAATACTAGATCAAGTTCTATTTGTTGTTTTCATTTTTTATCTTGCGAAAGAATAAAATTCGATCAATCTTTTGTCAATACATATTAAAGGCACTCATGCTGCGCTCATTTAATGAAATTGATTAGAATAGCTTGAAGAATAAGTAATAAAGATTTTGTTTCACTAACTTGCCACAAGCTTGAAAAATGTTGGTTAGTATAAACCTAGCTTGTTAGAAAAGTTGGCATGCCTTAATATAAAAAAATTCAAGGTAACTCCACAATTTAGTAGTATTCTATACCATTGGCTCGTCGTACTGTAAGCTTTTTTTTTAAATCAATTTTGAACATGCTGAATACATACATAGAACGAACCTAACACAATTTTGAATCTAAATCAAACTTAGAACATAAAATATTCGTTAAATTGTTGAGCAATTTTTATTTGAAATTGACTTTATTTTTTCATACATTCTGCTAAAGTAATTGTTGCTTTTTATAGCTTCAATATAATATTTACTCTGTTGAGTTGTAGTCTCAAGTGGATTGAAACGTATATTTTTCAATAAATATCCATTTACTTATCGATGACCTCTAGATTTGTTGTCAAGATCACCATTTCAAGTAACTTTACCTATGCATATACATATGTATATGTATACCTGTCATAAGTGTTTGGTTTATGAAATATAAGTTATAATCTTTTAACTATTAGATATTGCATACTTTAAAAGTTTGGATTAGATTTTGTTCAATTATTCACATTACGTAACTGTAATATTGATTTCCAGCCAGTGAAATCATAATTTGTGCCTAACATATTTGTTCTTTTTCTAATTAAATATGAATCTGTGTACGATACGATTTTCTATAATACAGTTAATCTGTATATATACTGTATATACAGTAACATGATGAAATTTTTAATTCAACAAAAGGAAAGTTTGGGTAATATGAATAAGATCATGTATTATTCTTTACAGATGCCATATTCTTATCTAATATGGAGTCAATCTAGTTTTGTGCAAAACTAACTGATACCTTCATGTTGTCAGGAATTGTTTTTCCTCTCGATTTCTATAATTTTCCTTCAGTCACAAAAACACAAACACATATTGACGATTCGGAAGCCAACTTTTGATCAATAAATCGATGTACTCGACTTCATTATAAATAAACATATGTCTAATCGGTCAGAGTAGACATGTAGATTGATAAATATTAATGCTATTGAAATTGCTAAGGTTTGCCACTTTTTCAATTGATTATTATGAATTTATTTACTCGTATAAAACGATTATACTGAAATCAAACTGAAAAGAACAATTCTCTAACAAAGGCAAGAATTTCCTTTGTAGGCCAGATCCAGAATATAAAATTGATGTAAATGATTCTACGGAGGTAATTAATTATAGAATATCTAATTACAGAGTAATTATATCAAAATTAGACGATTAGTGAAACTTGTAAATACATAGAATAAGCATTCTGTTCTATTGATTACTGGTTTGTGGTATTTATTCGTGTTAAAACAAACGCAGATTTGTTAAGTCATTTACTGTAAATATACCTCTTGTATCATATTCTTCACTATCTAGCAGTTTAGAAAGTTGTTTTGTTTTTTCAAAAATAAATGGAAGACAATTTTTTAACGTTTACAGTGTAAAGAGAAAAAAATTTATGTTAATACAAAGCTTGTTTTTATTAGCAAAACACTGAATCAAGTGCTTCTTTAATATCCTAACGAAACAATTTTCTGGACGACTTAATACAACGATAGAAAAATGTTCATATGCTTCACGTAAACGAATTCATTTTAATAAAAAGTATGTGAGATTTTGTTATTTGCAAGTTTTACATCTCTATTTCAAACATTCGACTAGTCACAGAACGTGCTCCGTGAAAAGGTCCCAAAAATAGCTCCAGAAGCAGAAGATCAATGAGAAGGATAAAAAGGTGGGAAAGAGAAAAGTAGAAGACATGTTTCATGCATGGTTGAATCGGTGTGTCAAGGTTTGTAAATACAGAGGAAAAGTTTACCTGCGTTAATGACTCGGTATCGCGTTGACTATCGCTTATTACTGATTCTGCCATACTGATGACGTCTAGTTCTTCTTGATCCAACATTATAGAAATTTCGTCGTGTGTTTTTGTTTCCATTCCCCGCAGGCATCTTCCACACAAATGCCCTCGCCTGCAAGCAATCATATTTATTTCTGAGTACTAGAGCAGTAACAGATGCACGTCACTTCAATCGAATTTCACGATGATGAAAAAAATCAATGAATATTTATTATTTTTTGCAGCGGTGAGTGCAAAATCTTATAACTGGACTGCAGATACTTTGCATTTCTAACAACAATGAGTATGTCAAGTACATTAGGGACAGAGAAAAGTATTTGCATAGTTTCTAAAAGTTTAAGTAGCTATATCATTTTAAAAAATTAATTGCAAACAGCTTACTCTGCGAGAATTAGTAGAAATGATTAAACATGTAAAAAATGCCGTCAAAAAATGATCCCTTTTTTGTGATATAGTATTGATTGAAAATTATTTTGTTGACAGTTTGAAAAAATTCAAAGAAACCTTTAATGCGTCGTACCTCACTTCTTCGAGTGCATTTATTTCTTCCTGCAGATTTTTTACGTCTTGCGCTTTACTGCGCAAAATATTTATTTGCTCTTCCAAAGCAGTGTTCTCTTGGAGCAGGGTGGCAAGCTGCTGGTTGAGATCCGCAGCTTTCTTTTGCTCCCTCGCTCTTTGATTCCGCGCTTCTTGCAACTGTCTCAGCAATTCGGTCATTTCTTCTTCTGGTGCGGTGGCATTCTGAAAAGATTTTAAGAATTTATTATAGCTTAACTGCCGTCAATTTTATTTGAAGCTGATTTCGCAAGGTTTACTGTTTGCCAAATTAATTTTATGCCGTCGATTATTTAGCGTGAAAGAGTTAGTATATTGTTCATATCTAACAGGGGTATTTTTGCATTTCACAGTTTTAGCTTAAAAATTGTTTTTGCCAATCCTTCGTTGATAATTGACTAAGTAAAATCATTTAAATTGAACATTTAAACACTTCGTGTAATACCTTCTACTATTAAAATTATAATTTTGGAGGAGATAATTAGTCTACTAATTGGGACGGATCGGGGCTTTGTAAAGATTTGTAAAGATAATATCGAGAAAAAAATCCGTCACAAAGGTAATGTGACAGATAGTAAATAAAAGATAATTTTTAGAACATAATATAACGTAAACGAAAATCAATTTGCGAACAATTTCTTCGATTGAAGTTATTATTTACATAATAGAAGAGAAACGAAGCTTTTAATTTCAATCGATAAAAATCGGTCTCCGAAAATTCCCTTCGACTGACAAGCTTCGTCTTTAATTAGCATCAGAATTTGAATAATGGTATTTTCGACGTGGAAATTACTGTCAAGATTTAATGAACGTGTTAATGGTGCATTATCCTTCACAAATTACAGAAGAGAATAGCACGAGCAGATTTAATTGAACAGGAACTCTAATTAAATTTTCCAGGTGGATAATAAATGCGATGGTTATTTATTGCATTTAATTTCATAGAAGTAATTGATTTAGATTGCGTGGAATTACGAAATATGAATATTATACCTATTACCGTTAATTCGGTTGAAATATATGGGAGAGATGAGATTACAATGAATACCTATAACTTAACAGCTCGTTTCTTACATAAAGTCTAAATTTATGTTATCGCGTAGAGTTTGTTTTTAAAATGAACTGAGGTTTATGTGTTGTTTTTTAAGAAGTAATTTGAATATTAGAACTTTGGAAATAAAATCTTTTTCAGAGGCATACGTATCTGTTATAAATCGATATTTAAATATACTATGTAAAAATATATTCGAGTGTATTTTCTAAAATAAAGCCTCTTACATATAAGACCAATTCCCTGAAGACGATGACCTCTGTCTCATTTCGAGATATGTAACTGTAACAATGGGTCTTTAATTTGTGTAAGTGATTGTAAAATGTTATGAAACGAGGTAACGAAACGTGTATTACAAGCAAGTGAATTTACACTATAAAAACTATAAAGTGTAATATTTGTTATATTAAATTATACTATAAAAATTTATACTATAAAAAATTTTAATGCAGAAATGATCTGCAATCTATAATGTAACTTACTTCCCAAATGAAAGTGAGACATTGTGCATAAGTATTATGCGAAAATAAAAGGGGGAACATAAAATATAAATTGAAAATTATTTACAAGGTATTGATTCTATTGCAATAATTCGGTATACTGATCTCAATAGGTGTTGATAATTTTTCAGAATACATGTGTACTCGTACAAAGGATTACCATCTTACGAAATAGAAAGTTGACTATCTCCAATCCCAATCTATTCGCGAATCTAGGCATTCTTCATTTTTACATTTTTTCATCAAAGAAATGTACTATCTAAGTAACTTTGTGTTAAGCCACCATCTGCATTGTTACTTTTTCTTTCTCTCTTATGAAAAAGAATGTTCAAAATATCTTCCAATTAATTGTATTACTTCACGATATTATCCGATTAGTTAAAACTATTTTCCAACTAACTGTATTAGTTCGAATTATTTTCCAATTAATTGTATTAGTTCAAATTATTTTACAATTAACTGTATTTTTTTAATTATCTATAATAGTTGAAGACATTTTCCAATTAGCTATCATAGTTCAAGGTATTTTTCAGTTAGTTATATTACTTCAAAACGTTTCCCAATTAAATATAATTATCTTTCAATTAATAGCATTAGTTCAAAATGTGTTGCAATAAATAATATGTATATAACAGAGTTCTATTCTGAAGAACCAAGGTTAATCTGAGGGAAAAATCGGCACCGTTAATCGATACATTAGGCTCATAAACATAAGAATGTTGATATGCGATCTAACAATTACGAATCTGTGCGCAATGGTTAATAATTTATTTGTCTGTGAACCGTTCTTGCCTGCCTTGTTAGGTAGTACAATAGTATCTCGTGCATTATCTACCAACGATGATGGTACTTGCAGCATGAAACAGCATTTTCTAAGGACGTAAAAATGGAAATGCTTCTAATGAGTTAATAAATGACAATAGATCTTCAAACGCGAAAAGAGATTGTTAGGAAGTCGTTAAACTGAACAGAATAGAAATTCCGCGGGAAGATCGTTGGTTTTCCTTCCCGATGAAACCGAGATTCATCGGTCGTTTAAAGTTCAGTGGCAAACGGAATAGTCGATAATCGCGACGAGTTATCTGAGATCCAGCGAAATGAATTCTATGAATATTAAATGTAACTATGTACCTCCTGGGTGCTGCCACCCGGCGTGCCCGATGCTTTCCACAGTGCAGTTTGTGTTTGCGCGGTGTTCTTCGATTGGTTCATACTCTGTTGCCGAAGTCGACTTTCATGCTGCTCGTGTAGCTCGTCGATTTTCTTCTGGAGTTCCTCGCACCGAGCTTCCAGGGTCTCGATTGTTGTACAGTGGCTGTTTAACAATTACAGAAGGCTTACGTTATTTTTGCTCCATGTCTCTTCCAATGGAACGTTAATATATTTTTCGATAGTCCAGTTGGGTATATTAACATTCTCCTCCATTACTCATAATAAAATGAAATATAATTTTTTTAAAGAACATGGAACACGTGGTTAGAAAAAGTTAATCCTCCTATTTTTTATTTAATTTTAATCTAATTTTAATGTATTTGAATGTAATTTAACTTCAATTTTGCTTTACTTTAATTTACACTTAATATCAGTTCGATTTTAATTTAATTTTTCAATACAAAAGTAGAAATAAAACTACTTTTTATTCATATTATGAAAGCGTGTCATGTAGCTCTTTTTATACAGGGTGTTCAACAAATATTTAGCAATCCAGAAATGGAAGATATCTGAGGTCATTTCAAGCAATTTCTTCCTTTACAAAAATTTTCTCCGAAAACATTGAAAAACATTGACCAATGAGAGGCGAGTATCGCTGACGCGAGGCGACTGAACCAATGAAATAAGCAAAGTTAAATTAAGAACATCAAAAAATGTAAGAGAAAATATGACGCTACGCATCGTATTATTTATTTGTAATATGAAAAGTTCGTCTGTTCTCGTATGATATTGTTTGGGAATTATCATTATTAAGGAATTGTTTTTCGTAAAATAGCGAAATTGAACAAATCGTAACGAGTTAAGTTGCCTACCTTTTGATGAGTTTTTTGTCGCTGGTGTTCTCTATGACAAGACGATGGTTGGCCCGTTCTAAATCCTGGATACTCACTTCCAACTGTTCGTAGATTTTTAGCCGCGAATCATTTACTTCCCTCAGCGCGGCGGTCTGCTTTTTCATATACTGAAAGGGGAAGACCGTACACGTTTGATTCTCTGAGTGAAAATTACTGTTATCGGTTCCAAAGCATAGTCATGTATCTATCGTCTAATTACTTCAATTTCCTGTGCCTGTTCCTCGACGGTAGACTGGTGAAGCTTGATGATGTTCTCTAGTTCCTTGTTCCGTTCCAACAGTGTCTTGCCAAGTTCTGCAGCTAACTGCAGATCTGAAAAAAAGAGAACAACCAATTAGATACATTTACATTTGAAACAACCGGTTTCTCCTATTTTTCCAGGTATTTCTAATGCTGGACATTAAATACATTTATTGAAATACTGTGATGGATAATATTTTCATTGTTATGTTATCCACTACATCAATAAACTAATTCTCGTAAATTAAGGGATTTAATTGGTATTTTCTTGGCTATTTATTAATTTAGTTGGTATTTCTTTCGGTATGTTGGCTGGAATTTATATATAATTAATTATCTTATATATTTAGGGTAAAAATATATTGATAGGAATATTAATCTATTACAAAAATGGTTGACACTTTCTTGCTGTTTGTGAAATTAGAACTGCTTTCCAATTATAGCAGCATTTTCAATTCATAAATATGTATATTGAATATTTCTACACATTGATTGCCAACTTAGCGACCAGAAAAATTCGATCAAATCAAAGTAATTTATTGAATTAAACAAAAACTGACGAGATTTGTTTACTCGATTTATCAAATTAATTTTTAATCTTGGACAATTAACTTCAAATATCAGTGTCGTGCAATCAGTGCGTTAAATTGAAGCCGAAACGGTCTCACAAACTCCGCACTGCTATTCGAGTGCTTGAAGGACGTACAAAATTGTGCAATGTCATAATGTATTCGTGGCATTGCGTGAACTAAAGCCAACGTGAACAGTTGTACGATAATATTTATGGTTTCCTTAATGTTATACGCGAAATCTGAAATTTGTCAAATTTGACACGGTCATTTTAGTGCTAACTGATTTAGCGGAAATTTGAATTATAAAAATAAAAAAGTGTAATTTAAAAAATGTAATGTAAAAAGTAATTTACAAAATGTCATTTTTTTAAATTAATTTCTATGCTAATTAATTATAATTTCTTGGTTTTATTAGAATTTGCAAGGATATTGAAAAAGTAATCGACGTTATATAACTTTACTTTGCAATTTTAATTAAATAAAATAATTTAATTTTATGAAATTTTTGAGGCTCTTAACTTAGGTTATTAAAGTACTTGAATTATAGATGTATCTGATCTTTGATATAATTGATTTTCAATATACCTGAATTTTGTTATACTTGATTTATGATACACCTGATTTTCGTTATATCAGATTTATGATATACTTCATTTTTAGTATACTTCAACTTTTGTATACCTGATTTCTGATATATCTAATCTCCCGATATATGTAATCTCTAATATATCCAACGTGTATACATTGTGGTATATTTACAACTTGATATATCTAGATATTATTTCTTCAATTGCATATAATCGTTACTAAAGTTTCATAACAAATAATATAAACATCAGCCTTCCTTCGTAAAAATGTTTCGTAAGCATTTTTTCAATTTAAGTATTTAACAACATTTCAGTATTTTCAACGTGCTTGGCGAAGAAATGTGAAATTCTCGCATTAACATTCGGCGTCTTTGTTTAACGTTTACTGTTGTTTATTGATAAATTAAGTTGTTTATCAGAACATATATCAAAAGTAGGAGAAACAAATTTCTTTATAACGAATCTCGCTAAAATAAAAGGAAGAAAGTTTGTTCATTACCTTTTATTTTTTATTACTATAAATTTACTATTATATAATTATTACTATAATATAAAATACATAAAAAAGCGAATAATTGAGGATAAAGTGAAGTAGTTTTAATTTATATCTGAATTCCTGCTATCTTACACCAAAAATTTTTAGCTCTATCTTCAACTTCACAAATATTTAACTTTCTCCAAATAACTTTTGCATACTATACTGTCGTATATTCTTCACTATGGATATCAATCTTTTCCCCCTTGTTTATGATTCTCCTTAACATTATACCCAATTTTAAATTATAACCTATAACAACCTATATAATTATAAACTATAAACCCTCAATTTTAAATTATAAAGAGAAATTAAATTATGAATTAATTTTAATAAAAATTAAATCACATAGTCCAGTTTTAATCCTTTGCACTCGAGTGACGAGTTTGAGGCGCCACTAAAAATTATCGTCGTCTTTTTTCAAAATAATAGTAACGATATTGGATTTGTATATATTTTAAAAAACTGTTAAAACTACAGGTTATTGCTAACAGGCTTAATATGTATAAATTGCATTGAATCGTATAAAATGGAAGTACTGCAGAAAATATCAGAAAATCTTTTGGATTCGAATTGAAATAGAATTGTAAAGAATGAAAAAAGTCACACCGTTTTAAACGGTGTCCGAATATTCGTTTACTGAAATTTGTTACACGATCCAGAACGATGAAAAATATGCCGAAACAGTTTTTAATTAGCATCATGCGTATTCTATCATCATAATATCGTAAACAGTAAACATAAGTTAACCCTTTCCACTCGCAGCCATTTTAGCTGTAAATTCGAAATAATTTTTCTGGTTCGTGATGTTTCCATTTCATTTAACAAAATAAATTTGTATGCATACAAAATTTATTCTTGTGACTCCTACCAACAGTTTTACTACTTGACAATTTTTTTAATCTAAACCTTATTGTTGCAAAAATTATTTTGGAATGAAATAGAATAATTTTAGTGGTGCCTTAGAGTCATCACTCAAGTGCAAAGGGTTAAAAGCATAAATAGCGTAAGTAAACTAAAGGATTCTCATGCTACTTGGATAAATATTCGAGCAGTGTTATCTCTTCGGCATAAACGGCGTGTAAATTCAATTGTAACGAGTTAGAAACATCATTCGAGGTTTCTTTAAAAGTATCGTTTAAGCAGTCCGTGATTAATTTCGTGGTTTCTCTCGCGGTAAAATTGTAATGAGCGGCGGACGTTCGGAGATCGACTGGAATGATTCGCGCGCGGTTTAATTACGATCCGAAAATACCATGTTTCGGTTTTGCTATCGTTAACGCTGTTTCTCGTTGGCAGCGCGCGTAGCCATCGCGTGCCAAATATCAGATCGCGGTATCGAATGATCTGAAACGACCGCGAATCGGAAATGTAATACCGGATGATCCGGGTACGCGAGTTTTGCTGCGATTAATATGTACAGATTTCCTGTCACACTATTCGACGCATACAGCAGCGGTTGTGAGACGATGAATTTTAATTTCGTTTAGACGCGTATTGTATAACTGTTACGTACTTGTGTAGTTCGCTCCGCATCGACATCCCAAGTCTATGTTTCACTTTCTTGAATCTCGAGCTGGGCGTATGCGAAATTTAACCGTTTTCATGTTTCCGGTTTCCTGCCTACACTTCGAACGACATTCAATAGTTTACGACGGAGTTGGGCTCTTTAATCGGATATTTGATTGAAATAACAATTATTCGAATTTATTATAGCTTAACTGCCGTCAATTTTATTTGAAGCTAATTTCGCAAGGTTCTCTGCTTGCCAAATTAATTTTATGCCGTCGATTATTTCGTGTGAAAGAGTTAGTATATTATTCATATCTAACAGGAGTATTTTTTCATTTTACAGTTTTAGCTTAAAAATTGCTTTTGCCAATCCTTCGTTGATAATTGACTAAGTAAAATCATTTAAATTAAACGTGTAAACACTTCCTGTTTACTCGAATTAATATTGTGGAAATTATTTGAATAATTGTCGCTGCATATTAAGTTAATAAAATGTTAATTTGAATTTAAAAAAACGACTTCGATAAAGAATTTGATATATTGTATTATGCAATGTTAATTTGAATTAAAAAAAATATTTTTCTTCCCGAAAAAATAAATCGATATTTAACACTCTAATATGAAATATCGTTATCAATATGAAATATTTCATTGCAAGTTGCAGATTTATGGGCATTGATTGTACATTCAATTTGAAAAGAAATTAAATAATAGAAAGTTAATTAGCTTGGCAAGCATTTATTATTTTGCTATAAACAAGCTGTTAGCATTTATATCGAATAATTCTTTAAATTGTTTACATTATTACTTTCCTTAACAGATATATTGTCAACAATTCACGGAGCCATTATCTACACTAATAGTTTCAGTAAAAATTGCAGTTTCTACGACTGTCCTAATTTACTAAATTAATAAAATTAGTAAACTAAATCGTGACAATATCTACAAAGTGAAAAAATCGATTTTCCTGGTGCTCCATGGTTTTAGATTGCGTGTGGATTAATTGGAACCTCGGAACAGTTGAAACGGTACGTTTTTACTTTCTAATAAAGATTACTAAACTATTAATTAATTACCAGACGAAAGGATTATATTATGCGCACGAGTATGCGCATTCCGAACTGTTTCGTATCGTAGCGTTGTTATTAGCAATATCAGCGGAACCATCAAAACATTTGCTTTAGCACCTATATTTTTTATTAGATTCCATTGGAAATCGTCCCGATTATTTGCATCATTGCACATAAAAATGATTAATATCAACGATGTTCTCATTTTACAATCTCATCTCCATTTTATAAGCTCATGCTTAATAGTAAGCTCATAAAATATCGAAGTATTAAGCAATTGGATAATTGTACATAAACCTCTATTGCAATACGAAGATGATGCAGAATATAACTATATGTATATTGTATATTTTATTAAGTATTATCGACGATGTTATTGTAATTTACGTTATTCAATTCAAAATATATTTAAAAATAAATGATTTTAGTCGCTATTTTATTAACTATTTATTATTTCATTGTGCTAGATAAATCGTCACGTGTCAACGATTACTTGTTAGCGACATATAATTTACCTAAAAAATGCATTGTTTAAATCTTTGTTATTTTTCGCAGATGACATGTAACATGATTGGGAGTATTTGGTAATATTATTAGGTAGTATTTGAAAATATAGAGTGGTTCGCGCAACTTGTGCACCTCTTATAACTTCCAAAATATGTATTAAGCAACAAATTTTTCAACGCGTGATTTTAAAGAGATAGTGGTATGTGGTGCACTTATTTTTTTTTAAAGTGGAGCTGTTCCAGAGATTCAAAGGTCAATTTTCTTTTCTTAAATGGAAAACTATATTGCTTCTAACAAAATATGGAAAAATATAGAATTCTGAGTAAAAATGTATTGATTAAACGTAATAGCTAACGAATAATTTATTTATTTTTTTAAAAATGCTCTTCAATATTCGCTGAGATGCAGAAATCTGTGATAAAATTGAATCTCTAACTTGATAAAAAAAGCGAAATTACTGGTCAGTTATTACGTGTAAGGGCTAATGAAGGTTAATATTGTTTTACTTAGCTCCCATATTTTCGCATAAAAAATTGTATTATGTATTTTGCAATGAAATTATTTTTTAGCCAGGTCTGTTGGATAATTGCAAATTGGTATCAACTATTCGATGAAGATATCGAAGAAAGGGCAACCTAAGTACTTAACGATGACGTAGTTAGGGTGAACGCTTCAGACGATTCGCGAGACACGCGAACCGAAGAAACTGTTCCTCGAATGTTCAAAACAGGTGAACTTGTCGAGCGGTTCGATTCACGGCATTCCGTGGTCGTCTTGAAACTGACGACCTCCAATCCAACGAGAGGAGCCCACAGGCAACGAACGTGCAGCCGTGTTCCAGCTAGGGCCAAGGACCTTCGTGCCGAGCAAACGACCCAACTACCGTTCTCTCTTTACCATCCCCTGCTGTCATTATTGTCGCCCGGCTCACAATGCGCACTGACGGCTCCGTGACATGCGCCATGCTTTATCGAATTCTTCACCGTCAACCTTTTAACGTTCGATCATTCGCAACACGCATTCAATTCCCGCTTCGTTGTAACGAAGATGTTACTTCGGCCGACCACGTTTTTCACACGACAGAATGTTTATGCAAATATCTTCGCTTCCGTAGGCGACTTTGTAAAATCCGGTTTATTCGAGAAAACGTATCGACGTTCATGGAATTTCGTGCTTTAGCTAGCCTTGTGTACTAACTTGGGCGTCATTTAAACGATTATTTGTTATTTGGAAGTTTTAATGGAAGACGGAAATATTTACTTGTTATTAAATTATTTGAGATAGTAAAAGTTATTTGGTATTTATAAATATATATTTAATATTTAAATTTGCAAAAGTTTCAGAACAAAAATAGATTTCAATTCTTTTACTCCATTTTGTAATGAAAAGAAGTTTTTTGACACAAGTTTAAGTTTACTGTCATACAATTGTTCGTATCAAATTACAGCAATTCAAGGATTGACTAATATTTTTTGATTAGTCAGTGATTAGTTGAATTTTTTAGAGTAGCGTAAAACTACGTATTATATATAATTATAATATAATATAATATTATTATACATGATGTATACATAATACGTGCTTGTACATAAATAATTATATGCATAGAATTAATAATTTACGTATCGATACATAGAGCCGAGTGTGACCGTTCATCACAGTTTATATTTCATTACTGTCCCCTTTTAGTCTATCATATTATATTATTTTTTATCATTATATCATCAGATTATCGTACAAAACATTTAAAATCACTTTACGAGCCAATTAAATATGCTTCTATGTTTATTTTAATTGGGACACACGAGAAAATGACCAGCTTAGGTAAAGCTATCCGATACGCGTTTTATGACACTGTCGTCCGGTAGTCAAGCGAGCCCATTAATTAATTTGATATATTAAAATCGAAAATCGAACAATAAAAGTGCGTTAGTTGCATATTTTTAAGCATCCGCAGGATGTGTCATAGAAGAGATAAGAGATGAGAAACACACTGTGTAAAATCAAATAATTATCCGAAGTGTCTGCTTGGAATGTATTTGATACTAAAGGGAGGAGCACGGTTAATTTATAACGAGACATTCTGTTGCCTATTAACACGGCATTCTCGAGATATCAGTCGTTCTACCGGTACACGAGGTAGGTGTACTTGAAATATGATCTTTCATCTTTCACTTTTGCCGTGCGATAATACGGGGTAATAAGGAAGAAACGTTCCTTTATCGATCACTCTCTGCGCCACGTTAGACAGAAAAAAATATGTCGTGCAATCGATGCGTCTCACGTTAGCAAAGAGTACAACCTGACGAATTTTCAATCTATCCGGAATATGATTTCTTTAACCACTTTCAGAAGGACGGAAATTATCATACCTAATCTATACAATCCGTTACTTTACTATTTATTTTCAAAGGAACGCGCACAATTCTATGCGAGAAGATTTCATAAAATATTTCTGATTTTTTGTAAGATAGTTATATAAATGAGAACACTATTTCATTTCTAATAGAAGAGATTAATAAAGTAATGCTAATATTGACTAAATAAAATAGATAAATAAGAGGATAATGCAAATAAATAAAAATGGGAAAATATCCTTTTTCAGTTACAATGAAATTGAGAAGAAAGTTCTTGACATAATTGAAATTATTGTGGACAAAATTTACAGTCGCTAAAAACCAAGCAGTTGAAACGACTCGATAACATTTATATATATAATATATTTATATTATATTTATTTATATAAAAAGTAACATTGCGAAATTTTAAAGAAAATTTTGAAGACTGCTGTGTTTAAAAAATTGAACTGTTCTGTCTTATGATTACTAATTATTGATGACATGAATTATTAATTATTGATCACGATAATTTTTCGTTACCAATAATAACCATAAATGACGTAAATTCTTTTTGGTTAATGAATAATCATTATCGACGGTCAAACTTTTATTTTAGTAACGTTCGTTTTTTGAAACTTCAATTAAGCAGATATTTACAATATAAATTTTTATTGTCATTCGATAATTCTCTGCATAAGAGGATAATATAATTTTTTACAAAGGAAAAACTTCATATTTGTGTCGAATGTTTTTATCAGATCTTGATTTTTCATAGAAATGCACACGCTAGTAAATAAGTGACGACAGTCAGCGTTACGAAAACAAAGTTTTAATTAATCGAAACTCAAAATCAAATTCTGATCGTTGAAGATGGTCATTTGTAACCAATGCAAAATTCTGTTCATCAGTATTGGTTACTCACAACAAAAGACTGTTTTTATCAATTATGATAATTATCTGCAACGAATTAACATTCTCGTCATTGACAATTGCTGTGGAGATGTGCTAATCAGCGTATCTATGAAAGAAAATGTAATGCGTCTTCATTAACATAATGAAGATCCCGTTATAGGATCATCATTTTTTAAAAGAGTTTTCGTATAGTTGAAGACAACAGGAGAATTGTCACTGAGCCCTTCAACTGTTGTGTTCCAAAGCGGACTGCGGTATAGTGGAAACACTGTTCGTAGCGAGACTCTTCTTCGATGTTTTAGAATTAGAAATCGCGTTTAAAATATGCACGCAACGGTAGTTGAAAACGCAAAATGAACAATTAGCACAAACGCTGGGATGAAATTTAAATACCGGACTCGTCGCTTCGTCGCGAACGATGCAATGCACGGCAGAATCTCTTCCTAAAAAGCTGGCCAAAATGACGTTCATTTAAAATTTGCAATGCATGTCAAATACCCAAAGTCGATGAACTCTTGTGTTTTATAATGCCTTAAGGTTTGAACGCTTTATTTTTGTCATGAAAATATATGTTCTATAAATAAACCTTACACATATGTGACACAAGCTATTGTTAACATAAGTGAACAATAACACTTCGATTGTTATATTACCAATACGCGAATGACGGAATTATTTGCTCCGATTTGAAAATGAATTTTCACGTTAATTTATTGCATTCTCTTAATTTTATTAGGTTCCGCAAAACATAAGAAACGTTAAAACTGTAGCCGACGTTAAACGACATTTCTAGTCTGAATTTGGTTGAATAAAATATTTTCACACTCGGTGTGAGGTTACCACAAGTGATTTTGTTACCAATGTATTTAAATCATCATCAAATTATTCAATTTTTTACAATAAAATAAAATAAATATGCTTTCGAAAGATCGATGAATAAATCTGAGAATAGTCCTAAACATTATACATAGTTACGTAAATGGTCCGTCGTCCAAGAGTTAATTGCGCGAAGATTTCATGTGACAGTTAAAGCGTTAAATATCAAGTAATATGAATATAATACTTGCGTTAGTAGTGCCTCATTTTCCATTTTTGATAATACGTTCAAGTTCGGCAACCGGTATATTCGGAAAATATACCGATTTTCTTAAAATCGTATGAAGTTACGAATTGCGGCCGACTTTATAGAAAATGTACCACTGTGCGACGATGATCGAAGACGTAAGAAGAAGAACAAACAAACGAATAAACAACAAGAAACACTATGAATGATGGAAGCTTAGTTTCACGTCAAAACGACTTAATTACCGGTGCTCTAATCAAATCTTTCGTTCTCTATACATCATACTCCATAATCATGTCTCGAGGTATAAATTGTTGATGTCAGGAGACAGCGCACCAATTTGGAGCGCTCTGTGACCAGGAACCGCCTGGATTTTCACTTCAGTTATAAAATACGTTACAGTCGTAGCACTCGTCGGATCGATTACCATTACGTAGAAATTTGCAGCGAATATCGCACTCTGCTATCGAATTCGCGCGTGAAGAAAGCAACGGCAAGCCGTCGCCGACAGCGTCGGGGACAGGTCGTCGCGCAGTTTACACGTGTTACCACGCTGTCAATATCACGATATCACCATCTCAAACAAAAATTCAGAGAACTCCACAAACACCGCGGTGCCTCGCGATGCAGGTAGTTTTTGATATACCTTCCGGACCTTGAAGACAAGAGAGCTCGATGGAATAATCCCAAGATTCCAGGGAGTTCATCTGCGTCTGCGGGTCCCAGACGACGTCCACGCTCGGTCCGTTCATCTCGCTGGATCCAGAGCCGGCAGCAGGTTGTTCGGTCACGCCTCCAATTTGATTCACTTTGAACTTCTGTCACTGAGAACGGGAACGCGCGCGCGCGCGCGATGGAATCGAAGGAATGACGACGGTTCGCGGATAAATTGTTTCACCGGCTGAAAGTCGCGCGCGCGAGAGTTACAGCAGCAGATGGGATGGTAGATTTTCGGCTCCTGCGGGAGCGTCCATCCAGATGATACGATTCGAGGAGGACTGTTCCACGCGGAGGACTCGGGTTATCGACCACAACCGGTTCCACCAAAGGTAGCCGGTCTTCTGTGAATCGCTAGGTAGCTGCGGAACGTGTGCAGCCCAAACGCCGAATGCCCATCCAGTGCCAACGTAATCCCCTCTCGCCGAGTTCCTTTCCCCTACTACCTGCATTCTTGCCGGACCTCTTTCTTTTTCCATCGCGGAATGCCTCTCCTCTTTCACCTGGTCTACCTGGTGTAATTCCCTTCCTGCCGGTGCTGTGTGCACCGGTGAGCATCTTTCCTCGGGTACTCTCACTCCGCGGGCACCCCCTTCTTCTTCTTCTTCTTTTTCTTTGTCTTTGCCGCCTTCCTTCTCTTCTTCTTCGTCTTCTTCTTCTTCTTCTTCTTCTTCTTCCTCCTGTTCCTCATCTTCTTCCCCCTCTTCAGCCGCTACCTTTCCCTTCTTCCCATTTCGTAAACGCGCGAGTTTCTGCAGGTACACCTCGCGAGATGCACGTGCAAAAGCTGTCCCACTTCTGCTACTTTTATTTCGAACGCGTGTGTCCTCCGGCATGGGAACCGACCACGATCGAACGCGATTTACTTTAATCGACCCCCCGCGTTATCGTGCGATCTACAGATAAGGTAAAAGTGTCTGTTATGGAGCGCTTTTCAAGGGTATAAGATTACCATCGATTCTATTACGACTTAGAAGCGTTGTCGCTGAATATTTATATGAGTGGAACCTCGATTATCTGGTCCAACGATATCAGAATTACCATATTGTATTATATTAATGAGAAGAAATCTGTAGCTGTTTTAATATTGGGATCTTAACTCTCCATGTGCCCATGTAGCTTTCAGCTATTTCATCAAATAATTTTAGATTTTTCACAAGATGGTGCATATCTATTGATTATATAAAGGCTCTGAGACAACCAATAACAATATTCATGACGATTTGCAGCACCATCAACCTGAAATGTCAAAGTTGCCTGTAGATAGATATTTAAGAAATAAATTCGGCCCATAGAGGGTTAACCTGGATAATCGAGGTTCTACTGCACTAATTTTCTATAGATCGATTTTTAATTAATTTTGCTGATTTTTGGCTACTTTCGTGATTTTTGGGTATTTTCGTCATTTGGATTAACTTTGTCGATTTTAAAAATGTCGAAACATTTATGTAATATAAAGAATAACACAGATGAACTAGCAAAGTACGAGCATATATTATGGAACATCATTTTCGTATCGCGTCTCTGTGTACCATATTAAACGTTCCTAAATTGGTATGGGTATATAAAATGCTTCGTTCAAATTGGGTACATTGAATATGAAACACTGGACGTGGTATGGAAATGGGACACAGAAAAAATTGAACTACGCAGTGGATCAGTATGCTCTTGTTCAGAAACACCTGTATTTGAATAAACATTTTTTCCCAGCTGATTGTTACCTAACAGTGTTCGCATGTATGAATTTATACAGAACAAGGTTCAAAAATATAGGTAGAGTTTTATTTTAGCATATTTTGCTATTTTCGTAAATATTCGTTGATTTAGGAAAATCAATTTAAAAAATTTCAAAATCGTGAATTTTCTTAACGCAGTCATAGTTGTTTTTATATTCTTATAGATCGTGAAAAGACGAATTCAGAATGGTACAAAAATCGATTATGGCAATAGAACGTATTAGCTGAGTGGATTAACTTTTGTTTTCGATTCCGTATGTTTTTATCGATTACACTGCGTACAATATGCAAGTTTCCGTTATCAAATAATTTTTTGGTATATGAACGTTTCTCGAAAAATAACTTGTTTTCACATGTCAATAAATTTACGTCGCATAATTCGATACGAAAAGAGAAAAATTAATAATAACTATTATATATAATAATAACTAACTGTCTCTGTGGAAAATTGAACAAATGTAACGAATATTTATATAATAAATAATACAGTATATTAACTTGATGTAACTTTCTTTATGGAAACGTAAAAATGTGGTTACTGCAAATGTTTATTACAGTAGAGAACATAGTGATAATTTTGCAACGATTAAATTTCAAGTTGCCGTTTTCCTCCTTGTTATTATTTTTAAATTGTTCCCTCGAGTGGACAATAGTCGTCCCTGGGACAGGTATAATTTAACGCTTTACAGCTAGAGTTATGTTTCAAACGCATACATCGTACGGCATGAAAAGGGACACGCAATAGAGTATTAAAGAAGCGTTCTTGCAGAAGTCATTTGTCATCTACAGATGCATTAATTGCAATAAATATGTCGAAATAATTATAAAATTTATAATACCAAGTGGTACAGTCGTTCGAGATAATCGAATCGCAATGCAAAGACTTTTGTGTAAAATGATGCCGAACAATTTTCCAGAAAAGCTAGGTTTCTTCAATGTGCTACCTTTCACATCATAACCTGTCATAACAAATTCCGCCGGATAGTCGATAAAGAAACCAGTTATAATTAGGGCAGACATTCAAATGTGCATCGACATCTGCTACGCGGTAAAAAATTAAATTTGTTTATGGATCTTGAAATGCAATATTCATTTCTGTCTACAAACATTCCATTTCCCCTGAAGAAACCAGTTCGATAAAGATATTGAATTAATTAACACTGTTATAAATGATTAACATTATTGTCCGGTTGTCCTATAATCGATACATATATTTAACTACTTACCACCATTGGTATCTTTTTTCTAAAATTTGAAAAGTAATATTTATACACAAATTACAATAAAATTAATTTATCCACAAATTAGTCTATCGACAAAGAAACCAGTTTATCGAAGACATTCAATTGCTTGACTTAAATGATTAGCATTATTATCTGGTAAACAACGGAATTTATTTATAAGATTTGAAAAGCGATATTGATTTTCGTTCGCGAAAACGATGGAAATCGAGCGATGCGCGCTCGAACAGCGAAGCGATGCACGGTTATGCCCGGTAACTTTCGATTATTTTTCTGAACCATTTGCATTTCGATTTGCAATGTAAAGCGGGCGGCACGAATGCGGAGAAGGCAGTGCCTGTAAGGTATGCTCGCAAACACAACGCAGTCGCGGCGTCCTTTCAATATTCTCAATGCTACTTTTCAAGCATTGAATGGGCGACGCGCGGCTGCGGAGCCAGAGCAAGACCGATTTTCTAGGCTCGAAACTCGAGCGATCGGCAGGATACGTTACTTTTTCCGCATCGACAATCATTTTCAGACGCGGGCCGAGCAACTTTCTCGCGTGTATGTACGGCTTTGCTTTGCAACCAGGAAACGATTTATTGCCTGATTTGGGAGCGTAAGTATGAATTAAACACATGGAAATCTCACACCGCGAATCGATTATCTGGCGAGATTTACCGATATTTTTCTTTCGTCACGCGACAACCGTATCTGAATCGTATAATATGTTATGTTCGAGCACAGTTATTTGTTTTAGGTGATTAAGATAGTTGTGTACTCCGGCCTGTACCGCTCCATTAGATCCGCAATTATCGTACGACGAGTTCTCGACGGACCATTATTTGCGGTGAACATGCTTAGCTGTTTATTAATGGTAACGAGATACTTGCTGCGACCGAATGGACACGATTTATGTGGAATATATAAATCTTTGTTCTTTACCCTCCTGTTTCCAAATTTGCTTTAACTTCTTCGAATTCAATTGTTGGTCTATTAAACTGGTATATTCATAAGTGTTACGTTAAGTGTTATATCGATAAGTTAGAAAGAATTCAGCAGAAATTCTTAAGATTCGATTCATTTAAAATTGGAACACCCATACCTTATTATTCACACGATTATGAACCTATCCTTAATACCATGAACATGAGTATACACAAATAAAGAAAAACCTTAGCAGACATTCTTTTCATTTTTAAAATTAGTAACCAAATAATCGATTGTTCGTCCATTCTAGAACTAATTAAACTAAAGGTTCCTGCTAAAGCATTACGGTCGAAAGAATTATTTCACGTAGATTACTTTAAAATCAATTTGGGATCTCAAAATTGTATAACCAGAGCGCATTAAGAACAGCAAATAAACTTAATAGAAAAATCGACTTCTTTGGCAATTCATCGAGCCAATTTACAAATGCAGAAACTCTAGCCATTAAAATACACCCTATGTAATTACTTCATGACACACTCTTATATTGTAATTTTTAATTTATATTATTTAAATGTATTCCGGACTGTGTATATATACATCGCCTCTATGTAACACAAAAGGGTCTTACTAGCCCGTTAATAAAGAATAATAATAATGATATATTTGATTTATGCAATATTCTGTCAAGAAACCGGAAAAAGGGTCAATGAAATCGAATGAATTGTTTATTACCTAAGAATCGAAGCACAACGATCACGAGAATAGTTGATGAATAATTGAATTTAATGTCGTGCCGATTCCTCTTCACGGACGAATCAATTTTTGTATCAGGGTTCGTAAGTCGCTTCTAGTAATGATGTCTCGCGAGCTTAATGACGATGCTATGTCGATACCCTGACCTCGCGAACTCCATTTGTACAAGACTCTCATTTTCAATGCGATTGTTCACGCAACATCCTGGTATTCGTTGCAGTTTCGATACTGAATTGTTATAAAATACCTGTCATTTTCCTAGGAAACAGATTTCGAACGGAGTCGCGATAATGCAATTCTATTTTATTTTGGATTTACTAAAACCATTGTAGGCAAACATAAATCATCTTAATTTTTGAAATTTTTCTATAAATGTTTACAGATTGTTCAAAACTGAATTGTAGTATTGTTCTAGGTTCATCGCAAGGATTTCTCACGTTCGAATCTGTATAAAATAATTTATAAAAATAAGAATTTACATGAAGATCTACAGCTTACTTAGTATATAAATAAATTAGGAAGAATTTAAAGACTATTTTTAACTTATTGTAACTGTGAAAAGGAGGAAGACATTTTTATCTAATTTGTATAATTTAGAATTATAATTTATACCATTTTCATTTTGCATGTAGATTACATTTATGTTGTTATTTTGATGGGAACAAATATTTTGACCGTCGTAAAAATCGTTTGGTTGCTGTTAGAAATCGCATAACATAACATAACCTTACTTAGTTATAGACATTTGAGTTCCACTATTACGGCTCTGTTAATTTGATATTTTCTACGAATTTTTCGTTACACAAGTTAGATATCGGAACCACACGATTAAAAACAGTTCATAGAAATGTATCAGCGTCGTCGATTAAATAAAATTGCATTAATTTAAAAGAAAACCTGTTGGACCTACTTAGAAATCCCGTCCGCATACGATAATCAGTGAAAGAGAGGAAGTTTATCTTTATATCTTGTCCCAATTAATTGCTGTTTAATCCTGTATAATCTTTGTATTTTTAAATCGAACATGCAATGACTGAAATGTATCCATGATAGCACCCCCATTATGATAATTCCCGCATACATTAGAAAATTGCTAACAGTAACGGTACTTCCTTTTTTTGATATAAGTCGAATGTGTGCTGAAAATAGAATATTTCCGTTTTACGTTTACTAAGAATTATCTGCAAGAAATAGATTTACATGTCACTGATCATTGCGAAACAATTTCGATTAACTTTGCCTGATATTGTCAGATAAAAAGTTGGGGAAATTTCGTGAATTTGTTCTACGCATTAAGAATGTTTAAACCGTTGTAATAAGAATATGTTTCAACATATTCTTTGCAAAATAGTAGCTTGCATGAGACACTTCATGAATTATATTTAATAGAATATATTTAGAAGATATATTTGTATTATTTAGTATAAGGACTCTATTTAAAGAGATGTTTGAAACATTTCCATATGTATAGTTTATATATAGAATGGTGCTGAAAACTGATTACATAAGGAATGAGGGCAGACGACGTTATAATTTTTAATTACCATAGCACAGAGGTTCTACGTCGCGTCGCAGTCGTAGTTTAAAATTATAATGTTCACACGGTAAACGCGCCACGTTGCTACACGATTAGTAATCCGTGAACTAAAAGATATAAAAATATTTAGGTTTTATACAGTTACGACTACAAGCTAATAGTCCTAAAGATATAGGATTACCATTATTTTTGCCATTTATAGCTCATTACAACATTATACAATTTCTATTAAATTGTTAACCTATATAATACTCGTTTTCGAAATAAAATTAATGCATATAACTTTTAAAACAGAAAAACATTCCTAAAATTGTACTGAACTCTTTGAGTTGCTTTGAGATATTACAAAATTTACTAGTAAATAGATTGGAAAAAGATAAAAAAATAAAATAAATAGATTGGAAAAGATAATTTTCATTACAGATTCAAATGGAAAAGTTGTAGACAATACCGTGTATTATCCTGTGAAGAATTTCTGACTATTATTAAGTACATAATTAAGTACATAATGCAGAATAATTTCTGTCGACGAAACCATTTACCTTTATTTTTATGATGTCTGAGGTACACTAATTTAGCTCAGATCAAATGCGATTCCGTATCGATTTCCAGCCGTCTGCAATCCGATTGTCAAAGGAAGTCGGAGATTTTTCTGTCTGATTATGTATAAATATAAATTTAATAAGCTAACCCTAACGGAGTTTTGCGAGGGTGAACTACCTCTCGGGTTTATGACTCTGGAAGTTTACGACACGGTAACTGCTATTGAGTTTGAAGCCAAGACACCTGTTTGCTCAAAGTGGCAATAAAGGCACGTTTAAGGTTTCAATTCCAATGTGTTCTAACAAAAGTTAACATTATTTGTTTTCAAAATAGTTGATATCAATCCTCTAAGCACATAAATAGCCATGAATAGGTTATGAATTGTAGCAGTCTGTTCTTAGTTAAAAAAAAAAACAGAGTTGGCCTAACACGTATTTCTGCGAACGAATGACGTGAGAAAAGTATAAAGAAAAGCAACGCTTAAAGAAAGATAAATAATACTTGCAATTTTATAAAATCAACAAAAGTGAACCCCGTATTTACAGTCTAAAACTCAGAAAATTTGTAACAGTGATACATAGCTGCAGCTTTAATCACTATAATCTCGCAGTTACCTTAGGCAAATCGCCATTACGAAGAAAACAAATAGTGAACGCGAACACGATTCCCAGGATCTCAAGCGTGTTATTTGTCACTGTTTTATGTAGAATTGCCAAAGAAATGTCTTGTTGAAAACCAACAACCAATTACTATGAAATTATGTATAGCTATGTGAACGTTACATAGAGGTGCTATCGGAATAAAAAAGGAAATGGTGTCGTGTATGTAAGCTCTTTACGTTTGTCTTCTTCGGTTTTTGAAGCGATTATAATATGATGTCCTGGTAGCCCTGTTAAAAAATAACAAACAAATGGGTGTTTAAACAGAAAGACGTTTTCAAGTGGTGCACTCGAACATTACGTCTGCATTTTAGTCATTGCATCCTCTTCATGTTATACATTGGTTGCGTATATTTTTATTTTTAAAGTTCCAATTGTCATTGAGTTTATATTATTTATACATAGATTAAAAAACACATGTAATAAATCATGCGAAAAATATAACCACAAAATTGGAATATTTTTTTCAATTCTTCGTTATACCTGGGAACAATCGTTTATTATTTTAAGTTTCTTCGCGTAGATATTTTCAATACCATAAGTTTTTTACTTTGAATTAACCCTTCGCGCTCCTATGTTAAACCAGACTTGACCGTTGACATTTTCATTAATTATTAGTTACTCATTTCATGCTTACTTTTAACAGTTAATTGTAACGCAAATTATTGTTTTATTCATGATGAAGGTCCTTCAAGTGACATTAAGTATTTTGTTCTACCTAAAAGTAGACGCAAATATGAACATTATAATCTTTCAATACTTTCAGCCCGACTGTGTGTTAACCGAATTCGGCGAAATTTACAACATGCATATAAGTAATGGAAATCTGCGAAACGTATATTTTAAATGTAATTTTTAATAAATAGCAAAATTAAAAAAAAAATAGTATAATCATAATGTAATTAGTTAGTAATTGTATTAGGTTGGTGCATATGAAATGTCGGATGTTTAAGTAAATATACATGTATGTAATGTACAGTATGTAAATGGAGACAGTCTGATAAATTCCATACTATAGTCTATTGATCCGAAAAATCAGAATTTCTTGAAGACAGACATCTATGAATTAAACTCGCGTTGGGAAAAGTGTATTGAAATAAATGGGGCACATTTTGATTAAATCGATAGCTTTTGAAAAATGACATGCAGTTTTATATACTCGCGTAACACGTTGACACCGGCACCGATATTCACGATTTTCTCTGTGAGTCGGCGCCCGAAATTTACAATAATTAAATAATTATGTTAAGTTTATAATATTGAATTTCTATGTTTTTACTATTGAATATCAGTTCATAATGTTCAGATAAAATAACGTGAACCTATTTTGTAGTATCTATTTTGTGAAATGCAAGCAAAATAAACAAATGTACGCAGCCCACGGGTCTGACACGCGTGACCCACCGGTGATGCACGACGGCGTCAACGCGTTAACCCTTTCGCGCCGAGCGCCGCATATATGCGGCATCCAAATTATGTGTATACAAGTGGCATCCGTAGGCAAAATACAAAAATAATTTTGTATTTTTATAATTTTGTAGGTCCTTTTATATTAAAGATGTAAACATACTAGTTACATTAAAGCAATGATTGTTTTATTCAGCAGAGTTATTTAAAACTAAGAAAAACGTATATACAGAAATCACACGCAATGTGCATACTTCTGGCGCGAGCTTTCGTTCAATGACAGTACTTCGGCGGACGACACTGTCGTAGTGAAAGGGTTAAAAATCCGATATTTCATATGCACCAGCCTAATATTATCTAAAAAAATCCAAGTCATTTAGTCCAGTTTGAAGGAAGTTGTACTGTTTTAACACGTTCGTTGCCGACAATTAGACACTAAATTCCCCCCATAATTAAAGCAATTTAATTAATTAAAATAAAACGATAAAGTTCACATTTATCATAGGGGATGACATTGGAACTCTTTCGCATTCGAAAAATCATAGTCGAATTCATTTTGCTCGAATATATTGCAATAAAAATAAATTTTCAAAATTGGTCAGAAATTAGTGTAATCCAGATATGGGTGACGCGGCGACGAACGTGTTAAAGATGTCCGCTGCGTATTTGTCTTCGACTGTATGCGGCCTATAGAACTCATGCGGCTGCTACTTATGTAGTAGACGGAGAAGCCTTGAACTTATTTTCATCGCTTGATACTTCGAATCACAGCGGAATCGCGGGAACGGAACGCAAGGAAGTGTTCGGGGCAGAGGCCAGCCGGAGCGGTTCCGAAGCGGATGTTGCACAATGAACCCCGGCGGTGGATTTTAAATCGCGGCCTGGTTTGCCGCGAATCGCGGAGTCCTTTCCCCCCTCAGGTAGTCGTGGAAAAGACTTCCTAGTGGTATTTCGATTTGAATAACCCCGCGCACGACCCGATCGCTCAGCGGCCGAGGCGAGCACCGGCTGGATCTGGCTCTCCTGCCGAATACTTTCTCCTGAGAACGCTTCGCGGAACGTTATTAATCTCTTCATCGGCCAAAATAAAAGAGAGGGCTCCGCGGCTATTGTTGCCGCGGAGCGGGCGCAGTTACGGCCCGCACAGGTGCACACAGGTGTAAACGTTCGATCGGGCTGACCTTTCGAGAGCGCGGCGAACACACCGTAGAACGGTGTGAAAGAAACTCTTTCAGAGATATTACCGATATTAAGTGGAGTACGTACGTCGGCTAACCGGTCCGTTATCCACCGCACCTTCGATCGGCGTGTTAGACCGTTCAACGTGCCAACAATAAAGCACGTATACCTTAATTTGCTCTAAAATATAATTTCACACTTCGCTTTCGAGCGAGACCGCCGCGAGTGTGGGAATTCGCTGGCAGATACTAGCCCGAAGTGTGTGCGCGATCGCGTGACTTCCACTTTTGACGGCCGCAAATTTTCTTGCATAATTTATCATCTGTGCACACCATTGTCCAGAAGTTTCCGGATACGCTTAGAAACGTGTGAATATCGTTCGAATATCTTTCAAGTATAGTTTATTTTAGCGATTAATTGCGTGCCTTACAAACTCAATATTATTTTTGTATATTGCGAGCAATATTTATCAAAGAACAATATTGTTTTAATTGCTTGCCGCTAATAAAATATGCGTATCATGCGCAGTCTATCCAGAAAAAGTCACTACGCAAGGAGTGAGGGCAGGCGACGCGCGCGCGGCAATTCCGCCCAGCGAAATTATTGTATCTGCAGCTCTGCGTCGCATTGCGTCGCCATCGTAGTTCAGAATTATAATGTTCCCAAATTGTCCATTTTTATTTGCAAGCTGAAAGACAATTGGAGAGAAATTTACTGTATTCAGAAATATAGACGGTATAGAAATGTAGACGGTAGTTTTCGAAAACTATCTTGCACGGAATTCTATGAAAATAAACGGTATTGGCTGCTCACCGGTTAACGGAGCTATCCTTTTCGTTAGCTAATTCCTGGTTTTACTAGCCTATTCCTCGTGAAATCCAACGTGAGGAATATGTGCAGTAAAGCCTGATCACGAATATCTGGTTTCTAATCCGAAACGTTCGATTGTGCAATTACTTTATTCGCGTCGACCACGATGCGCGTTTCGAGTAGCGTTATTTAAAGTTGTCTTTGCGACAGTCGTGATGAATGAACCTATTGCGTTGCTTTTTTATTGTTAGTTGTACAGATAGATTTTGTCCGTGTACAGTTTCTATTTATGCATATTTTATTGGCCACTCGATGCGTTACCGTTAAGTTTTGAAAATGTACGAAATGTACAAGCACGTTCCATAAAAATTTAATTGAAGTGATAGAAAGGGTTTACTAGCTGTAACATAAAAGATTTCATTTCTCCGTGATTAATGTATTCGTCGTACACTCAAAGAAAATTAGGTTTTATTAAATGTTTAATAAAAATTTAGGTCATAGTTAATTTTAGATACGGTTGAAATTTAAGTAAATTTTGAATAGGAATGAAATTCGAGTGAATTTAAAAGTTTTATATTAAGGCTAATGATAATCTACGAGTGCTTCATAATCTGTAACAATTAGTTCCTCTTATACTTTATTAGAAGAGAATATAAAGAATGTCCTGAAATGTCTAATAACCTTGAAATGGTTATACCTGAGGTAATTTATTAAAGAACTCGTTAACGATGCCTCGGAGAAAATTTTTGTAAAGGGAAAAATTGCTTGAAATGACCTCTGGTATCCCCATTTACAGATTATTAGACATTTTTGGGAAACTCTGTACAATAAAGTAAGAAAGAATACGATGAACAGAAACTATTGGATTAAAATCTGAATTAAAAGCTCGTGGTAAACAGAAAAGGTATTTGTAATTTAATCAAGATAAATATAATATAACAACAATTTGTACAGTATTTCAAGTAAATTGGATTGATTACATTCAAGACAGTTAAATAGCAAGTTAGTATGATAAACTTAGGTTTTATCAAAATCTAAACGCTAAACAACGTATGACAAACCTTTAACGCCGTGACAGAAAATATCATTGTGATCATTGAAAATATTGTGACACCATGGTCCTGCTAATTGCCATTCTTTTCAAGTGCAACCAATTCTTTAAAATTCTAATTTCTAAATTCGTAGCTTTTCGATTCGTTTCCGAGTTACAGCGATATTCTCGTTACACGAGATGTCCACCTGTCGTTGTAGAAATCGCTTAAACTGACCCACCTTTAGCTTGGATACAAGCCTCTTTAGTGAAATTCTGATCCGTTCAAAAGTGCCAGGTGTCTTTTCAATTCGACGAAAATCCTCTTTCGCCGCAGCTCGAATACGGTAAAACTCTGTACTGCTACGTTATGAGCCGAAAACATTGACTTCCGTGCTATCGGACAAAAGACATCGTACGTATATCGATAAGATTCGATATAAAACAAATGATAATTAAGTAACAGTTGTTGAATGTTTTCAAAATTCGACATTTTGAAGTGCAATATCTATTTAACTCTCTATCAGCGGACCTTCTTGACGAAATTATAATTAAATATGCATGTTTATAATTTTATTTAACAATTCTTCTAATCTAATTAATTGTCAACAAATACTTATGTCAGAGTTGGGCAAAAAGTAATGTTATTGATGATTAACGATTATAACGGGCTAGTTATTGTGAAATATTATAAACTATTATAAAGTTATTTAACTTATTTAAACCTATTCCTTATAAACTTAAAAATTATTACTTTACTCTTACTAGAAAGATACCAATAGGCTTCTCAATCAACGAATTATTCCTAACAGAAGCTCAACAATCCTGTGTTAAATAATTATTTCGAAAGAAATAATCAAAACGGTTTGTTGAATTGTGGCTGAGGTAATTGTCGTTTCTGTGCACTTTGTTCACACATTTTCAACCACTGATCTTTGACTCTAAAAGAACTATTAGAAAACAGCTAGTGGGTAAAGTGTTAAAAGTGAAAGGTGCGCCGTAAAATGAGTTTTAATTTTCATAATTTCCATATACAGCGAGATTAAATGTTAAATTGTGCGAGAGAAAAAGAATTCTTAAACGGTTAGGGGACTTTCTGCCAATGGAATCGGATGAACAAATAGGCTAACACGATGACAAGCGTGGTATGTTCCTCAAGATTTACGTACAATAGACTGTCCCGCTGCTGCAGTGTCTGTGGTTGTAATACATATTTCTCTCGTGCCGTCATGCCACGAACACGTGTCGCGCTAAATAACATGTAGCGAAATTAGCTGACAACTATTAGGTGTATCATAATGTTGTTCGCACCTCTAATTCAGAATTTATTCGATTTTCCCTGTTAACGGCGTTGCAAGCGTGCATGACATTTAACAAATTGTTTTGTAACGCAATATACTTTATTTTGTCGGATTGACTGATGTTGCTATTTTACGCATTTCTACGTTCTCCAATCATAGACATTGGAAAATAATGACATGCACCCATATTCTTTAACACTGATTTAACGTTTAAGGTAATGTTTCTAAATGAATCTCATTATATGCGTGTTTCAGATTAGCAATAATATGTCTCTCTCATCATTCATTGAATCAATAAAATATATCATTTATTGAATTGTGCTGCAAGAGTTGAAATAATAGAAGATTTTCGTTTATAGTTATTGTAATATGGGAAATGTATCTTTAGTTTATACATTGAAAATTAAGAACAGAAAGATGACTGTTGAAAAACAACTGCAAACTGGATTAATTTATACATTTGCCGGTAAAAGTTGAGGAACATGTTACAAATTAATTTGTATTCTGTCAACAAAAATATCAATTTTATTTCTCTATAATTGTTTGATTCTTAATTTTTATTTCATTTTTGTGTTTTTGTATTTTTATTACCTTTTTTATTTGTCGCATACATTGAATGAAGCAACATTTGAATATAAACAATGCGAATATATGCTTCACTATAATAGTTACTTATAATTTAATAATAAATATCAAATTTACTCAAGTGTTAACAATACGTAAAGTTTCTTAACTTTTGTCAGTATGTATGTGTATGCACTACTAAAATCATTTTCATAAGTGCTTATCTTAGCTGTACCGGTGAAACGAGATTCGTCAAACTTTCGCCAAGCAAGCAGGAAAGACATATCTCTAAGTTATGTTTTTTTAACGACTTCCTGATCATCGTGACAGACGCGTCATATTACACACTATTACACACTATCGATATATAGGTTAAGTACTCTAAATCCATTTTTCGTGTCACATTCGTATGTTGTCAAAACAGAGACCTCCTTTCGCGAATGAAGTTCGCTTTGTAGGTGTTTCGAGAGTGGAATAACATAGAGTAGTGTACGTAATTATAAACTTAAACCAACTTTTACATTGTTGCGACAACGTTTACATCTAAACGAGAACTTAACAAACACCATATTTGTGTATCTCTATATTCCATTATTTCTGATAAAGAAATTTCAAATATTTCAGTTTATTGTGACGTGTATAATAATATATTATAATAGATTAATAATAATATATTACTGTGATTTCTCACATGTTTTATATTCGGCAAGGGTAATTTTGTGCAACGATGAAGTATATTTGAAGAAATGAAAACGAATACCTGAGAATGACATTATGTTATAATAAATCAATAAATAAAATAAATTGCATGATAAGCTTAACTTAACTTCCTTGCGATTTTTATTTAATTAAGCAAACTAAAAGAAACAGTTGCATACTTAATATTTACTCTTAGCAACCTTATGCTCCTGTAAGGGTTAATGAAATAATGGCAGCGTGTATGCACGATTTCTATTCGCTCCTTATTTATGAACAATCGCGCAGCGATTTTTCCGTTCGACGCAGCGTATCCCGCGCAGATCGGCGAAGAATTCTATTCTCACTTAAATGGGATCTCATGTAAAAAGTAAAAAGAAATGTTGCCATTGGATCGGATAAATGAATCTACTTCCGCGAGCCGTCGAGATACGTGGGCTTGGTTCCCAGCATTGTGCCGGCCGATGCATAAAGCATACGAGCGACGTGTTCTAGAAGCATTTCACCCGAAGATGCTCGCACCATAAATTCCGCGAGACTCCGTTGCCCTAAATATTATTGTTTATTTTCTCATACCGTTTGAAAGGCGCATCACTCGGGTGAAGCATATAACGGTGCAGGAAAATTGTCGTTCGCGTATACGTGTGAACCCTAAGCGGTGTTCCTTCGACGAGCATTTCTTTTACGCTAGGTAGGAGTCAATTTTTTATGGAAACAATCGTTTCTTGGGAATTGATTGAATCGAAAATAGGATTAGTAGACGAAAGAATAATAAAATTTAAAAAAAGAAATTTTAATTCGTCAATTTCGTTTAAAATTGACCAATTTTTTTTATTGTAGAAAGTTTCTAGAGGTTTTGCAAACAAAATGAATTCCCTTGTACATCCTATTCAGGCATTAGTCGTCGACAACCAATTTAATAATTTAGCAATTATGTTTTTCTTTATAATAATATATTTTATGATAATTTTGAATAATTCTCTGAAATTCAGAATTATAATTATGAATCTTATGGTGAAATTTACTGTTTTTTGCTCACATAAAAATATGTTAGTGAGATAAACGAATTTCTTCCGATTCGATTTAAAACAGGAAGATTTAAAAAAATGTCATACTATTAATTAATCTGCTCAGCTGTTTCGGAGGAAGTTGTACAACGCATTTTGCCTTGCACGCAGTATTAAGCTTATTTATGTGATAGGTCATACCGATTCTATTTCTGCAACCAGTATTATAATTAAGGTGAAAGTATTTCTCAAGAACTGGCTTTGGAACCGTTTAACCTTTCATGTTAATTTTTGAAGTATAAAATGCATGTCTTGCGTAGATTATTCATATTTTTCCAATCATGATATTAAACGAAAATTGATTTTTATAAATATCAATGAGAGGAACGCGACATTGATAAAAGGACAAATTCTTCTCAATTTAAACGATGTTAGGTGCGTTTGAAAAAATCATTAGTAAAAATTAATTGCATATATTTATGATTTATTTGTACTAAGACAAACGAACAGTAAAACATTTGAATAACGGAAGCTTAGGTCGACAAGATAATCGCTTGTTGCATACTCAGGGTAACGAGTATTTTGGTTTTGCCTCATAATTATTTCTTTAGTCCTGTACTAGTCCACGAATTATTAAATAATTATATTAAGAGACAAAGTATTTCTGTTTAATTGAATGGCAGATAATACGCATTCAAAAACTCTTACCGACAAAAATCAAATGCATATTCTTGGATGTAGCAAACCTTCTTAACATTAAAAATTTGCATTGTCTTGACGAAAATATTAATTTTATTCTTCCATTATTTTTTAATTTTGTATTTACATTCATCGTTCTAATTCAATCATTTTAATCATTTTAAATAATTTAAAAATAGTCTATTTTAACCCTTCTACAAACTGATAAATATGAAGCTCGGGAAAAGTGAAAAATTAATGTCACCTATACGTGACGGACGTGGCACTCGATGTGTTCCAAGAAAGGCTGAAACGTTTGCATAAATCTAATGAAAGGCAGACGTTGAATTCGTCTTAATAAGAAGTGTTCCTCGTCCCAGAGATTGGCTGAAGCGATTTCAACATTTTCGTTTGAGTCCGAGAGTGAGTCTAGAGAAGAAACCCCGCCGCGCTCCATTCATAAACACGAGCGCGCGAGAATGTACACTCGCCGAGAAATCTGGTTCTTCTCACGAACCAGAAAAAAAAAACTGACAAAAAGAGCACGCAACAATGGCCGATCTTTCCGCGAGTTAATCATTCAAATTGTCTCTAATTTTCAAATTAGAAATGACTATTTGAAATAATTCATTTCGTATCGTTGTTTTCAATTTTGTTATTTGCAAATAACAATAATATTGATCCAGTTGAAATAGTAACAATTTCAAATAGCTACTTATCGCCTTATTGATTTTATTTACAAATTCTAACAAAACTTATACGCTCCTCATTCAAGATAAATATTATTCTTTGAGTAACGATACAACAAAATCCCTCTGTAACGTTCTTCTACATTCATTGATTGACATTTGTTAAATATAGTTTTTAAATAAAATCGATCAGTGCCATTTATTCATGACGAGAATACTCATAAGGATCAGCTAAGAGATTAAGAAGGGATATACTTTGAAATTCTCTACTAAATTATATATTTCATAAAAGTGTTACATTTAAATGAAATATGAAGAAAATTGAACATGTATACAAAATAGTTAACACAATTAAACCATTGTGTCGACATAACAGAAGATATAATCCTTAAAATAATATGCAACAAAAATATGCTACTTTAAAGAATTTTTATAATAGTTTCCTGTGATCAAAATCAGGATCAAAGCTGAGAAATATTTTAACTAATTAAAGTATTTTAAGTATTTTAAGTATTTAAAAGTATTTTAAGTAATTTTATCAGCATAGTGATAAAATTTCATCGAAGTATTTTTTAATTGCACTATAGAAAATGCCTAAAAAGACGACTAAAGTTAACGGTTACACACCGTATAATAAATCGGCTGGCGAATTAGCGTGCAGCAGCTGATGCGCTAATCTGCGAGACATCTCCCGTTGTGTGCACTATGCCGCGTCCTAACCGAGCACAATGAATGATCGTGGTCGGTGCGCAACTTTGATCGATGCAACGGCGTTCGAACACGCTGCCGAGACGCGACGAATCTCGTCGAGGAGAAAGGGTTGAGGATACAACGACCAGCCAGAAGTTTATCACGATAAATTATAACGTAGGCCGTGCATTTTTTTTCGGATCTACGATCATAGGATCGATTGTTGGCTGCCGATCGTGAGTCGGTCGACGAACCGGTAATTTCAGTAACTGCCAATTCTTTTGTAGCAATCGTTGTTCTTTGGTCTTCCTCTCTTTGTCGGATTGAAGAATTTTTTCTCCACAGTATGTTTTCTTACGATTTTTATCTTGAAAATGTGATTTGAAAGCGACTAGAGACAACCACGGATTTAACAATAGCTGAGACCTTCAAATCTATCGAATGTTTAACAATCTGCGAGTAAACGAGCAATTAATACAGAAATTATTGTTGAATTAATATTGCTTGTATGTAAGGAAATCGTTGCTAAATTATTATCACCTGTGCAGTAAGGAAATTATTATTAAGTTAATATTGCTTTCGACACAATCTTGGAACAAGGTAACTGAGGAAAATAGTGTATTATTAATTTCAAGAATCCTAAATGCATTTCTTATTTACCAAAATGAAAACTTGTCCATTTTCTGTATCTAGTGTATACAAAATATAAAATAAATATAAAATACTATAAAATAATGTAAAATAGTTTAGAATAGTATAAAACAGTATAGAATAATATCAAATACACATTTTAAATTTGAATCTACTCATCTTTCACCTCAAAACTGTAGACGTTACAAAGACTCTTCCAGAGAAAATGATTGAACGAATTTTCATAATTCTTCGCTGTATTAACAATGGTGAAAAATCTATAAAAATTCAATTGTTTTATTCTGATGACGCAACAGCCGTCAGTCACTTCCAATGCCTGGTACGTTCAGCGTGAAGGACCTAGTTGCACGTTGCGCCGGCTAATTGCATCGAGAGAATGAATCCGTCGAGAACCGACTGTTTCCCCCATTAATTGCGTACAAATAATTACGGTTTATCGTTATCTACGAGTGATCGATGCATTCGGTACGTAATCGTCCACCGTAACATCGGCCGCGAAGAATGGTAAAAAGATTTTATTTTCCAATTAGATACGGCGACGTAATTGCGCCGCCTTCGAACGCGTCTTTCTTTATCCGGCCGCAGTTCGGCCGCGTGCGCAATTTACAGAGGCGCGCACGGGCTATCCACCGAGCGAACATCGTTACGTGAAAATTACTGTCCCGGCGATAAACACTGAATAGCTTGGTTTCACATCCTTCGGGACTCCTCGCCGCGGTTTCCGTGCCAGAAACGAATGCTGTATTTGCTGATGAATTTCGTGCGAAATTTAATTAGAAGACAATCCACGACCGGAGCGCGGCTGCTTTCGTCACGCGTGTAATTGGTCTGTATGGTAATGAACGCCAACGTGACGAGCAGCCTCGTCGTGGCCCGTTTTTCTTTTTTTTTTCTTTTTCGTTGAAATTGGCTCGTGGAATCAATTGTGCATAGTAAACTCGCAAACTAATATGCCCACAGCTTTCCATTTTCCGTGCGAGTATTTAGTAGCGCCTGATTTCTTGTTTTTTATACTTTTATTATGCTATTAAAGTCTGTAAATAACATACAGTATATTGTCTTTACTTAAAATACAAAAACTTATTTCTTGAATATTTTAAACAAGTTCGAAATATCCGTACATTCTTGCACGAAATGCATAAACGTCTACTTTTAAATCTAGTAAGCAATTTAATTTATTAGTATTATTATTATTTTTTACCATTATTATTACATTTAATCAGTTAGCTACAACCTGTTTGAAAAGCGTGTAAATTATTGTAATTACACTTTACATGTTCGATTCGTATTTTGTTTAATACAATATTTTATGAAAGCATATAATTTAATAAAAAGTGTTAAATGTATATTCTTTTTAACGAGTTAGCTGGTTTTCAATAGTATGTTCCTCAAACCCAGTTAACTGGTCAAGAAAGATATATACTTCGACATTTATTAAATCATATATTTCATACAAGTTTTGTTTAACTTTTTATAATTTTGATCGTTTGTAAAAGTAAAAATTCGGAGACTGGACGCTCTAAAAATTAACAAAATATTCACACTATTTGGTGCCAATTGTTAAAGTTATTCTATCTGAAAAGGTGTTCAAATGAATATATTTATCAACTGAAATGTACATTCCTTTTACCAACAGAGACAAGAAAAGTATGCGTTGATTAAAGGCAATTAAGGACTTAGATTGAAATTTACAGAGGTTGGGAACATTCGTTGCGTTGTTCATTCAGCACGGAATCGCTTTACGTGTTGCCAGTACTGTAGAATTCCAATAACGCGAAATAATCAGGTGCACTCGACGGACCGGTACGCATTGACCATAATTGTGTCCTACGAATGTCGTTCCTCTACTATCGCGAACCATCCTTCCCACGTTACGCAGGAAAATTCTATCCGGGAAAGCGAAAGTACTGACAGTCGCTTCGAACTGGCTGTTGATTACGTTTCCAGGCAAACGATATCATTAGATGCAATACGTGAAATGAAAAATATTTTGAACTTAGTTACTAACGTTATTTTATGTCAATAACAATTTCAGAATAAACCTACCGATCACAGATGTGATTGGCTCGTATTACTTATTAAGTAGACAATAATTAGAACGTTAAGTAGAAATTAATAAATAAAATTCAAAACATTTAAACAATTTTTTCTTCTTATTAAAAAGAAAATGAAGGAATGTCTGTCAAGCTCCTGCATCTGCAGTCAATTTTGACAATTTTTATTTTGTATAAAGATTCATTCAGTCATTTTACAAAAATGGCGATACTAACGTTGAAATTTTCCACAATTTTTATTATAACTATATTGTGGTTCTGTAACTATAACATATTAACTTCTCTTAATCTTTTAAATATCTTTTCTTCCCACTCATTTTCGTCATAATTACATCAAATTCATAGGTTAATTACGATATATATGTTTGGAATAAGAAAATTTAATTATTGCTTATGGACAGCAACAATTTTCAGTTAAAAAAACATTTTGATTGACACATTGGTTTATTATTAATTATATTAATTACTTTAAAGTAAATTAGCGAAGTAAGCGCGTTGTAGTTTTTATTAAAATTTAAGAAGCAACTGCACATGATGTTATTATCAACAGATTGCGAACTTTTATACAAAAGAAAAATTGCTTGCATTAATTGTAAAATATAGAAGTTACGTAAACATTTCTTTCTTTCCTGAATCATTTTATCGTAATGTGATAATATTTTTAAATTGTTTAAATGATTTTACGCCCACTTCTACCAATTATTGTAATAAGTGCATGAAATCAGCAGTTTCTCTATCAATGACAAATAAATAATTAAATTATACCTAAACTTCATATTAGTTAAGAATTGTTTTATTAATTAAAATTAACGCTTTCATTGTCAAAATTAATACCGAAGAATTTTCATTTTCACAAAAGTAACATCGAAGAATTTTCGCTTTCCCAAAATTAACATCGAAAAACCTTCTTTTTCATAAAAATAACTCGATGCTTTATTTTTACAATTAACAAATTATTCTGCTGCTAACAAGACATTTTCAGAGTTATACAAATTTTTATTTTATCGAAATTTCATAGGTTATTGTTCAATGTATATTTTATACATTTACGGCGAAACCGAATAAATGAAATATAAAATTGTTCCGACATTACATGAATTTGGGGTACTGTTATATTATTTTAATTAATTAACGAAAATAATTTCAATTCGGTTCATTAGAGTGACATTATCCTTCTGGCATGAATGCATTTTGTAAATTATGTTTCAATTAACTAACTAAAAAACAAAAATTTAACATCTTGAAAACGGAAAATGTTATAGTCTACAACTTTTACATTTCTAGTGACATTTTAACGAAAGCTTAATAAACCATCATATTTGTATACTTCTGTATTAGAAATGATAAAAAACAATTTATATTTATATATCAGTGACATCATATTTGTAAGTTTCTATTGTTTACTATTTCTAACAAAAATATAGAAATATTTTGTTAAGTTTTTGTGTAGATATCAGTAACAGTGTATACTTTGATTCTATAATTATCCGCACCGCTCTAAGTTTATGAAACGAAGAAATAAATTATAGAAGAATTGATGTCGACATTTTCGCTTCTGTTGGTGTTATTATTGTTAGTTTTATTGTACGACGTTCCGCGGAAGAAAAACGTAAAAAAGACGATGATACTTTCACTAATGACTCTCACAGCCCAGGAGTCCTAATACGAGCATCGTGTTTTTGTAAGGTGTTGCGGGCGATTGTTGTTACGAGACATCCTTTTTCCCGTTCTTTCTTTATTCTTTATCATCTAAACATTTTCTCACTAATTCTTAAGCACAATAGAGATTATTTAATAACATTTTCTCTTCTACTTACAGTAACGCGCAACTGAAGTTCCTGCAACTTTCTTCAGTTGTAAACGATCTTTATTTGCAGAAATAATACACGCTAGTTAGAATGATTCACAAAATGATTTGCAAGAGATAGTTACATTTGCTTCGACACTATTATAAATCGTATATTTGAATTCGGAATACAAGTCGCAGAAGAATGTTTAAAATATAGATAGAAATAATTGGAATAAGAATTTAAAACAAGAATAATATCTTCTCATAAATTACTTATTATTTGTTTTCTTATTTGCGAAGCTAATTTGCAAAATATCCATTGTACAATATACAACAGACAAAAGAGAAACAAAAATTATTTATCATTTGTCTTTTATCAGAATATGATAGGTAACATTGCGGGTGTTTCAAAATAAAATCTTTTAATGATTCAAATATTATTTATTATTTTCAACGAATAAAAAAGGTTACAAAACTCAGCATGCATTTGTAGAAAAAATTTGTGCGTTTAGCTTCATAAAAAGCCCAGTGTTTTAGTGATTATTTACACAATTACAGATTCAGTTCATTACATTTAAATGTATGTAATGATATCAAGAAATATAGAAACGTCGCAGGTGATTCAGTAGGATTTAACTTTGCAATTTCGTAAATCAAAACGCAATTAATTTATTGCTAATAGGCAGACGTCGAAATTGTCACTCTGCGCACGCAGTCTTCAACAACGCGGTGAATTCCGATTCTTCGCGTATATGCGTCGCCGAGCGGAATACGAGATGAACATATGTATGCTGATGTTACTTGTCAATGTACATAGTTACGTGTACAAATGTACGCGTAAAAATGTACGGTTAAAATGTTTCCAGCAAATACTAACGAAGCCGCTGCTGGCTCTTACGAGACGAACGATTTGTTCGCGAAAGACATCTTTCGCTAAACTAGGATAAACTAGGATATATTAGTTAATAATATAACTTATTCTTAAGTGGTTTATCTATTTACATATTTAATATATAATATATTTATATTTAATATTATATTGAATATATAATATATTTATATATAATAATCTTTTTATACCAGTGGTTTACATACTTAAGACTTGAGTTTGTATTTCGATGAAGTCTATGGGTATGGTCATAAAAGATCCAATAAGCTCTGGAACAATAAACTATAGTTTAACTGGTACAACTACTGTGCGTTCAACCAGAAAAAGGAACAATGTGTTTAAATTCCCATTTCGCTATCCCTTTTATAATCGCAGGTAATAATCAACTATTGACCGAAAACAATGGCGTATGTCAACACTACGATTCGCCCTTGATATTCGATACCATCTTCAGTCAATAGTCGATTGCTACCTGCAATTGTAAGAGGGATGGCGGACTACAACAGAAGTGGTAAATACGCTGTCTTCTTTTGGCGAACGCACGATACTACGCAAATGTGAATTTCGTTCTTTATTATAATAATTAATTACGAATCTGTATGAATAAACTCAACGCATTTATAACCAAAATTATTTTCAACTCGTTACAATCATGAAAAGAAGAAAACCATTTCGATCCAACATGCTATATGTTACACTTAACATAGACAATTTTTATTTTGCATACAGTTCTACAGTTTATACGAAGTTAAGAGTTTTTAAACGCTTTACAACCAAATCATTATTTGCAAAATATAGTTTTGTGGTACTTTCGGTGTTGTAGAAATTAGAAACATTTATTTGTTACAATTGGTTTAAGACCTAGATGGGTATAGCAAATTATACTAAAAGAGAATTATTCAATTTTTAATATCAAGTTAAAATTGTGTAACATTTTTGTTCGATTATTCATTTTAGAATCATTAAATTAACTATTTAATCCTTATCACTCCAAGAATTTTACAGATCAATAAGGGTTAAAGATATTTATAATCCGTAATACTTTTTAAACAATTCTTAATATTGCATTACAATTCAAATAATTAATATTAATTTCTCGGAAAATCCTATCTCGTGACAACCTACTTTATCGAAACAAGGGAAATAAAGAAATATTCAAGCAATGCAATCTTTTGAAGTCGTAAATTATTCATCTAAATTGTCTTCCGAGGATCAGTGACTTTTCTTTAAATAACACGCGTATTAGCATAAATAAATCTACGCCAGGTGTGTATGGCTATGGCTAGTAACACCTGCGTCTGCGAATTAATATAAAAGAGACGCCTACGCTATAGCAAACACAATAAATTGCCGAAGTAGGGTCTTCACGTAAACCAGGTAGTATGAAACAAATGCGGAAAAGGGAGGGTCTGGGAAAATATAGATTTTCAAACAATGAACCGTAGATTTGAGTGCCAGCAATAAATTTCTATTTATAAAATTCAAATAAAATCTCGTTCTTATTTTAGGATATTATTATTACAGTCGAAGTGAAATAAACGATCTATTAAATTGTATTAGGAATATATACTTAGTAAGTTATACTAATTTATATATTTTAACGCAATTATTGCGCCTTGTTTATTACCTCCTTTATAAAGAAATTAAGTAATTCTAAAACGTTAGTAAATTATTTATTGTTTAGCAGTCAAATAAACAACCATAAAATCTCAATGAACTTAGAACTCAACCTCAATGATGACTGATAATTTTTGACATAAACAATGAAAGATGATGAGCAGTACCATAATGTGATATAATTCGTTTTAAGAATAATATTTCTATTCTCTCACTATTGTTTGCACACATTGAATATCCAGTTTCTGTGAACAGTATTATTAAGGATAGATTTAAGTTCTTCGTAACAATTAATGTTAAATAATTGTAATAATTAATGTTAACATATACGTATCTACGTATATGTCTATTATTCTATAAATCCAATGCTGTAAATGATAGGCCGAAAGGCTGGAGAGCGGGACAGGTCAAAACAATTACGGTATGCGTATGCAATTGTTTGTGAAATCGCTAAATCGAGGACGCATGAATCTTGTCTGGCCGAAATATGCTACAATGCAATAGTATTCTTTGCATGATCAAGCCAAGCGTATAATAGTGGCCGCTATGCATCAACCTTAGGCCGATAAAGAATGCAATTTTAATCGACCTTTTCCATGTTGTATTACTATACAAAACTGCATTCTAGTTTAATTAATCCCTTCAGATGTATTTCTATAACTTTTAACTGAATTCTATAAGGCGTTCGAACATATATGTTGCGTGAAATTTCGATGTTTTTTTTTTACTTTGATATTATATATTCTACTTTAATCTACCATGAAGTGTAAAATTATAGTAACGTTTGAATACATTTGTGACTCGCGATATACCAGGAGAAATTAACCCCTTGCACTATGATTCCTTTCACGCTGTGTTAATTAGCATTTATTCGTTCTTAATACTTTCTTTATTAGGACTAGACAATTCCTATTTCTTATATTGTCTTTATTTACTTTCGTTTCTGTACTTTGATAACGGAAGAATTAAATGTGGTTTCGATTTGAAATAAATTAATAATATTCATATTTAGTAAATCATGCATGAAATCTTTACCACGAGTCAGGCTCGTTATTGTAGTGCAAGGGGCTAAAGATAGCTCGCGTATGCTAGCTTGTGTATTTAGCAAATTGAAGATAGTGGAGGAGCTGCAAATACGAAACGAACGATTGCAAATACGGCCATTCGTGTTGCATTCCACGGTTCCAGGCAATCGAGGCAATAATGCCACAGAATAACGGTAATGCCCGGAGCCTTCCGTCTAACCGAGCATCTGGTAGTCATCCGAAAGAGAAGACGGAGATTTAGTATGGGCGAAGATCGGGTCGCCATTATTGTTTCCAAGTGGTGCCGTGCCGCTCGTTTTTCACGGACACGCAATTGTCCTTGGGATTTCACGTCCTCGGCGACGGATTAGTTTGTCTCGGTGAAATTAGGATTAAGATTGACCCTCGTTAAAGCTTAGGGACACTTCACGCTGTACCTGGGCTTGTACCTACCTCCCGTCAGCATCTAATATTTAATTGTTTTCTTTGCGCCGGGAGCCGGGTGCTGGGACCCCGACGGACCGACCACTACGGCTCACCGCGCACAGCTTTTCCGAATCGCGACGACATTTCGACGCCTCGCTCGGCCGATGTGCAATAAAAATCGCTCGGGCGAACCATCAAGCCGACGCGAACGAATAATATATGACAAACGAAATGACTTTGCGCTGCAGATGTCTCGTTTTGGGCGGCTCGACGATTCACTTCAACTTTTATGATTATTTCGAGTTTCCAAATTGTTGTATGGGAAGTTAGTTTTACAGGTCTACTTGTTTTATTGCCCACCCTACTCGACTCTTTTATTGTACTCTGGATGTCTCGACACATTTGTCTTTAAACTATTGAATTTCGAGAGGATGCCTGGATGGTTGTGTTACTTGGTAATCGAGGTACGCTAGCAAGGAGAACTATTTAACGTACCAACAAATAATTTATAACGAATTTAGAACTGATGAATTAATTTCCACTACAAGAATAGGTTATTTTAAGTTTGTTTCATCGTTATATATTCGATAATTAATAATTACATATAATATATCAAGTTTTTAACTCATGATTCAACTGCAGATTTTTACACAAAATGAAAATTGTCTGCCTAATTTCCATGTAATAAAAATAGAAAAGCAAGTTCATCTTTCCTTTAATCATCTTGATAGATCAAAGATAATACATCAACGTTTTACAATGGTTTCAATTATTACACTATCTTTAATCGTAACTACCCAATTTTGCCATAAATGCAAGAAGTCAGCAATTCAATTCTCTAGTAAACTAATGCCTCTAACTTCTCAACAAAATTTAGTTCGTTCGAACCAATTATAAAAAAGTTATCTTGCTTTAAATGATGTTCGAATTACTCTTAATAGAGACAAACAGCTTGAATTACTTTCGGTTGTTAGTGTGATTAGTTTATCAAGAATCCGAACGATATATGTAAACATTGTAATTGGTTGGAATGATAAAAATATAGAAAAACTCACGTATTCTAACCTCTTAATCTGATCGTAAGTCTAGAATGAAATTTTAAGGAATGCGTTTCATAGATCTTGGTGATTTAAATTCGTGCTGAAGCTAGTATAAAATCATTAAAATAATTTGTTATTAGTACATAATGGTAAGAGGAGGAAATCTCGTGAAAATAAGATGTCAATACACTCCTGATTTATACAATGACTGTGCATTTGAAAAGCCTACGTAAGGAAGATAAAATCCAGTTGTAGGCATTAAATATTTATCCAGCGATATTACTTAGTAATTTAAGAAAGATTTTAGTGCTGCAACCATAAAAATAATAGTTCTTTTCGTCCTGCACACTTCTTCCATAGGTCTTCTTCCATTTTTATCATTAATTGACAATTATCTTTTAATTCTTCCGCTATATAAACCAGCTGAGACGAATACATTTCTTATAACCTCAACATTAATATTCTTTCTTATACTAGTTTATTCCATAATTATTATATCTTGATGCATCTAAATACAATTATTATATAAACCAATAGCGTCAATGTATTTTCCAGCGTACAATTTCGCTTTTTTATGTTATTTTTAAATAATAAATTAACATTACTAAATCAACGCATACGTAATAACAGACCACGGATTTTTACACAAAATAAAAATTATCAAAAATTTTTCGCTATCTTACATATAATGTTCGCATTTTTATGGTAATTCCATAAAATCCGGTATTAATAAGATAATAATAAATTGCAATTGAGCTTCCAATTTTCGATCTATTTTAGTTCTGTGAAGGTGGTTCTACCTTTTATTTACCTATTTTGAATTGTTAGTTAACACTTTTTGGCAGTTTTTATTAACCTGAATCTAAAAATTAAGTTTCAAAATTTCTGTTTAGTTAAAAATCGAACTTAAATAACAAAACTAGAAAAGCATTACAGAAGTTTTATAACACGTGAAGAAAAATCGTGAAACTCTAACTGGTATAAAGTTGATCGAACAAGAGACTCCAGCAGAATTGGAGTGTGAACATTAAATTTCATTCGATGCTTAGATATGGCACGAGCAACAGAAATTATATAGAAAATAGGAATTCTGTGAATTGATTAAGCATTGATATGGAAAACTGGAGGATCTATAAATAAGTGCGTGATTTAATAGTTAAACTTCCTGGAGAAAGAAAATCTTTGCAAAAATTACGATAGGGGCAAGATGGTTATGCATTACATAATTAAGAAGTTGCATCTCTCTAGTGGTTTTTAATTATACGATACAGTTTTATTCAAAACTCGTTAATACAATTAAAGCCGGAAATAATAGAGCAACAGTATGGTCCTAACAATAAATTAACATACAAAAGAGAAATTAAGGTTTGAACATTTTTCACTGTAAATTTAATGAAAATTATTGTGAGAACGTTTTAAAGTATTAACGATTGTACAAGAATGAAGCAATTGATTTCGTTAAGTTAGATTACAATTAATTTCTGCCGTAAACACATAATGTACACATATGTCTTGATTCATGATAATGTCACTACGGCTCGAAAATTAAATAAAAATCAATTTTCTTCGTGGCAACTGTTTCTTCTATTTTACACGTGCATTGAAAAGTACAACACAATTTCAATAAAATTACTTTTCTGTAAAGAACATCTTGGAGCGGATTTACAGAACACGAAATTTAATTCAGTGAAACAAATTAACTTGTAGAAACGTAAGTGAGAAATTCATAGATTTTTATCGAGCCTTGTACGCGCTGTGAGAATATCAAAGAGTCAAGTACGCGTTTCATTAATTCCATATCTGTTCGTAACCTGATAATAATCATAAGTACAGCAATTTCACACAACAACACTTCTACGTTTTCAGAGAAACGAATTTATATTATGAAACACATTAATTCGTGCAATCGCTAAATTTTTTAAAGAAAATTCAATTCATTTTCTTAGCGAATAAATTCGAATTGTTCGAATCTTTTTTTTCAATATAAAAGACTTTTGTAGAAGATCTTATCGCAGAGACTTCGATTCTTCTGCTATAGTATGAGGAGATACGATAACGGTAATGGAATGGTTAAAATGCAAATGATGAGTTCATGAAAGTTGCGGTAGAACACCAGGATTAGATAAAATCTATCATTGTCTCGATTGTGAATTGTAACATTAACATAGATACATTATTTAATAATTACTATTCAATTACCGCTTTTATTGCTGATTACTTTCCATCTGTGCATTATTCATGAAATACGTTAACACTGATAGAAATGTGTTGCCCATAAATAACTGCATTCAAATATTAGGACATTTCTTTTATAATGAAACATACATTAATTTACGATTATTATCATTATCCTAAGCTGAGTAAAAAGCTTGAAAAAATATCATTTTTCAATTCTATTATTATGCCAACAAATTGTAATTTTTGAGAATAATTTTTTAGCCATTGTCTAGTAATGCAAAAACTCTAGCATGCAAATACTTTCTGCATCCGCCGCAGATGAAAGTACAATATCTCTGCGCTCTTATTGAACGATGCTCCGTATTCATAGACCGTTGGCACGCTGCGATGGGAATGACCTTAAAACCACGGAAATGCGGACGATAGAAAATCACACTAGGCAGCCGTGGATTTTTACTACCGGTGCACGGTCTGCGAAAAATCAGGCGGCACGACACAGGCATTAATTACAAAACAAAAAAGGATCGCTCTAATGGACAATCGGGGGACCGGCCATTCTTTGTTTCAGTCTATCACGACTCTTGGAGCCGGCTCGCGGCTATCCTCTGGAAAGCGTACATTGTTCCCGGTTCTTCCTGATCGTTCCTCATTGTCTCGTTCGTGTACGTTCGCACCTAAATCCTGAGGCGATGTTAATCGCCGTTCATCGGCGAGGAACAAATTGCGCTCGGTTTCGAAGGTGGGTCATTTACTTAAGAAGAAAGTGGTCTATAATGGACGAAATGATTCCTGAGGAGGACTCTCTTTCTGCAGCTCATTGCGGTTGATAATCCCGGAAACGTAACAATAATGTGTTTTGTATACATTGAAACAACATGCTCAGGACCCTTTCGGGCAATATTTAAAATCAAGGCGACCCATTTCACTATTGTTATAACGTTAAGGATCATTGAATACTATTCAATGCAAGTACGTTTCTATCTTTAATAAAATTTAATTAGTTTTGTACGAAAGGACTGAATAAAATTATAATAATATAAAATTGAATTTATGTATAAGTATATAAATATTAAGATGTTCTATATAAGTTGGAAAATAATAAACTATAATTTAGTGAAATATAATTATTATTAATATAGAATTAATGAAATGAGGATATATTTATTTTTGTTTATCGATATTAAATATAATTTTTATATTTAATATTTTGAATAGATGTATGATTTAGTTAATATTTAAAATTATTTTAGATTTTTTAGAATAGTTATTAAAATTAGGTCAAGTTAAGTTGTTTTAGAATCAATTATGATTTTTAAATCAATATTTAATAAATTTTTAAAAAATTATATTATTTTGAATAAATTTTAAAAGATTTTAAGTTTGAATTTTGGACTTAGAATATTTTTAATAAAGTTAAAGTTTTTAATAATTTTATAAAGAATATTAAAGTTAATAGGAACTTTAATAAAAGATGAATTGAATTATATATATATATGAATATAGATATGTTTGGATAACAAGTTTTGATTAAACAATTACATATGTTTATAATACAATATGTTTCGTAATTTATTAAATTATTTTATGAAATATTATATTATAATTATTTTATTATATTATTTTAATTTGATTTTAGTTTAAAATTATCTTGGCAGAAAAGTGCGTTAAATTTAGGATTTAATAATACATTAATAGTGTAGATAATAATTTTATAACTATGAATTATGATAATTCTATAAAATACATTATTATCCATGTTTCATAATTTTAAATTTAAAATTTAATCAAATATATTAAATTATATAAATAATGATTTTACTGTGTAATTTGTTAGTTAATATGTCATTTATAATGATGTTAGTGGTATCAATACTAATTTCAATAACTTTCTTGACTTGATTTGAGCGTAAGGCTTTGGGGTACATTCAAATCGTAATTATATTTCTTTACTTAATTTATTAATTTAACTTTCTCTTTTTCTTCTTCCTTTATTTATTATTTCTTTTGCATTATTTAATGCGTAAAAACTTTATTTTAAGTGAAAAGACTTTATAATTCAGATCATTCGAGACCCATCGAATTGATGTTTTTCCGTTGAAGGTGAAAGTAGGTATAATTATTACAGTAAAAAAAAGGTGGTGACCTTTTCCCAGGTTTCAAAAAACATAACCCTAAAATATTTGTTTCGAAGTGTTAAGTAGAACCTTTCTGAATTGCACGTACAAAAAAAAATTCTTGTCAAGCCTTTTGTAATTCAAAAGTTACAAGAATAAACTTGTTAGCAGTACACTTTCAGCTAAATTTGTTCAAGCAATATTGCTCTATAGTGAACGATTTGATCAAAAGTAATTACACAGCGTTAAATAACTGCAATTATGCACTTTCATTTTCTGCACTTTAATAACTCCTATGATGAAATTATTAGCCTAAATATTGCTTAACATATTCGGAGATATGGAATTTAGTCAGCCCCAAAGAATAATAAGTTATGTAAAAATTATTGTAATTAAATATGACATACTTATGAAATTAAATATAATGTTGTTAAAGTATTGTCAATATACATTTCTACATATAATATTATATGTACACTATAAGAGAAACAGTTTTATAAGTTTGTAAATCATACAATTATATTCTGATAACCAATTTAGTATTAAATATAATGTTATATGTATAATATAATACATGAAAATACATGAAGTTCGATACGTTTTTTGAGAAGCAGAATCCATATTTGATAACGAACGTTAAATAAAACATATATTTGTCTGCTTAATTAATTAAAATTATTTACAAAATTATTTTACATACAAATTCTTATCAAAATTGGATTTAAAAAGAATCTACGACATTATTTATTTTCATAATGAATAATACATGAAATTGCAATGCTATGTATTAAGTCCGCGTTTCGATAATCTCAACTGCGAGATGTATCTTTAAAGTGCCGGTTGGATCGCATGCACATAAAAATATCTTCATCGGAGCGATAATAGAGCACGGTCGAAGGCGCGCCGCACGAACTTTATTGAAATTCTTCGGAAGTATTAACAGTTTTTCTGGGCCTATTAAATTGCAGTGAAAGGATGATTTTGTTGTGAAGAGCGCCGTGATAGAAAAGAAGTTCGCGTTTATTAGAAGCTGCGAGTCTGCGAGAAAATAACCGACTCCTTCTTTTTAGTTTATTTATTTCCTTGCGAAAGATCTACTTGAATCCTGATTATACAATATAAAGTACAGGGTGGTCTACTAATGCTGTTACAGTAGTAGCTTGTTTGATGTTTAGTAGCTTGTTGCATGTTTGAGATTTTAAGGACACTGGTGTTTTTTAAATATATTTTTTAAATAAATCGATTTTTTCAGTGAAGCATATATGTATATCATGATAAATAAATACATATATGTATTTAATATATATAAATATAAATGATGAATATATATACAGGGTGGTCCATCTAAGTACGGCCACCTAAATATCTCCTCTAATTACGGAGGTACATACAAAATCTTTTTTGCTATTTCAATGATTTGGGAAAAACTATCATACTGCAAAAAAAATCTTTCTCTAAGGTAATATTTTTCGAAATTTTCAAGGTCGTCGATGTTTTTTTGCTTATAATTGTATAATTTTTTTTTTAAAATACATTCAGATATGTACATTATATGACCTTGAAATGACCTTGTATATATATATATATATATAATTTATTAATTATAATTTAATTTAAAAAATTATTATATAAATAAATATATTTTGCATTTTATTACTCAGAGATATCCGATGGTTGCTCAAATAGAACAGACGAGACAGGGTTCAGAACGATGAAGGTCATAAATCACGAGATCTTGCAAAACAGTGGTCAAATTGTTTTCATTCGGAGTTTAAGGTCGTTACACTCATCACGACGTACTTCTCTACGTCTTACTAAGAAATGATTAAGTAATTAGCCGCATTAAATTGCCCCGATGGGAGAAGCAATGGTAAGAACGGTGAAATCTTTTAAACACTCTTAACGTTAAGTAAAAGTCATGCGATTATAACGGAAGTAGAATTGCGGTACGAAAATGGGATGTAGTTGAACCGATTTGTGATCCACAACTATTTATTATTACCTCTTAACATAACTGGGCAGCGGAGATTTTCGTGACTTTTTTTTATAAAAAGCTAAGAAAGTAAATCCTTTCTTATACCAACTAGAAAATGCTTTGTAGCGGACATAGAATAGTAACTTAATTAATTTATGTTACCATGAACAATTGATTGCATTTCAAAAATTTGCATATACTATAAATGTATAAAACTCCTCGGTCTAAATATAACTCTTAATATAGTATCATAGCTCGCGTGAATTAATCGTATGCTTTGTTAAACTCGTTTAATTCGCAACGTTCAATTTTTCCAATATTAATTTCTAAATGATATTGAACTTCGTAAACCAAGATTATACTGTATCAAAAAAACCTTTTTGTCGAATAAGAATGAGTGTTCTAAATTAATTTTCTGTAAATTTACAGTTTACAGTGTATATAGTTTATATTATATAGTTTATACTATTTATTAGAATTATATTTAGTTTCAAGAATAGTTTTAATACATTGCAATATTTGAATTTTTAATTATAATTTTTATTAATTAAAGAAGATATAAAATATGTTCTGCATTTACCAACACAAATCAACCCGGTAAAAACGACACACTTGAAACAAAATAAAATACATCGTTGCATGCCTTCTCGATTAAATCATATCTGGTGGAAAATAAAAAAAACTATTTGCCAGACTAATTTTTGTATTTAATCTATTTGTTGAAATTCAACACTTTCTAATTCAATCGAACGAGTCTCGCTGAATTAATACCATTGACAGATAACACTGTCCGAGAAAAATGAAATATTTTTCTGATTTTCTACAGCCACTATTAGACCCCCATAAATCTTCACTTTGAAAGTAAGAATCTGGGAACCGAATTGCTCCATCTAAATCAGTTTTTGAAAAACGGGAGGAAAACCCAGATTTGTCGAAAAACGGGAGGAAAACCCAAATTTTTCGAAAAAATGAGGTACTACGTAAAAGGTAAAAACGTTAGAAAGCCTCAAAAATTATAAGAGAGTATCCTGAATATAGTGGTATACAATGTATTAATTGTTCTTGACCTTACATGGTTACAAATTAGTATAAAAGTTTAAAAATGTGCCGGCGGGCATAGATTCTCCGCAATATTTTTGTATTTTTACGAAAAGTTCTTTGCCTAAATAAATTCATTATTTATTTATAATCGATGTCTTTTTTCTTCAGTTATGTAGGTAAGGTTTTATACTAAATCGGAGGTTACAGTATATAATAATAATAAATAATAAATTTATTTAGGCAAAGAACTTTTCGTAAAAATACAAAAATGCTGCGAGAAATTACGCACGTCGACACTGCTTTAAACTATAGAATTAATTTATAGCCTATGTAAAAACAATTAATAAATTGTATTCCACTATATTTGGAAACTCTCCTTTATCTTTTACGACCGATTAGAACGTTCTCATATTTTTCGTTTTCATGTAATACCTCATTTTTGTCGAATAATCTGTATTTTTTTCCGGTGTTTCAAAAACTGATAGAAATGGAGCAATTCCCGAATTCTTGTTTTGGAAGTGAAGCTGTACAAAGATCTCATAGTGGCTATAGAAAATGAAAATCGTGTCGCACGGTCTAATTAATACCACCGAAATGCGATAATTTCGTTGGAAAAGTTTTGCATATGCGCATTGTTTCTTGCAACTAAAGAAAACATTGTTCTATTGAGAAAAAAAGGTGGTCGAACGTTCATTCGACAAGAATAATTCTGCACACACTTCAAACTAATTTTGTCGGTGGGAAACGAAACGCAAGTGTACTTAAATTATTGCAGGTGCATCGGATGATCGTGCACTCGGCGCTGCCACGGAAAACGCACAATAAATCGGCAACGAGGAAGAGGCTACTTTCGATCACGTGAAATTTTAAAAGCATCGCGAATCGAACGTAACGAAATAGCTATCCGTGCTCGGAGTACTTGCAAGTGAAAGTATAAATCGCGATATGTGAGAAGGCCCGGCGCGATAATTAGATACGCGTTTAAACGAACCGTTTTGTCCGGAACGGTTTCGAACGATTCGCGAACACGAACCGATAGAGCGTTACGTTTGATGCGCGATCGATTTGCTCGACGCCCACTCGTTTTATCGTAAACGTTATTATCGGCGACGCGCCGCGGTAATAACTCGACCTTTCCGCGCTCATTCAACCCGATTCCAGCGCGTATTATTGCCTTTTGTTTTTCCTCACGTAGGCAGGTCAACGCGTTCACATTTGCCTTGTCCACTTTTATAATACAGTCACACTTCCTGATACGCTGCGATGTGGGAACCGCCGTATTGTGACGCCGATTCCAGCGGAACAACAGTCGAAGCACTTGTTCTTAATTTAACACTTAACGGACGGGCCCCGTAGATTTACGTTTTTCCATTCTGACTTCTTAGAACGGGCCACGTTTTACGTTTTTGCTTGAATTCAGCTCGCATGGAAAAAGGAGCGTAACAAGATATGTTTGTCATTTTTGTCAGGTTCCACTGCATAAAGGTGAATGTTTTACAGCATATCGCACGCTTAAAAAATACTAAACGCTTTATTAGTAAATACTGTTATGAAATATTATAAGAAATATAATTGATTTAATAAAGTTTTATTGTAGTTACAATGCTTTAAATCCATACATCACATGTTTATTTAATTCTTCTGAAAAATGCCCGGAAACTAGGAAAGACAGAGCAGATTCGACCCGTCCGTTAAATGTTAATAAAAACCCATTAAATCCGCTAAAATTCTACTAATATTTTATCTTGGATACATGATTCATAACTATAATTCTTAAACTGCAGATTTTCATAGAAAATAAATATAGTCTACGTCAATTTCAAGTGGCGATGGTCTAACTTGAGTGTCTCTCCTTATTTAATAACTTTAAACGGTTCGAAACAATACATCAATGTTTTCAAATTCTTTCGGTCTCTCTACTGTTTTACCCTCTTTTCTTACGATCTATATTTAAAGAAACGCATGTGAGTATATGCAAAAAAAAACTAAAATATTTATGGGTTTTTTAAATTTGTTTTTATATATAAATATAAAAATGGACATTATTTCATTTATAAAAGAAAAGATTAATAAAGTGATATTATTGAAAAATTGAGAAATCGTCTTTTTAAGTTACAATGAAATTTAGAAATGATTTACTTAACACGAAATTATTGTGAACAAAATAAATTATAATCATAATTACACAATTTTAAATATAAAAAGACAAAAGAAGAAATTTTGTATAAATTTTAATCTTTAAAGGGGTTAAATTTCTAACTTAAGTTTTAATTTTTAAAGGGGTTTTAAAGGAGTAATAATTATAAATAAAATTTCTTTCTTTAAACATCCGGATGGACACTTGAAATTGAGTGGGTTAAATAAATTTCAACAAAGCATTAAATTTTTGTTCTGGTAATACATAACAAATTAAATGTCACAATGCTGTATTTTTTATATTATTTTAACGAATTGTAATTGACAGAAAATTTGTTTAGGCATTATCTAGTGAAGCATTTCTCCAATATTACACAGAACAAGGATTCATGTGGCCCAACGTTAAAGAAAAAAAATACTCCCTTTTAAAAGTTAATAGATCGTAATTAAAATTAACATTCGAGTATTAAGAAAAAAAATTGTGTCCCAAAGTGTCAATGTGGATTTTAAGAGGATCTAAATTGTCACGTTTTCTCGTAAAACGGTTGTTCGCGAGCACGATTGGTAACGAGTTGGATGAATTAAATGCCTGGTATTCTTCTATTGCATTTCTTTGGAGTTTTCCATGAAATATCGTAGAAGTTGGTTGGCAACGCAACCCACACAGGGCGGTGCATGAGTCACGGGTCTTGTTCAGAAGTCAACCAAGTGCCGCATTCACTTCCGTCACAGCAATTTATTGCATCACCGGCGTTATTTGATAGAAAATTGTTCCGAAGTATCTGGACGATACTCCCACTCGGCTTTTGGAAGCGTTCGACTATTTAATGCCGAGAGAACCTCGCGGTCCGAAGCGTATATCACCGATATCATGGGTATTCGTTCGGGCCGCTACCATTTAACGTCTCATAGAATTTATTCAACATTTCTACAACAATGTTGACATGGCCCGAGACCAAAAAGACAATCTATAAATTCACATTACTTTAGCAATAAAATACAGGTTTTATCTTAGGTACGTATACGTGTTGGAATTTATTGGTTATTAAAATAAGGTGTCGCTTTATTGGATGGTATCACAGAGTAACCGAAATTGTTGCACACTTACGTAGAAATATTCTTTTACTTTATTCATAATTTTCTTATAAAAGCATAAAATCATCAGATATTGAATCGTTATTTGAAGTTAGTAAAATTAATAAAAGATAATGTCTACGCATAAATAGAAATTATAATAATTAATCTTTTGTACTATAAGTTTATCAAACGAATTATAAAGGAGAAAACACTCATTAAAAGTATTTAGAGCATGTATAGTATCTTACATTTGAAGTGATTTATTTCATAATACATAAATGCAACTAAATCACACTTTTTGTTTTCAATTTACACGAACACGCAACCGAAAACGAGAGTGAATGAAAATAAATTGCAGTCTGTGATTTATAATCTGCCAATTTTCTTAAATTGAACTAAACTGTACACATCATATAGACGCGTACGGAATCTCTCATCGTACTTTTCCATCTGTAATGATGCGCAGGCTAAATTTGATTGGAAATTGACAAGGATACGCGCGCATAATTCCATCGCAGAAAAATAGAAACGGAAATTGCAAGACAGCCAGACAACTCTTGGTGATTACTGTAAACGGGGGAAACTCAATCGGGGAGAGTTTATCCGTCGGTTGCTAGTAAACCACAACACTTTCCAGCCCTTCTCCGCTACTCGTATTTCAAACAACAGGAATGAATAGTCGACCACGAAAATGCGCCTACTACGATCGATATACCTGTAACGTTACTTTTTTACCAGGTCATTACAGTATACACTCCTTGTCAGAAGAAATTAACTATTTCACTTTTTAATCGCAATTATTAACACTCGAAAAACGTCCGAGCACCAAAATTGATATTAACCACTTAGCTGCGTCAATTTATTTTGAAGATAAATTTTGTTATGCGTTTTATCGTTCACAATGGGTACAGTTTTGTCGACAGTTGTTCTAGAATTATCCTAAACTGTGCGAAATGTATGAATATGATTTATAAATATTTTTACCTAGATCGTAGGAGAAGTATTTTTCTTGTAAGATGTAAAATTGCCATGTTCGTGTGACGTACGCAGCTAACGGGTTAACACTATGCTTCCGCACTTATAACCTAGATTTTTTCGTGTCGCCCTGGTGGAACCGACGTACATAATTTAATTTCTTCTGGACAAGGTGTTCACACACTCATCACGTATAATTGCGTCTTCTTTTTCGTTTACAATTGTCGAAGGGTACGGGTTTTTATGAAAACACAAAGTTGCTACATCTGTAATTTAATGTTAGTGAAACAGAACACGCAATATTAGCTTCCGTTTAGTTTTCGCATGGCACCCAAGTGGAACCACCGAACATCACAGTGTTAATCAGTCTAGGTTACCCGATCAAAAGCATTTTCAAATTTTTTGTTTTAACACTAATCTGTTGGGTGACATCAGAGTTAGACAGAATTACAATTGAATTAGTCATAAAATGATAATTACTAGGTAATTTAATTACATTGTAATTTGTAATTCAGATCTCTATTCAATTAAATTACAACGTTAATCGTATTTGAAATTGTACACCATTGCAAATTTATAAACAATTAAATTAGATTAATAACAGAGGACGATGTGGTTGAATTACATTAATTCCGATGAATTATTATTCCAATTACCGTTTCATATTGTGCACGAGAGAATTTTCAAATTTTAAGCACACTAATTCAACGATCGATTTATGAAATGCAAATACGTTTGCGAGATGTATTTTTTTTAGGTTAAACATACGATTTAACTCTATAACTATAAGCAGTACGAAATCATTAATAAGTTTTATAGAATTTTAATTTTATGGAAAATTTAATATCGACTGTATTATTACTCACTTATTGTTATAATAACGTAATTATTTATCAGTCAAAGATTTAACATTTGTGTAGCGCGTGATGTTTAATTAGAAAGTATTATACAATATAGCTATAGTACAGTGTATGGCTACATATAGGTTCTTACTGCTCATCTGCTGTTCAAGTATTTCCACTCTTCCGTTACGAAAATCTAATTACGTACGACACATTCACTTGCTAAAGTATTTAAATGTCTTCTAAAACAGTATAATTTCGCAAAAATTGCACCAAATGACTTCTTTAATAATTTAAAGAAATTCGTTTATTGGTGGAATGACAAGAATCTTAAATTTCACGTGCCGATTTTTATTACAAGTGCATAAAATCCGCAGTTAAATAAATTACAGAGATTTCCGAAATGCTGTTTAAATTGTTTAAATTTTCGTTCTAGGCTGAGATAAAGAAAATTCAAAAATATTACTTTATTACTTTCATTGTGATTTCAACCGATCGTAACTTTTGCGAAAAAAATTATGTTAATTCTTCTCAAGAAAATTAAAATTGTTTGGCGCAATTTCGAATAAGTTATTACGTTTGGAAAGGTGTATTCGAATGGGTGACTGTAAGGCAGCCAGCGACAGCTAAAGTTCAAGAAATTCTCCTTTCGAGATACCGGCCGCACGGAAGCAGAGATGAATGAATTAGCGGAGTCGGTGTACAAGTACGAATACTAGGCAACGCTGAATCACGTTTCAGTTTCAACAGAATAATTATGGAAGTCGTGGCTGGCGTGTTTTTGCCTGAAAACAGACCATTAATTGCCGCCATCTAAGAATTAGGTATGCAACGAAAGTCTTAAGGCCAAGTGCATCTTTGATTGTACCCTTTCTTTGCTTTCACCGCGTTTCCCGGAATCCGACTGTGCCATTGTTCTACCGATATAATAAAAAACTGGCAGCGGGTGCAATAATTGTAAATTTCTGGCTGGAATCTCGTCTCATTAAACACGCGAATGTTTCGCTCTAATTGCAATAAATCGGCGAGAGAAAAGTAGTTGTATGACCGTAAACATTTAATATAAAATGTATATTTTATGACGATACCTCGATGCAATTGTGAAAAATCAAAAATCTCTTTCTTCGCAGCCGACAAAAATGCTTGTTATTCTAGATCTTAATTTGCAATGTTTCTCATCGTTTTATTAGTACCATAGAACACTTTTTGGATAATACACGTTGAATATTTGCTAAATCAATTTTACATTGGTTAGATTAATTTGTAGTGATGACTATAGACTAATTATACGATTATGTTATCTTTAACGATGGGTGATTAGAAAGGCTCTGAAAATATAATCCGCAGAAACAATATTATCTATGTTATACTTCTTTGGTATAATTTAAAGTCTATAGAAATATTATAGTTTTCAACGTATTAGTAAATACACACTTTCATATGTAAAATGAACGCATTGACGAAAAATTTGGGTAAATAACAATGTAAAAATTTACTTAGCCCCTCGTTCAGTGATCAGAAATGGCATGGTTTCAAACTCACCTGCAACATAAAAAGAAATTATTTATTAATATGTGCTTCCGCAAAATAATTTGTATTTTTGTATAAATTATTTAGAACGGTATTAATTCTGTAAAAAGCGGTCCAACTAAAGGTAGCGATAGTAATAAAACAAAAACTTACACCATAAAAAATGGAAAAAATATTTTCATCTCTTTTTATTCGTGCCTCCTTTTTTCATTTGTCACAACCCAAGCAGATATTAAGGTTGTATAGATAGTAAAGCTGCCTTTACGTGGACTTTTTATTTATAAAAAAAATTCTCTTTCCAAGAGAACAAAATATATTCATAATATTAGAAATAATCGTTGAACGGGAACTCCTGCAACACTTTCTCTGGGTTACGTCTAGGATAGGTATAGGTTAAGTCTAGGTCATTAATGGTCATTTTTATCGACGCTTAATATAATAATTACGTAGGTACACGTGTATTCTGAGTGAACCAAACAATCTTTAAAATGCCACAACCTCTTAGTTTTTATCAAATAAATAATTTCTACTTTTCATTAAGCTCGCAAATTGTCGTGCTACTCGGAAAGTAATTTTGTTCTTTCACAATAAAATAAAACAGGATCTTTTAATGTGGCAAAATATAATTGGCAAAATATTGAATCAAATGCATTTCTAACACCATTGCGAAACAAAGTTTTTCTTAAAAATCACTCTCCGAGCAACCAAATCATTTGAACTGAAGGTAAACGAATTAAAATTATTCTCTCGCTTCTCCTGTCTTTAATTCGTGTTTAAAATTTCAATCGAAGTGCTAACACGTACTTTCTTTCCTCCGGCAACTGTCCGTTCATATTTTACGTGGGCTTTCCAAGGTCACCGTATAATATTCTAACACCGACCGGCGAAAAGTGTCGGTCGGCCAGCTGTATATTATATCGCCGAAGCATTTAAAAGACTTTCGCGAAAGAATATTCGAACCTTGAATAATATAAATGGCAAAAGATAATACCGAGAAAGAGCCCCCGAGGCGAGGTATCCGAAAGGCAACTCACTTTCTTTGTTATTACCTGCGCAATTCATATCATACTATTACCGATCATTTATCTGATTGAAGTTACTAGCTCGACGCAACTACATTCGAAGATCTCTATTCTTCTCATGTAGATTCGTATTCACAATACATGTATACACGGACGGGCAGATTATTGCCGTAGCGTAGAGAGTGATCGATCACCGTGTGCTCTTGCATATATGTATATATACTGACCACTATATTGTTTTGTAATTTTGTTCTGCAAACAGCTATGATACCCATCGCATTGTTAGTATCGCTAAGGGGTCAAGTGTCATTCCCTGGGATGATGGTGGTTGTCAGTGACGTATGAATACATTTCAATTGATCGGTGTATTCGTTAACCGAACGATTGTTGATTGCTCCGTGAAATATGACCACTTTCCAGAGGGTAAGCTTGTCTGGATTTTTTACTCGGTATTAGGTTCATACACGGTGTGCGCTTAGGCGATTGTTTCTAGATAGGTCAGAGGAAATATTTACATTTTTATTTCGTTGTTCATTTATAGATTTAGTTGTATCTATATTATTTATATAAATATAATTTTTTGAAATATAATTATATTATTCCTCGTGTAAGCGACGTTTATCATAATTCATCGTTTATAACTAATCATTCACTTTAACACGTTCAACGCCGACAATTAAGCACTAAAATCCCCATATAATTAAAGCAATTTAATTAATTAAAATAAAACTAGAAAGTTAACATTTATCATAGGGGTTGGCATTAGAACTCTTTCACATTCGAAAATTCATAGTTAAATTCATTTTGCTCGAATATATTGCAATAAAAATAAATTTTCAAAATTGGTCAGAAATTAATGTTACTCATATCTGGGTGACGCGGCGTTCAACGTGTTAATTATTCGAAAAACACACGCATATACAATAATCCAATTGAGCTTCTTCACGTGTCTAACACATTTAAGAAATCTCTTCATCTAGACGTTAAATACATTACAAAATTATTTATGAGAGACGCAGAAGTGCAGCGAGTTCATAATTCTGAAAAAATACGTGCAGTAATAGAATCGCTTAAGTACAATTAGAAAGCAGTGATTATTGAACGAGTATCCAGATAACAAAAATGAAGCGCACGCATCGCGAGTCGAGAAAACATTTCCGTATAGCACCATGAAGAGTTTGGAATGGAGATTGTCGGTAAATATTTAAAGAGCACACGACTAGACCGACCGACCGTCATGATGAATGAAAACGGCGAGTTTCTAAACGTGATGAATACATTAATGAAAAAAAGCATGTAAGATTAATTGCAATAATTAATAAGATTTATATTCGCACTTCGGTGTACAAATTCATTTGAATGAAACAAAATTCATTATAATCGCTTTATGAATTTTATTGCTTTCAAAATTCCTCTTCGCTACACATTTATTGATAGTTAAATGGTAGTAATAAGTATCCGATAGTGTACCTAATGTCCTACAAATAGCTGAAACTATAGAACGCTATCGATATGGTTGCATGTTACATTTGTTAGAATTTTTATAATAATTTTAATATCAATATTATAATTATAAAGAATGCCGATCAGCTACAAATAAAGTTGCACGTCTTATTACGGTTTACATATTTTGTTGAATTCTTTCAGTGTCTATATTTTGTAATTGTTAATATGCATGCGTATCGATGCTATAATATGATTTAAACTTAAAATTATAAGACATTTCTTTGTTTCTCTTTTCATATTCTTTTTAACCTAATTCTTATCGGTTTTAGTCTAATTCTAACCCGCGTTTTCCTGCCGAAAAATTAAAACCTCACTTCGCGATTAAAGGATTAATAAAAATACTATAATAATAATATCTAATAATACTATGATAGTAATATCTTAAAATTCACGTACCGATTTTTATTACAAGTTCATAAAACCTGCAGTTTGCATATAAATTATAGAGATTTCCGAAATGCGTTGTTTCAATTTTCGTTCTAGGCTGAGATAAAAAATTAATAAATATTACTTTTCTACTTTCATTGTTATTTCGACCGATCGTAACTTTTGCGAAAAAAGTATATTCATTCTTATACTATAATATAGTTTAAACTTACTTTGTTTCTGTTTCTCTTTTTATATTCTTTTATAATCTTTTTAATCTTCTAACCCGTGTTTTCATGCCGAAAAATTGAAAACTCACTTCGCGATTAGAGGATTAATAAAGATACCGTATCGTTTCGTTTCCAGACTAGCAGGTATACTTATCCCACGCCGTACACTCTATACTTTTCGGTAAAAGTCGGCCCGTTTTCACCGAACACATTCTTCATGCATCTTACTGTCGCGGTAATGACCAGCGGTGCAGAACGAAATCGTACAAGACCATTCAAGAAAACACGTTTAATTGGGGGTACAAAGCACAACGATCACTATCCACCGGCGAGAATATCGGACATACGGTGAACAGAAAAACTAAGCCTCCTATAAGGAGTGCCGGTAATTTACTTCCTGTCGAGAGAGAAATTTGTGTTGACCACCGTACGCGATCACCGCCGATCGTATCGGCGGTGACCCATGATTTGTACAATTTTGGAAAGTCATAGCGACCCCGTTGATCATTTATTCAATCGAGTTTCTATGATTTTGTTGTGTCACGTACGAGGCACCAAGTGTTCGCACTTTATCACTTCGAAGCAGCAAGAACGACATTTTGTTTTGCGAAAAATAACTCATACATGAGTATAGTATATTAGGTTTTGATCATTTACTTTTATTTAAAGATAGAATAGTCGATGTAAAAGTCGAGTATTTTGAGATCGACGATAACAGCTGGACGGCGGATTTTATGAATTTATTAAAAGAACACGAAACAGTGGAAAGGTTAATTATTAAGACTTCAAGAATACTGTAACATTATTTCCAACCTATTAGATCTAATAACATTTTCTATATTCTTGTGACCAATAAGCGATTTTTATAAATTTTTATGTTATACGAAATTGGTTTTTAAACAACAATTTTTAAATTAATAAAGACGCCAAATTTTTAACTTTAACTAGTTTTTATACTTATTTTAAATTGAATGGTATACAATTTATGGAAACATTTCTTACACAAGATAATTTTGTACATTGTTTTAAATACAACTGTGTATTTTTATAACATTATGAATATTTAAATATGTCTAAACGACGTTGAAAAAGAGCGAGATGCTTTTAAAGCATCGATATAAATTGATGTGTTAAGTTGATCTTGCTTTCTTCTAGCAACGTTTAAGCATACTTAAATGTTTATGATATTATAATGTACTTGCTTTAAATGTTAATTGGTGAACGTGAAAGCACGTTGAGAGAAAATATGCCTTGAGATGACAGGAGGAGATAGTCTAATGCGAATGAATTTTCGACTGCAACATATATCAAGAGATATTAATTTCAATTAGTTAAATATTTGTACTATATTAAATTACATTATTATAAGTCCAACAAAAATTGACACCTTTGTTCCGTTATCACAGCGTAAAAAGTTAAATCAAATTGACATTCTCGATTAATTGAAAACAGCAAGTGACAGAACGTGGATGCCAGGTTCTCCGCGATCGGAGGTCGCTCGGACGAATTAAACCGATCGATTCTCACCTTTCTTGTATTTTAATTAAGGAAAAGTTGTCCCGCGCTCCGTTTCGCGGCGTTCCCGACGAATGCGGGAAATGCGACTTGGCCGTGCGAGAATACCGCGGAACGTTTTTCCTCGGAATGGTTTCATTTTCGCGCGGTTTTTATTTTTCGCGCGCCGACGCTTTGGGAATGAACGCGTTTCCGATATGTAGTCCTCCCCTTCGCCACGAAATTGCGATACGCCGCGTGAGCACACACGCTGGGACCATTGTGGCTGGTGTAATTAAGGGAGACTTTACTATCCCGTGAGAACCGTGTATTACATTCTGGACGAGATACGTATGAATAAATCAGTTACCACGATTCGGATGGTTACGAACGAAAGAATTTTTATTACTCTTCGCACGTACATTCGTGCGATACGAGACACGGCAGCTGCGTCGGTGTTCCAGTTTTCGAGGCGGGTCCGCGGTGTTAAACGGAATCTAATTCAGACCACGGAAAGAATATTTGTAAGAGTATTTGAAATAATTAATAAAATACACGTGTCTGTGTGAAATAATATTTCAAGATTTATCAAGTTTTCTTAAGTGATTTGAAAAAGTATTTCTTATCATTAATATTTATGAGAGAGGATAAACGTATCGAAAAAGTTCACTTGTCGTACACTGAAGAAAATATTCATTTCAAATACTGATTATGCTTTTGTAAAATCGATTAAGGAATTCAACTAATATCTCATTTAATTTAAGCATAAATTACTATTTCAAACACTTGCATTTCTAAAGAAAAATAATAAATAGTCAATAATGGATTAATTTATTGTTATAACTATTAACACAGTTTCGTAGAGCAGAAACAGCTCTATCGAACGAATATTATACGCTTTGTCAAACGGCAACGAATCGTTGCAAAATAAAAGAAAATATAATATCGCTACGAACTTATTCCCCAACCCGATATTTCGTAGAAATGCATTGCGGTTGCTTTCCTCTGGTTTCCTGAATCGGAACTGATCAATGATTTGTCCTACTTCCGCCGGAGAGATTAGCACCTGTTACGAACTTAGTGCTAGCGCGATGACGTGAATGAAATCGAGATATTGTAAATGGAGAGCACGACCGGAAAATGTCCTGAAAAGAGGCACGATGAAATCCTCGAATCGTTGGTAAAAGTGCCTCTCCCGTCGTTCTACTGCCGACTCGAGTTAGAGCATGATATAATATAAGAGTCAAATATTATGATAAATTTCCTCGTATCGAATCTCCGTCCACTCTTGTTTTGACTTTCACGAGCCGTATTTCTCGAAGGGGATGTCTCGCCGTGGGAAACGAAAAGACAAGTTGCACCGCGTACAAATTTCAACAAATACGATCCTGTTCGAGTCTTGAACAGTGTACAGGAAGCGAATTAAGTATTATTTAAGGATCGTGTTACGAAATGCGAGCAGATAAAATAACATTGAACTGTAACGTCCAGACTATGTATACAGGAAATCCTCCAGATTATACTTTTCGTCGCGAATATTTAAGAAAAATTTATTGCATTTCGGTTGTTTCTTATTGTTAAACTTTTTAACGAAATTCTAATATTTGTGTGTTCAGGTAATTAGTATCGTTTATATGTGTATGAATACTGAATTGAAAACTGTGATGTTAATTTATAAAATTGAGGGATTTATAATGAATTTATAGATCTTATAAATATTCAATGTTTTGTAAAAGTAGAGAATTTATTATGATCCTATAGAATTTGCAAAAGTTTAATTTAAATTTATAGGTTTAATATAAATTTTATTGCAACATTAAAATTGTAAAAATAGGAAAATAAACCAAATCGTTGATAATTTATAACATTTCTCATTTTTAACATGTATCTTACGTATCATACATGATGTATCTTATTTGTATATTTTTATTAAATATATTACAATTAAAATTTTATGAAAACTAAAGTATTTCTAATAAACATCTACAAAAAGTATTACATTTTTATTGAAATACTTTTGCACTATTTCAAACTCAGTAACACAGTTAAAGAAAGAAGGACATCTTTGTATAGTTTTTTATATGTTGCAATTAATGCAAAAAAATTTTATTTTATACAAAAATTCACAATTTAATCATTATTACGTGCTTGTATATAGTAAGCCTGTAACATTGCATTACATTGCAGTTTCTATGCGACCTGAAAACGATTAATGTAAATATTTATGTATGCCATAATAGGGTTAAGCAATCCATTGTTACAAATACCTTACGTCAATCGCTTGCACTCTATTTTCCTAGACTGATTTGCTCATCGTTATCGAACAGTTAAACGATTAGTACAATGGAAAGGTAAACAGCTTACGGCGATTCGTTTATTGTATTCGCATCGAAGGTTCCCATCGTTCGCGAACAACGAGGCGATGGCACACTGCCTTCTTTACATTTATCGCAGCGCGTTCGTGAGGGAAACGTGTCAAATCGACACAATGAACGGATGGAGATTAACAACATCGTTTCGTGGTTAATAGAACATCATATACAGTGCATATAAAGATCCAGTAATTATTCCTATTATTTCAGTAGAGTAAAATGGTTCCTATTTGTCTAATAAAAAGATTCGAAGAAAGGCTGCGCGTATTTTTCTCATGGCATATAGCACCGCAATTGCACAAATAGAATCCGTGCAGCATGGAAAAAGGAAGAATGCAATTGGATCGCTCCTGGGTAAAAAATATTTCAACTGAAAAATACAAATACTTGCAAATGCTATTTCTCCCAACTGTGTTAGATACGTATGCTTCATTTTAAATAGTAATTTATGCTCGTGTTAAATGAGATAATAGTTGAAATACTTAACCGACTTTACAAGTGCATAGTAGGTATTTAAAACACAGGGTGTCCCAAAAATGTCTAACAACCCAGAAATAGGGGATACTTAAGATTATTTCAAGCAACTTTTCCATTTACAAAAATTTTCTCTGAGGCATCGTTAACAAGTTATAAACGAAAAACGTTGACCAACGAGAAGCGAGCTACGTAACAAGCGGACGAAGTCCAGTTCTGCTTATTGGCTTGGCTGTCTCGCACTAGTCATACTCGTCTCTCATTGGTCAATGCTTTTCGTTAATAACTCGTTAACGATGCCTCGGAGAAAATTTTTGTGAAGGAAAAGGTACTTATTCTCTCTCATAAATATTAATGATAAGAAATAAAGTATAACGAAATGCTATCTCAAATGACTGTTTCCAGTAAATCTTAAGAAAATATTGTATCAATTAATAATTTTACTTAGTATAACATAAGTGACTATTCTCAATACATGTATAGTTATTACTATGACATCAAATAAATGTAAAAATATTATTTCATACAGACAAGTGTATTTCATTAACTATTTGCAATACATATTCAAAAAGTTTTAACTGCATTTGATTTTCAATTTCCTTTGCTACCTGGCCAGCTCTGTCGTTTTCTATAATACCTGTGCGTTACAGAACCCAGGCGAGCATGATTTCGTTCGAGAACAATTTATTCCGCTCCTAATGGATAAAAACAGGCTTTCCATTGATACAAACATGCGGAAAATCGTTTCCATCTGTCGAATTATACGAAGAAGCGAGCGAGGCAGCGTCGCGTCGTTATTTCACGAGCTGCCGACTACATTTCCAGACGTAACACGCGCAGATTTTAACGCGCTATTACGATGCATCCGCCGAGGAAAAATTTCACGTTGCATCGCACGCGATATATACGACCAGCTCCGGAACATTAGGAAAGGGGAAAGACTTTCTTTCGGTCGCTTTCGACACATATTCGTTCCGCGAACACGTTATCGCAAGTTCTTGTTGCTTCATCAACCGTGGGAAGTTATCGGGACCGCGGAACGATAAAACCTGAACCGACACTGTTTAACTCGACCGGCAGACTTTTTAACCCTCCATGGACCCGTGCATAACTTTCAGATCACATTTTAATTTATCGACATTTTACAAAATAATTATAGCTTTTTTCATGAGATGGCGCATAAATCTTAACTCTATGACGTTGCTAACACAACCAATACTAGTATTCATGACCACTGCTAGGCTCATCAATCTGAAAAAACAAAATAAATCCAGTGCAAACTGTCGGCAGTAAAACTACGCGAAACCATTTGATCCAATCGATATTATTTGTGCTTTTGTCAGTGATTAACAAACTAAAAATAATGGACATAATAACTCTGGATTAGTATATCAATAACAACCTATTTGTTTGCATTTCAATTTTCAATTTGTTACTGTTTCTGATGATACAGTTTTGTAACTTCGAGGTTACAGTTGGCTATTGTGGCAGATTTCGGTACATTTAGGATGAAGATTGTGCATTCTCCCGTTTTCAGATTTATCTCCTTCATAAAACAGTCGAGGTTATATAATAAATTGTAACAAAAATACATAACAAATTATGACATACATATGTAAACATCTCAATGATGTGTAGTAGTTTACATGATTCAACGTTACAATTTATAATATATGTATACATCATATTATCCTGTAATTATGTATACACCATAAATCGTATCGTTATACCACGTAAACTACTACCCACCACTTGGAATATTTATATTCTCTCAATACTTATATCCCCACCTTGCAAACGATCTAGTAATGAATTCAACTTTTATAAGTAGCAAATTAAAAAATAAGACTACATTGGAAAATTTTGCAGATTCGTAACGATTTAAAAAACTTGTTAGTCGAGATGGTCACGAGCCAGCAATGTTCGGGAATTCGATAATGCATAAATGACATAACCTGACATAACCTCTATAAGTAACCAATTCTAAAATAAGACTGCGCAGGAAAACTTTGCAGATTCGTAACGATTTAAAAAACTTGTTAGTCGAGATGGTCACGAGCCAGAAATGTTTGGGAATTCGATAATGCAGTTCGCGTAAAAATCGAAGTCGACGTAAACCGTAAGCGGTACGGTCGATCCTATTACACGCGACAACGACCGTAAATTCTCTGAGATGCTAATCAAGTGTGTCCATTGTTTTGCCTTCCACTAACAACCCATTGTACCGAGTCTTATCGTTCGAAGGCATGCAGATGTAGACTTATTAGGATGGACAGTGTCGGAAGGAAACGCGAAAGATATTTCCGGACAGTTGATCGCGCGTGCGATGGCGTGTGAAACCGAGTCAGTGTGCCAAACGGACTTCGCTGGCGCGCCGTGGCCCATCGCGTCACTGCGGGATGGACACTCTCGACAGAGAGTTACTTTCACAAAAATCCATAAATCTCAATTAATGAACGCAATTGAAAGGAAGAATAGAAAAGCGTTTGACGTGTGCTTGATGAAGTGGAAAGCGCGAAGTTTACTACGCTGTAAACTAAGCCCGATAATCTGGTCGCGGTAAAGTTTAAATCGTTGAATTTCACTGCGTGGTCACGATTATTTAATCGCCGACATCAAAACCTGTCCCCGGGGACGAGCTTTTATAGCAACCGCCGTTCAACGATCGAATACCGCCGTTCGTAAATATCCGTGCGCTGTAAATTAATCATTAAGAGGCAATCATCGTTGTGTGGCAAAGTAAACAGACTATTTATTATCAGCGTGGTATCCGCAAACAGTTTTCGCGTGCTAATTACGTTGTCTCGATTAAACGTTCCTTTTATGCAACAACTTCCTCCATCGTCTTTTACACCAGGAGTTAAATTTTCGGCTAAAATAATGTTCTTCCGTGATAGTACAAGTGTTTTTTGCCAAAAGCGATTTTATAGAACCCTTTAAATGTAAAGGTACATTGTTTTGTACTGTGATAATAATAATAACAATAATAATAACTTTATTGATTTATGGAACAATTTTTTGTTACAGTAGAAAAATAATAATGTAGCACAAAAGACGAATAAAATACACAAATTTAAGACTGAAATTTAAAATTTATAATGGTATCTTAAATGAGAAATAGCAAACAGATATTTCATTTTAGATCATGCATGTTTTTTTGAAAATCAAATATTTTATTTGTTTAACGAAATATACTTTAAAAGAAAAATCAATTTTATTGCTTGTAATAAATGTTAGAAAAATATTTCAAATATTATTTTATTTAGTAAACAGTGAAAATATTTCTATTATAGTACAGAATAGTTTATTTATTTAATTTATTATCATCAAATAAACTATTTTTATTCTATTAAAACATAGAGTAAAATGCAATTATTTTGACGACCCAAAACGAACAATGTACTCTTCCTCTGCATTATAAACGTTCATAGAAGATGTATTTTGTTACATGCGAATTGTTGTATTTAAAAATAGAACGAATTTCGTTTATGTTTTAGATTATCAGAGAAAAATATTTTATTTGAATTGTAAGGAATACACTAATTAAAATGGTATTTAAAATATTTTCTCTATTAATATTATTCGGCACTGGCGAAGAATTAAATTGTTAATTAACACTAGATTTACTGAGCTGCTGTTTTATATTAGCTCATAAAAGTAACAATAAGACATTTATTCTAATTTTTAACGTAATTCATTCATAAATGTATCCTTACAATTTGAGTAACTGAAAATTAAAGAATTAGTATCCATAGACTTAGTGTTAATTTGTAATTTAATTGTTTAAAACGAACCGAGCATAGCAAAATACAGAATTTTTTGGATATTTTGTAGTTTATGTGGAAGCATGGGAGTCCGAAAAACCACGAGATGAAATTTAATATTTCGACGATTATTATGTTAACTGTATAAAGAAAAACAATACGAACACAGCACACCCACTTATTTTCGCATGATTCCAAGCCCACCGATCGAAGGCATTATGATGGATAATAAAACTGCGGGGCAGACAGAAAAATGGAAAGAAATATGGGCATTTCAAACACAGCCCACAGCGGAGAACGTTACGTCAGATCGAATGATACACGTCACCGATCTCCGATAAGCGTTAAGATTAATGGGGAAAAATCGGCCGTTTAAAGGGATCGTGAATTAACGAGGCGAACGGGCGCCCACGAATCCGAGGCAGTGTGTCAAGTGAATTTTTGCAGGCCATTCACTCGCGAACAACAGTCGATGCCTCTCGGTCCTACATAACGCAACGAAACTAGAAAACTGGTAGCACGCGGCCGGTACCGACGCCGCAGGAAATCGTGTCCGAAGGATCGCGCGCCGATCGAACGATCGGATCGGCTTCGTTTCATTTGAAACCGTAGAGAATCTTTCGGACAAAATCGGTGAATAAATCGACAGTCACCGTTAATTTAGCTGGACAAAAATCATTAATACGACACAACGACAATGATCCACGAATAATTATTGTAACCGGAGACAACCTTTGTTTTGAAAGTAAGACAACTACTTGAAATGATTAATTTTGATTCTTAATTAATAATATTGCTGTTAGAACATAAAAATAATATTTCTTTTCAAACAGGATAAGTTTCTTCAAAGTCGTTCAAATGTGTTGTTATATTCTTATCGGAAACATTTGCTATACGAATTGTAGTCTTAATCGCTGTCTGTACCACTGTGAAGCACGAAGAAAATTGAAATTCAGCACCCACGAGGTCACGATCGTATGACCCCATAAACCGTTACTTTCCAAATCGAAGATGGTAATTCCGGAATGATGGTCTGAGCACTGTGTCACGTTCTCGATCGTCTAGAAGTCTAAAGGTTGCAGGTCTGCAAACGAGATTTCACGCGGCTTGATGGATAATGTGTGTCCAGTAGAACCACGACCATCGGATACTGATCGTCGCATCAACGAATTATCAGAATACAAATACATTACATACGTGAGCATATGCATTATCCATGGAACGGTTTATGTTTCTATTAGAATACTTGGATACAGAATATTTGGAGAATTTCTATTGGAATATATTATATTTATTTTAGTACAGCGGAAATAGAAGGAGATAGTATTCGCTCAACACGATCTTTCACAAAATTTACACAATTCTGTTACATTGTAAGCAAATACAAGATGCATTGAAACAATATTTCTAAAGTAACGAAATGGCACTGCTTGAAATTGTAATAATCGTTTTAGGCACGAATGACAACATATTTTATTTACTGAAATATACACGTAGTATAGATAATAGATATCAGTATAATCCTCTATGGGCCGAATTTTTGTTTTAGCTACAAAAAAAATTGTGGCAACGAAAAATAAAGAATCATCGGATTGAAAACGGGAGAATGCGTAAGCTTTATCCTAAATGTACCGAAATCTGCCATAATAGCCCACTGTAACCTCAAAGTTACAAAACTGTATCATCAAAAACAGTAAGAAATTGAAAATTGAAATGCAAACAAATAGGTTGTTATTGATATACTAACCCAGAGTTATTATGTTCACTATTTTTAGTTTGGTAATCATTGACAAAAGCACAATTAATATCAATTGGATCAAATGGTTTCGCGTAGTTTTGCTGCCGATAGTTTGCACAGCATTTATTTTGTTATTTCAGGTTAATGAGCCTAGAAATGGTCATGAATATGTACTAGTATTGGTTGTGTTAGCAACGTCATGGAGTTAAGATTTATGCGCCATCTCACGAAAAAAGCTATAATTATTTTGTAAAATATCGATAAATTAAAATGTGACCTGAAAGCTACAAGGGTCCCTAAAGGGTTAAGATATCTATTATATTATAATACAGAACACTGATTATTTAAGAAGAATATTGTTTCATTATTTTCAATTTATTAAAGCTGTTAAAAGGAACAGGTTAATAGGAATACACTTTCATTTAATTCTCGTTTTATAAAGTTGATGCAGGCAATTTTCATTTTGTATAAAAGTCCGCGATCTACTTATAATGTTTGTAATTCTTACGAAGCAAAGTGTCTTTTAGGTTGAAGAGAAATAACACGTTGCCTTCAACAACCATGAGATGCAAGTAGCACTGCCTGCGGATATACGGATGTTTACTTGAAAACTGTTTTCCTTCTTCAGCGGTTAACTAATTCGCAGTTGCGTGTCGCGTTAATTGCCGACACTGAATGTGCTAAACGAGTGATAAACACCGCAATTAGGTCAGCTGTTGCCGCGATACCTGAGAAGCGTAACTTCGTTTTCGTTCGCGACGTTACGTCGTTGTCGATGTTTCTTTAGCAGTTTGAACAGACGCGATTACCTTCACTATCATTCGTGCCAAAATATTTAATAGTAGAGCTATATGGAAGGGTGCGAATAATTAGAGACTCAAGCGATTGTTATATTTTTAGCAATACTTAAACAAAAAATTGTCTTTTATCTGTTGTATTGATTTTAGGCTGCCATCCGATATATTAGGTTGGAAACTATGAGACGGGCGTTTTTGTTTAGTCTGTGTTCAGCTGCGACGCTCGTTTCATAGTTTCCAACCTAATATACGACTATATGAACTAACAATAACTTTAATCAAATACGAAATTTTCGATTTTAGTCACTCGATTACTAAGGTTCGATTTTATTAATATCTGATCTTTATTATATGTATTATATATCATATATATTAATATAAAAAATGAAAAGATCTAAAAATATAAAAATGAAATATAAATAAATATAAAATTATAAATTAACATATATAATTCAATAATAAATCTTTCTATAAAAACTTAAAATAATGAACATAATTTATTATAAAGAAAATATTAAATATGATCGAATGCTTAACTAAAACGATTTGTAAAGCACGATTGTTTCCGCTGGTTATTCGTTGCTTCTAATGGTAAAATACTGTTTGCGGCTAACTGTCTATACGCCGTGCAACCTAGAAAAGCAGGTCATTACAGGAATTAAAGGTGGGAGGGGAAAATAAAAAGGAAAGAAAATAGTTTAGTTCGGTCCGAATGAAACAATTGAAACGGCCGATGGACGATAGCAATGTAATTCCGCGTTCCGGCCATCGACATTCGCTCACGTAAACACAGTATTTTCGTTTGAAACAAAGGCAATGCTCGCGAACCCCGGGTATTGCCGTGACTTAGGATGCTATAGAAATGCTGGGTGCACACGCGCGTGTGATACAGGATTACCTATATTTCCTTCCACTGAACAGAGTCCCACGTTTCTAATCTCATTAAAGTCGCATTCAATTACGTTGATATCATACTTGCTTTTCAGTTTTCTTTTTTCCCCCCTGCTACACCGTCGCCGTCCAGACGAACCGATCAATCCTTTCAACGGTTTTTCATTTCTCGATCTTCCCGCGATAATCAGCAGAATTCTATGCTAACGGTAACTGTTGCGTTCGTTTCCATCGTTTTCTTGACGACGAGACGCGAACTGCACTTTGTCTTTAATCTGTATCTTATTTGTTGATCGATGATCAGGTAATTTTCATTATCTCCCAGTCAGATTTGAATGTTTATTTGAATCGAAAGTAAAAAATAACTGTCTGAAGTAATTCATTTCGAACCATTATCTTCAATGCTGTCGTTGGAAAATAAAATATTTCAATTAATGAATATGATAGAGAAATAATGCTCAAAATTACACCATTGCAATCTGCTGCAAGTAAAAGTTATTTTCATGGAAATACAATTTTTTAAATAATACGTAAGATAAAGGCTTTATTTTACAAAATCTATAAGAGATTTTTGTTTGAGTCTAGATTAAAATTACATTCCATATAATGTTATAATAATGAAATAAGATTACACATTATTTCAAATACTATTTAAATATTTCAAATATTCATTTTTAATAAACAACTTTTATTAAATTAATTGATTTTAGATAGGAATAAGATTAATTATAATTAATTTTTAATACATAACTTGATTATAACGAATTTTTATTATAAATTTGAATTAAAAAATAATTTTTTATGATAAATTTTTATAAGAATGTAAACAGAAACTTTACGTTATAATATATTTTGTAGCAGTTTAAATGGAGTCTTTAAATCGTAGTATAGTTTTAATTAAAATTTTAATCACTTGATGTTAGATAGTAGCTTTTGAACAATTTTTAAATTAATAAAGTAAGTTATTAACTGAATCACGTGTCTTATTTTTATTTAAATATATTCTGAATCCATATGCAGAAATGGGTAATACAGAACATCATGATGATGCTAAAGATATTAGTCTATTTATAAGTGACATATGACTGCTATCCAGATCGATCCATCTAACCTCGAAACTATTCTAAACAATTGTAGTTACACGTACGCGTAGTCGCTGTTAAATGTTCAAAACCTATTTTCTGGTGAATGAACTATCAAATGAAAAAACTGTATTCCTTATTTTTGATTTGTTTCTTTATGTTAAATCACTTTCTTCTCGATTGTTCTATCAATGCCGAGATATCATGTACATTACTCTCTTTTCAATACTTTTCCAACTTTTTCGACCATAAATATTTTTATATTTTCATAACGATAGCATTAAACAATATCTATTTTATTTATTTTATTCATTGCAATAGTTATATAATATTTAAAAAATTATACAATGACACCTCAGTAGAAGCATATTAGGTAGCAAATTATTGGTTGCTATGACAACCGATTCACATGCTGAGAAAGTGTTAACAAATGCAAGACAGTATGCTAATAATGAATGCGTAGAACTCAGGGATCGAGTTAGTTTTGCGAACAACATTTTCTCTTTATACTACTACATTGAATATTGCAATCAAATCGATAACGAAGTTGAATTGTGTCAGGATTTTATTGTGGAATACGCGAAATTAAGAAGTAATTAAAAATAATGAATATTTGAACTTAACGTGACGACTTATGTACATATAACACACAATAGAAATATTAATATTACGGACTAGATCAAACCACGTGTTACGCGCACGACTGCTGACTCAAGAAGAAGGAAGAATCGCATTAGGGAACAACAGACTCGCAACAACTCATCAACGCACGCGCATTCTAATTATACAACGGCATGGGCCAGTGCTACCGAAAAATAGCATGGAGCTGATTATACTAGAAATTAACCTATTTCTAATAAATTGAAGTTATTCTTATTATTATATCATTTAGTAATGTTTACTGTTTAAATCAATATAACTACATTATACATAGATGTTTATATATACATTGCATACATAGGAAAGAGATAGTTATATTAATTTGCGGAGTGCGAATTACACGGAGATTGTGTAAAGCTGCAAGGAAGGCATAATAAACGTAAAGAGAGCGTCCCACAGAAAGATCTAGAGCAAGATCAGTAAGTTGAAAAACTGTTTCCCAGTGCAATAACATCAATCATTTCAAGATAGTATTTGATTCCCGCGATAATAATCACCGTCGAGGGACGTCTGCGGGAAACTAAAATCGAGGCCGCTCGATTCGTTCGACTTCGTTTGGTAATAGTTGACGTGAATGCAACAAAAGACCTTCCTCCAAAGTTAAGTTGAAATTTTTACCTTGAATTTTGCTTTGGCAAACTGAATTTTGAGTGATAATTATCTTCTAAGAACTCTACGAACTAATAACTAGTTCGATGTAGTGCACATATTCTCCAAACATAAATTATATTATAAACGAATATTAAGATACAATGTTTCATAATGATTAGAGTGTTTCAGTAACTCTGCAAGTTATGTACATAACCTAATTACGAGCACTGATAACATCTGAACAAATTAGTTCAGTTAATTTTAGTTTAGTTATTTTATATTGTGGCTGTTTCGTCTTGCAGTTAATGTAGCCTTAGACTAGTTAATTTTCACTTTTCATAAAAATGACCAGTTTATTGATCAAAACAGATCAAAATATTATATGGTTTATTCTAATTGTAAAAATAAATTTAAAGATTACTCGTTAAATTTTTAACAATTGAGAATATCACCTATATATACAAATGTTATAATTAATTGCAATATATAAATTAAATTAATTTCTGGGAAATCTAGATCATAATAAAATCGAATTATATTTCATATCTAATTAATTTAGAAGTAATTTCTTCTGTAACAATTTTAATAGATCGCGTGAAAAATACGACATTATTAAACGCTGTTAATTATCCTACAGTTTCTAATTAGAAATACCTATTTCTGTGATAAATGCGTAAAATTCACAGTCGACTGATTCCAATCTATTATTTGTTACGCGAAAGGAATGCCAGAAACGTCTATAGAAGGGCATCACGAAGTAGGGCAATAGGCTGAAAAGTGTATCCCACTTTTCCGTTGTTGCCCTTCTACAATGCTTTCTAGTACTTTTTAGCAAAACGGCAATAACTTCGAACGAATACTTGAAATTTCATAGAAGAAACTATAATTTTTCTTAATATTACGAGATGTACACATTATACATCATAATGCTGAAATTCAATGAAAACAACTATTTTGCACCAGAAAATACAATACATTGTGTTAACCGCAAGTGTTGTTGATACGACGTAAAATATAAGTTAAAAAAAGAAATACATACTAAGGTAATTCTAATTGCATGTCCATACGAAAACGTATATGAGATATTACGCAGTCTGTGATACGTATTAACGTTAATGTAACCTACGGAGGAAGCTAAATTGATGCGGGAGTAGATTGTTACTGTCGCTAATGCGCGAATGTGCACGTGTACGAGCATGTGCATTAGCAGACATTATTAAATCGTTCAGTTTCCCTGCTATGAAAAGTTGCCAGAATTTATTTCGTTAATATACATATGTACATTTAGCATTAGAACTACAAATTTTTTTCTATTAATATTTCTGATATTTTAATAATGTTATCATGAGAGATTTTCAGCTGCTTGATGAAAGATTAAATAAATCAAATCTGGTCGTTGTTAGGTAGTACGTTATAGTACAATGTAGTAGTCATTGTAGTTAATTAATCCTATATGTAGTTAGTATTTTGAAGAGCTCGGTAATTGTAGTATTAATATCTTCAGTTTTCTCATGGAATTAGGTTTAAACCATATTAATTAGGTATGCGATTTAAATGTTACACCGAACCAAATAGAGGGTTAACCAAAACAAATTCGAAGCAATAATTCAGTTGTTGGAAAAAAATCTATTTATCTATTATTTATCTAATTATAATAAATTTATGTAAAATTTTATTTTATATTAAAATAAATTTTTAATTTAAATAAAATTTTCACATATATTCTTTAATCTGAGAAAGAAATGATAATGTTGTTAATAACAATTGGAACGCGTTCAATTAAACAGTTCAAGATATACCTTTCAATGTAAAAACGACCAGCATAACTGTAACAACTCTTTTAATAGTGTTCGTATCTTTCATATGATCGACTATGAAACTTGTACTGTGCTAAGTCACTTCGAATTAGCTGATTCGCCAAGCTCAGGGGGAAAAGGTGACAGAAAATAAAATGCAGTTCACCCGAGTAGGTATCCTAGCCGCTCCACCCTAAACGCATACCAGACTCATTATCGTTAATACCAGTTTGTATCAGATCCAAACACGGAAGTGTCCGGTTCAAGCGGACAACTGTAAAACACGGGTACTTGTACAATATTTCCATTCACAGAAGAAGAGAAAGAAGACACTCGGATGGCCATTGAGCATAATTGGACGGACGAGTTGATGTCGGCGGATACGCGATGAGACAACCGGCGAAAACGCAAGTGAAGTATACAAGAACGTTGTCCGTGTACTCATGTAGTATATCAGACATTTTGATTTTTAATCTATTCTATTAAGTATGTCAAACTTTCTCAAGATCTGCGAGAATATTATAAAAGAAATCGCTGCAATAAACAGATCACTTTTTCAAAATTTTAATTTAAAATTACTTTTTAAATTTAAATTTATTTTAAAATTACTAATTTATACAATTAATTTACAAAATAAGTATTTTAAAAAAATCGCTAAAGATTAACTGTTTATTTTCTAAGATTAAGTTATAAAATTAATTTAGAAAACGGATATACAAGAAATCGGTGAAGTTTAATTATCTTTCCTCGATTAATTTTTCGACTTTTCTTGTTACGAAAATAGGTACATACAAAATAAATAGAAAACCAGATTCTTCGTGTTTTCTATGAACACTGATGTATACAGACAATGTGTTTACCGTGGATTGAATTTTACTTCTCTTAACATATTTTGTAATAAGTAGACTGTGGAACTTCATGCATTTCTGACATTTGTAAAATGTAAATACTAGAAAGCATTTATGTATGTCGGCCAAGATGAACAAAATTTTTAGTTTACTTTTATTCTAACAAATCCTGCGACTAAAAAAACAGATTCTACCATGAATTCTGTTCCCAAAAGATTATTTTATATTATTTATTTCAAGAGAGATATTTAAGGAAAGTAAAGATCTGTATTATAGTGATAAACAGATAAAAATGATTAGATTAAACACAAGTGAATGAATTTAAAGATACTGTTGCTTTGTTGTCAACATATTAAAATGATCAGAGAACAAAACCCATAGTTCGTTTATTTTGTAATTGTTGTATAACATTTTTATTTTACGTAAGAATCCGTGGTCTGGTAATAAGAATGGTTTACGAGCCTGAATAAATAGCTTCTTGTTATTTTTCTAAAACAATGCGAAATGAGCAGCCTTAATGCTGTATACAGAGATCTAGGATTAATCTCGTGGCATTCTCATTACGCGCGAGCAGCCGGTGGGCGGTCACAACGGGCACCTTCTTCAAAGAATTCTCTTCCTTCTTGTAATCTTATCTACCGTATACTGGATACATATTCCTGCGTCTGCGTGCTATCCGGCAGAGTATCCTTTAACGTCTTAAGGTCGTTTCATATTAACGCCGCGCTTCTGTAACGCTTCTGTAACGCTTCGGTTATCCAGGAAAGTTTACTGTCGCCACGAGTACAGCTACTTGCAGAGACCCCGAAACTTCCGCTTTCTCTTCAACCTTGATAGCCCAAAAAACAATCGATGGACGACCCGGACGAAATCGCAACATCCGTTTATTGCTTACTCTGATTTAAACTCTTAAATCTTTATACCTGTTCAAAAATTTTCGAGGCAGAATAGGGTAGGAAAGTAGTTAAGTTATTTCTCATTTTACAGTTTTTGCAATCCAAATTAATCTTCTTGGAAATCATATTTAACCTTTCGCACTCTAAATTAACCTTTTTGTCGGTCTTGATCACCTTTTCACAGGTCTCGTTCACCTTTTTTGCAAATTCAATTTCACCTTCCGCGGTTATAATCAATTTTTATTATAAATTTAAATTCTGATGAATTTTTTATTAATTCCATGAGAGAAGGGTATTTTCTGCATTAATTCCAAGGAATATAAAGTAAATAGGAATTTCGTTATTTCTTTAACGATTCGAATGCATTGAATCCTTTCAATCTTTTTTAATTTTGTCACAAAAGCATAAAATTCGTAATCTAATCATTAAGAAGTCAATCAATATTCTCGAATCAATTGACACTAATTCCTTCATTCTCTACTCACTTCTTAAATATACATTCGCATATCGCTGCTATACATTCTGTACCACAGTATAGTGCGTTGTAAGCATTCTCCATTGCACCTTCATTTCTGTTTACTTTTTATCCGATTATAAGTTTGTTTCTCATATGTAATAATTTCGAAAATGTCTAACAAAACATACAGTAACTCGAAAGCAAGTTTTATTCTTGGGGGATGTAAAAGACAGCAAGAACAAATTGGTCTAACATTTTCTATTCCATCTGGTTACATAATTTCTTGAGATAGTATGTCCGAACAGTGAAGCGTATCCTGTAGGCGAGAAAGAACTGTCAGAGCTAATGATGGCTCTCATATTTTGATGACATCCGGGAAAATGGTTGTAAACCTCAAATAACAATGGTCTGTTGAATATCTCCCATTACTGCGGACTATTCATAACCAAAACCCAGTTATAAAAGGATATTTTTATCAAGACAAACTGGTTGGTATTTACTGATCGGATCAGTCATCGAAGATATCTTTTATCCACGTATTTTCAGATAAATCTCTGTCATTTTACGATTGAATTAAAATGACAGCTAACGATCCTTTTGTGTTAAGTGCACAAATAGTGTACGATGGATTTTTTGTTTCTATGATAAAAATGATTAGAGAACATATCAAAATCTAATTATGTACATTTACTTTCTATTTCTTATGCGATTTATTTACATGATTTTAAATAATTTAATATTTAACGAAATAGAAAATGTCGTTTACTCTTACGTACGGGAAAGCTTTTATTATTGGGGTCATATTTGCCCTGCCTTCGTCGCTTGGACCATCATTTCGCCATTCATTGGTTTACGACTCTAAAAGAATTTATGCAACAGAGAAAATTTCTTAATTAATATACGTACAATCAACAACCTGCACATGTTTACACGTTTCGAACATGTTAAAATCTTGTATGATTTATACAAATTTAATAACTACTCTTTATTTGCATTATCATATTTAATTTGATAAGATTCAGAGATCAGAAATCATATTTAATTTCTATATTAAGAATACATTGCGTTGCTATCTAAAATAGTACTTTGAAAATGAATATCAAAGTACCACTTTATTATTCTAAGCACTTTATCATTTCTAGCTGCATTAAGTCCACACCATAATACTATTAAGAGATTACAGTTTAAAATTAATGGCAGGCGTATTTGTTCTTAATCTTCAAGAATCAGTGCATAAAGTAACGAGTATGTGAAAGTTTAATTAAATACGCTGAATTTTACGAAATATATACGATACATGATTGAAACTTTGTTTAAATATTTATTTCTCTCATGTAGAAAATATATTTCTAAAATACTGATAGCCAATGTTCACAGGGTTGCCCCCGCTCCTTAATAAATCTTGCGTTGATTTGAGCACAGAATAATCGCTACTAAGAAAGAAAAAGACCGTTAACACTATGACATTCGGTGGCTCCACGTTGGTGCCATGCGAAAAGTATTGGATAAGTGCCGGTGGCTCCACGTTGGTGCAATGCAAAAACTAAACGATAGTTAATATTGCGTGTTCTGTTTCACTAACAGTAAATTACAGCGTAGCAACTTTGTGTTTTCATAAAAACCCGTGCCCTTCGACAATTGCAAACGAAAAAGAAGACACAATTATACGTGACGAGTGTGTGGACATTTTGTTCAGAAGAAATGAAATTATGTACATCGATTCCACCGGCGCGACACGAAAAAATCTAGGTTATACATGCGGACGACATAGTGTTGATAATTTTCTACGCCCCCGAAAGAGTTTCGCTTACATCGGAGAATGATTCTACGCGCAGATAGAACGCAGTACCGTAAGTACGTAGAGACGAGCGACGCGGCGACTCCGCACTTCCGGCGACTCGGCTGCTGAATATTTCTCGCGAAATCCCCCCCCCCGGAAAGATCGCAACGGCCGTAAATTACTCGTTGATGCACATCCTTGGTTCCTCCTTTTTACGACGCCCGAGCTCGGTACGTACACGCGTCTCAGAATATAAGTAGTATAGCGCGGCCCATTCACTTGTTGCCTCGAAAATATCTCCGGTCGTGCTCGCGCTATTCTTTCTCTCGTGCCTCGCGCTCGTACGAATGGAAATTCCTCGCGGCAGGTTACCGCTCCCCCGCATTCCCGCGCGCCAAAATTACCATCGTCCCAAACATGAACCGCGAATCGGCCGATTTCGAGACGTTTATCATACGACGACAAATACTGGCGAAATCGTTCGCAGTTGACACGAATAAATGTCTCCTCGCGGCACGAATAATCGCATCGATTATAACAGCAGCTCGCCCGTTACACGAGTCTCTTCCGCGCTTTCATTTTCTCGGATTTGATAACTTCTGATCACCGTGTAACGGATTAGCCAAAGCCACTGTCTCTGATGGTCGTTAGGCTACACGAATATATTGTCTAATTTTGCCGCTGTAGTAGCGCACAACCAACATTTTTACGGTTGTTTGGCAAACGACAAATCTATTTTATTTTTAACCATCACTTTCTAAAATGATGTGCAGGTACAGATCAGATCAGGATTTAAACAACTAATTCGAATAATCTTGTTATTGGTTAATTTGACAGTGTGAACGTATAATAATTTTCATATATTTATTTGTTCTTTGTGGGACGGAAGTGGGTCTGAAAAATTCTCTTTCCTCATCGTGTAATACTTGGCGCACTAATTCGCAACCTTCCAGTGTCATAATTCGCTTCTCAATTGAAAATTTTGTCGCTGGTAGAGCTCTCCGCTATAATTAGAGTTCGCGTGTTGCCGTCTCGCGATCGGCGTAGGCGGTCATTTGTCCCTACATTTATTCACCGAAGGATATGCCTTTAGGTAACTAGGTAACTCGTGTTTACGGCCTGTACATACCTTTGGCCGTGTATGTGTCAGTTAGTCGCGCAAATCTATAGATATATGCTTTAGCAGGAATGTAGCCAGTTTACCTCTAGTTTACGCTTTGACAGGTCCGCCACATGCTTCTTCGAGATTCTCTCACGCCTGCTGTGCTCTTCTTCTGGTTCGTCTTACTACGTTCGGTTGCCATTCCTCTTGAAACACTCGCGGGATGATCCAATAAATCCGGCGAGTAATTTTATACCCGCGTGTATCAAATTATGTGTAGTTCCTGTTACCGTGATGAATGTAATACGGTCTTATGGAGGTCGTAAGGCGGTGCGACGCATAGTGGTTCCAATTGAAGTATTTAGTTGTTTCACATAATCTTTGTTTAACATAAAATTACGTCGAAGTAATATTAACGTTGCTGCGATATTTGTTTGTTGGAATTTATTCGCTTTTGTGGTAAAATATAGTATAAAATATAATGCTTTTACATTGCTTTTTACACTGCGATATATTATACTATTATATAATTACTAAATGAGTCAAGTTCTTCTTAATAGCTTCAAATAGTTTTTCATGGTCTTTAAGTATTTTTTATTATTTTCAATTAACATATAGTATATGTTATATGTATATTCTTTGCAAAAGGGGCATCATCTAACTTATGCCAATAAAATATGAATTTAAATGGTATGTTATTTCCGTTATTGCACGATATATCACGACATTGTACGGTAATTTAATAAAATATATTGTACATCCTATTTAACAATTTAATAAAACATATAAATACTATACAAATACGTGTGATAACGATAAAAATGATTTTGCTCTACTAGAATAGCATTTTCAACCGAGGTACGGCGACTTCAAGTTGATTACTAGATACCGGATATCTCAGCGAATTCGTAATTATTGTAAACGCCAACTTCGGAAGACGGTGACCTTGTCAAGTGAATGAAAGCTTAAATCGCGTGTCCGTTGAAATTAGTACTCCGAGTGTAGTTGTTTAATGTCACCAGCGCTATGTATGAAAAAGGTTGTGTCATTGTTTAGATAGCGCATTCCGACAGTTTATGACAGCTGTAGTTTGCATGAAAAATCTAGTATACGATAGAAAAGTGGGCCGAATGACCAATCAACGAATATAAATTTCTACTGAATGAACAAAGAAGAGTAGAGGCGAAGAAAAGTGAATTAAATTGTGGAGTTAAGAGAAAAGCTGTCCTTGTTTTTGAAGAAAAGCTGCCGTGTTCGTCCCAGTAAATTACGTCTATTGATTAAGTTATTGTTAATACTTTCGGGACGAAAATACACCTCGGACATGTGCTCAGAATTTTCAATGAAGTGAACGGAACACGATAGATCGATAATGGGAACGCGAATAGAACTGCTCGGGTTGTACAATCGAAATCCTTGGACGTCAAGAGTAGACGTATTTATCAGAAATAAACTGTGAAAACATTGAATTTATGGGGTGCGTTGGATATTTGACGCGAACTGCAAACACGATCGTGTTATTTGCGGCCGTGTATTACGAGTAAAGTGTACCTAGACGTAGCACAGTGATTTTTAAACGTAATTCTAGCTGAGCGAATAATTTTCATCGCTACATTTTGTACACGTCTTCTTGAATATATATCACAACTTTATATTTATTATATTTTCACAGAATATCAGCATATTTAGGTTTGCAGTATTTAAGAATGTAATTATGATGCAAGTTGTTTCTCTTTAAATTATTTTAATAAGTTGAACATAAGGTAAAAGTAGCCACAAATTCTTGCGGTGTCTTCTGTATTTGATATAGTTATTCCCGTGAAACATGCATAAGATCCGTCGTCTGGTTATAACACGTTAAGAATACAATGAAACATAATCTTGACAGCGGTAACGTACACGTGTATAGCATACATATACATATAAACATATACGGTTGTATTCAAATAAGTCTGATTATGATGTTTATTATAATTATATGTTTATACATACATCTGCAAGTACTATATCCATGTAATTATATTTAAAAAGGCACAATTAGTAATTTCTTGAAACCCCATTTTATCTCAGGTAAGTTCTTTTTAGTAGAATACTTTCTTCTAATAATTCTCCACAAATTATATTATCCATTTATTTGTATGAACCGAAAAAGTAATATGGCAGAAATAAATTGACAAACTATGAAAAACACTTCATATTCTATCATTTTTATTTATATCAATTAGTTTCGGTATAAATTCCTGTACGAATAAATTCTCATTTGTATGAAATCTTATACGTATGGATTCTTGCTCGAATAAAATTGTATTCGGATAAATTGTTATCTAGATAAATTTTCATTCAATTGAATATTTATTCGATAATGTCGAATAAAATTTTGTTCGTCAATCTTTTATGTTTTACCCGTCATCGTAATGAATTTTTGCTCAACTCTGTCACGCAGAGATAAGTAAGACAAGAAAAAATGATGTTGTTCGGCTAGGGTAGCGTTTTCGATGACGTCGCGTAGGATATACACATGCATGTATATCGTGCACGGTGCACAGTATACGCGCGTGTATCCACGGGACCGTCGTCGTTTCGTTCCAGGTCACAAAGTTTTGACTCTATCTCTACCTGGATAGGCATCTATGAAGCCACTACCGCCACGGCCTCGCTCGGTTATCGTAAATGCACCATGCGCGCTGCACTTTGTACCGTTACCGGGAATATAATCGCGCTCGTTTCCAGGCTCGCCGAGAGACGGTTTTCAGGGGGACGACTTTGGTGTCCAATCGAATTCGTCTCGGCTAACTTCGAGATTAACGGTACGCGAAACATTACGCTTTTGCAAATCCAATTATTAACACGTTCGCCATCATTAATTGCTTCGCTAATCTGTTCCCGCAGCTACACGGGGTCCGATTCGATGCAACCAGTACCCCCCTTTATGAGATGCAGCAACGCTTGGAAGTAACCGGACACTTCCTTATTCCGTACGAAATGGAGTGTGAGTCCTGCGAGATGATAATTACTAGACTGCGGACTATTATGCAAAATAAAAATGCTCTTCATCGATTTTATCAAACACGAGTCTGGCAAATATATTTGTCTTTCTGTTATAATTTCAGTGAGCTAAAAATTTCAATTTCAATTATTTGTGTCTTAAATGCATAAAATCCGCCGTCTAATAATTATTATACAATACTTTTTTTGAATTCGTACAAATCAATTGAAGTTTGATGTCGTTGTAGAAATCGCAATTGATTGGAATAACAAGAAAAATTATGTACTTCCATCTTTTCTATGTGGATCTGTTACAATTGTTTAAACAAATCATCTTGTAGATCTTGATAATTTATGCGGAGAATTTCATCGAAATTAATCTTCCATTAGATCTAAATACTTTCGTCATTAGTTTATTAAACATTTTTTTGTTTTTAATTTATTACACATTATTCTTGTTTAACGAACAGTTTTTCTAACGAAGAATTTGTCATTCACTAATAATTGAAAATATTTATTTTCATGTAATAATTTTATATTAGTAGTTATTAATTAATTAAATTAGTAGTATAAATATTATATTTTTTGTAATCATTTAAAATAGTTCTTTTAAATCATTACGAAGGTAATATTAATTTTTGTGGTGTTTTGCATCCTTTCAGTTTAAACAAATTGTTACGAAGATTTCATAAAATAAAATATTTCTAAAACAACGAAATAATTTATTCTTTGCAATCGCTTTATCTCAAGTGTGTCGATATTAGTTTTATTTTCGAATAACGGTCCGAAATAAATCACTTCGAATAATTATCTTTAATTTTTATATCGAATTAAATTAGCCCATGTCTGCCATCAAGCAACAGCTATTTCATTCCCTTCGATCGGTCGATAAATATAGAAATAGTGAAAATCGAACACGAGACACAGCGTAAATTAAAAGGCTCGACAGGTTTTGTACAATCAAAACGGCTTCGTTATGACATAACAGTACAGAGAGAGACGTCAGAGTTTAAACGGTGAGCATTTACCGTGCAATAATCGATGCGATTACCGATGTATCGCAGGATACTCGCTCCGCGAAGACTTTTTCCTCTGTCAAGGGTCAAGAACATAATTACGATGAAATATACAAGATTTTAGACGTCGAAAATACATTAACCGTGTGGTATGCGTAATTACACCTACTTAATATTTTAAAATCATAAATTCTGATATTTCCTACAACTTTTACTATGTGCAGTGTTTTATGATTGATTAGAATAATAAAAAAATATCTGAGAAAGATAAGCTTATATATACATAAGTATATACATATATAAGTACATCGTTTAAATAAATTCATTTTTTGTTACGGAGACATATAAAATGCATTGTTTAAATTTCTGTTACAAGCTCACATAAAAAAAGTTCAAAAACAGATTTTTCTTATTTTCGTTTGTTACTCGAACCAATTATAATTTTTGCAAGTATTTTTTACTCACTATCCAGTCAGTTAGAAATCTAAAACAAAAATTAAATCATTTGACTGAATTTTAAAGAAGTTAAAGATGTCTGCTTTTATTTAGTAAAGTCCGAAAATGTATTTGTTGTAATTTATATAATAAAACCGAGTCCAGTCCCCTTGAGCTTTATACAAAATAAAATCTACTTCTATTCCAATAAACCATAGTCGAACGAAAATGTACTTCATTTGTTAATAAATCTAATAAGTTGGAAATAATATAACGTTGTTTATTAAATTGATCAACTGTTTTCATTGTACCATGTTTCACCAGCTCGTTTTTCTCATAAATGCATAAAATCTGTTGATCAATCAGTGTCAATGAATTCTTACGTAAGCATGCGTAGCGTCGGCTTCTTCGTATTCCAAGCTTATGGTGTACGACTTCTGAACACGAGTGTACGTAATTTCCCTCGTTCGACAGATTATCGGAACGCAAGCTTCGAAAACGTAAAAACCTTGCACGAAAACGCACCGCAATTTCTCCACGTTGATATTTCGCATTCAAAGAAATATGACGGATGCGCGCTTGTTGTTCGTACCTATGTGGGTCTACCTGAATTTCCCTCGGGCGTGCGGGAAATTTATGTTTGGAAGATATACAGTTTTCGTCGGGTTTTACCAGTTTGTCCATGGGACTCGGCTCACGGTGAAATAGCAAATATTTTAAGTATGCATTCTGTTTAGGTGACATTTATCCGTTTTAAATGTTCAAGTACTGCGAATGCGTTCAAATGCGCAACACTCGCTGTTAAGCTGACGCGATTATTTGTTATCCGTCACGTAGAAAATTTGTTTACGTTGCTAGAATAAATGTTGGTATACATAAGGTTTACTAGATATGACAAACAACTAGCTCGAGAACGAGAATTTTTCAAAGTGCTAAAAATAGTTTCCCTAGATGTCAAAGACGCGAATAATGGCAAAGTTGAACAATATATCCTGATTGTTTGTCATACAAATTATTTGTTTATAAGTTCTAAATCGAGATGTGATAGGATGATAAGTTAAAAATCTTGATAGCGTGACATGATTATAATTCAATTGATCAATTATCGCGGTACTTTGTTGTAATTTGTCATAACTAGATTATGGATTTTTATGCAAAATGAAAATTGTCTACATCAAATACAAACAATAAAAACTAAGTGGCATCTTCATTCTTCCTTTGTCCTTCTCAATAGATTAAAAATAATACATTGTTTTAGAATAATACATTTTAAAAATATGTTTTAAAACTCTTTTAATTCGTACATTTGAATTTTGCCATTAATTTATAAAATTTGCAGTATAGTTAAGTCTACTAAAAAACTGTAGATTTGATGAATTTTTGATAAAAACAACTAGGTTAAAAACGAAATTGTAAAAATACAACAATAAAAGTAAACTACAAAATTTAAAGTATATTTCTATTAAATGGTTTATTGCTGCATAAGGTTTTGATTTGTACGGAACAACAACTTTTAATTTACTAAATATATTTTCCAAATAATAAAATATGTAGTCCATTATTCTTTCTGTACGAATATCAATGTTTCGTCCTCATCATTAATTATTATTATTTTCGATTGTCAATGTTACGACATGCGTTCATATATGTAATTACATTATTTATTATCAAATGTTTATTCGTTCTACTTATTATAATTTAATCCATCATATTCAAACCCCATTTTATCCCTGGAAAACAAAAATACTAACCAGGAAGTATAAAAGAAATACTTACATACGAAGATAATTTTGCTTAATCCGGAAGCTAAATATTTTATAGGTGATTGTAAACTTGAAAATCAACAGTAACGACGGTCGCTCGTAACGTTTATTACCTTAAAATAGCACAGATAAATGCTGGTTGTCTACGCAGATTAATTCTATTTGCAGAAAGCATGAATAATTTATAGTGAACTCGTGAAGCGTATTTAAATCACAGTATAATTGAATGAGTGTGTGCGTGAAACGATTTGTAACCGTCTCGAATCGTCATTGCAGATGAAAATATGAACGCTTTAAATGTCATTTAATGTTATATTTCTTAAATTAATCTCCAGACTGCAAAATTTTATAGTTTAAAGATACACATAATTTTCTAAATATATTCTTAAATTTTGTTCAATCTGATTATCATCCAAAGAAATTGCAGAAGTAAAAGGAACGGAAATTAGTTTAAGAATGCTGTTATTTTTATTTCGAAACCGTGATTGAGTGTTGAAATGTGTCAACAGAGAATTAATAAGAATAATGATAGATTAAGTAATAAAATATACTCTGCTTATAATATAATATACTATACTATAATATAATATAAAATATTATATTATTTAATATATTATATCATACAATATAATATAATATACTTTTTAATCATCTGCAGATACATTAAACTGAATGCCTCTAATAACTAGATGAATAAACAAAATTAACACCTCGAGGACGCCGAATGCCTAATGAAAAGGCAGTTACACTCCATATAAATTAATTCAACTATATAATTGGAAGATGTATGTAATTAAAATCAATATAAAATATAAATAACTGCTGTCTCGAATGATATCAACATAGGAAAAGAACGAACACCAACATAATGTATCTACATATACGTATTACTGGCTATAACGGCGACGTAAAAAATAAAACGGAAAGGTGTTAAAACGGTCTGCGAACTTTCACAGACATATACATAAATTATAACCATCGACAGGCAATGCTGACTTATAATTAAAGTACTTCGTAGTGAATTGATTAACAGAGTTATGCCTAATTTATGATGAAACCACTCAATGAAGCAAGTTTTCGAGAGTAGAAGTGAACACAGGATATCCTGTGTTCCATAACCTAAGTGACTGCACGTTCTATTTCGATAAAAATTATGGCACCAATATCGATTCACGTCGTATGTAATTTTCACAAAATTTTTTATATATCTTTGCAATATCGGAATGTTATTGCTCCCTGTTATTATTGAATTCTGTTTTTATTTATTTTCGTTCAGATTGCAGTGCTGCACAGTTAATTTAGCTACAACATATTTTCGAAGTCAGAACTGTAGGTAAAGATAGAATGTAAAATACTATATGTACCGCGGTCGATAAGTATGCGAACAATGGAATTGCTACTTCGAAACCAGTTATTATAACTCGAATATATCATGATCGAATATGTCGGATTTTTGTGAGAAATAAGAATTGTTTCCGTTAATTACGGGGTACAAAATCTACACAGATATTTCATTCTCCCTTACATTCTCTCACTGATTCATTGTATTTTAAAATTCTAACAATGATTTTACTGTTGGATGTTTCATTTACATTCATTTTTTGTAGGAGTAATATTAATGGAAGCATATTTTTTAATTGCTATTCGGTGCAACCACTCGTCGTTTTTGTCTTTTTAAACAAATTAATTGATTATAAATATGTTTTTAATATATAATTTAATTGTAATAGGTTTCCATGGTAGTATTTCCATAATAATAGAATGAATAGAGAAATATGAATATAAAAAAATAGAAAAATAAAAAAAATAAATGTAATAAAAATTAAATTCTATTAGATTTTTAGTAACAATTAGATCTTTGCTAAAAAAATTACTCATCTTAATATCAATCAATCTATACTTTTTCTCGTAACGATATACCGTATTGGAATTACAACAATCATTCCATTGCATTATATTTACAAATTATTATGAATATACATGAAAGCAATCGTAAATATACTTCCACCATACGAACCATATGAACTATTACAACGTGTTATATACGGTAAATTATACGGTAAATCTATTACATAAATATCAAGATTTCATATATTATAAGCCCAGGTGATTCGCAAAGCTCTGATTCCATTCTGATTGATCCATTACGTCCGAAACATCGACATTCATCTACCTGTGGTTACTGCAATTTTCTAGAGACCGCCAAACGCAAGCAGCTATTTTTACAATCTCGCAGCAAGCGGAAGGAAGACAAGAAACAACGTTAGCTCGAAGAAGATGTATTTGTAATGAATTTAACATTTTTCATCGAGGAAGCGCGCTCGGAGTTCCGAGGACTTCCGAAGAGTAAATTGTATTCGAACGGCTCTCGATCGATCAAAGTGAAATCTCCTAGTTCTGCACAGGTGGAATTGTGATAAAAGATGGTGGATCCGAACGGTGGATTCCGCGTGTAGCGCAGCAGCCCGGGCATTTTCTTCCGCGCCGAGCGTTAATCGCGAGAAAGTGAAAACGTGTTTTCTGCAATTTGCGTCTATCCACGTTCGCGATGTTTTTGCCACTTAAACAGGAACAAACGTGTGTCGCCCGAGCGCTCCGGGCGACAAGGAAATCTTTCCCGCGAGATAGAAGACCTATCCGGTGAAACCATTTTGGACAATGTTCAAAAAGAAAAGCCGAACTGTCTTAATAATAAATAGCTCCGTAACCAATGGGATCAGAGCGCGTCTATCGGAAACAGTCTATCGAAAACCTCTATTAACTTTCTTGCAGCGGCGTCTCGTTTCTTTTCCATGTTCGAGTGCTAATCGAGCGCTATTACCGGGTCGTTATTCACAAAGTTGTCAGGTCTTCCAGGAAAATTTTATACAGCCCATACGCAAGAGTAATGAATCTGTCTGCTCCTGATTGACTGCGAAATGCTTAATTATACAGATATTGTACACCGCGTCGCGTTCACGTTTAAATCGATAATCAATTTAGATAATTCCTATCAAATCGATTAGGATGTTACCGAGTCTGTAAAAAGAAATTATTTTACAAATGTTGGTTAATTGTTCGTACCTGCAATTCGCCGTAATTAAATCCTCTAAGATCTATTGGGTGCAGGTAATTGCTCAAACATATCAGCTTGTAATAGCCTATGTATACACTATATGACTTCCATGTATACTATGTGTTATGAAATAATATTCGAAAATAGTATATTTAGACGTTAAATGAAATAGTATTTTCAAATAGTAATTATTTATGCTACATTATATGCTAACATAACCAAGATTTTTATTTTAGTTTACTTAGTAATATTGTAGTACACATAACTATAAAATTTGTTTTTCGTTCTCAATTCTGTTTGAAAAACTTCACAAACGAAAATTTCACTTTAACCAGTTGACTGTGACAATCTCTTTGCAAAGCGCCCACCAGTGTGTTACTATAATCAAGCGATGACGAAGGAAGTTATGAATCCAGCTCAAATTATTTATAATTTTCATTTGTTTGTTTCATTTCGTCTTGGTCTCTAAACATTTTAAAATTTACGAACATAATTTAGTTTTCGCCAGAATTACAATTCAAACATCAAATTGTAACAAAAATTTTACGCATGACGGATGTAATCGTCAAACACACTTAACCTCTTAGGCATGGCTGGATTTTGCGCAAATAAAGTTTTTCATAACTAAATTACCATTTTTCTTAATATACATTATTTTTCTATATAACTATATATAGTATTAATTGTAACGTATATACACACTTTCACTTTAATCGTTTACTTTAATAATTAATAAAACAATTAAGTAAAGCACGCAACATTCACGAAAGCCACTATAGTGGCACGCCGTGCCTAAGAGGTTTAGTGGTTAAAGTAATTCAAATTTTTACGCAAAAATCATTTCTTTGTCACTATGCATATGCTATATTCTATATACTGCTTTCTTAAACGGTTTGTTAATAGGTAACGATTTAGATAGCGATTTATTATTTCACTAAACGTCGTAGAAATGTGACAAAAAGAAATTACGTGCCTTGAAATTTTAAAGAATATATGACGAATAGTTTCATCAATGTTTCAAGTTACAAAACAATTGCCGAAAATCGACGTCATTTTATTGGTTCACTTGAAGCTCCTCCCGTTAGTGTTAACGCCTTGAGTACTCGTTGACTTCGTTTCAATTTTTCTTTACTGTACTTTATATTCACTGTATAATGCTGGTAGAGATTCGGAGACACGGAGGTTAGTTTCTTCTGCGAGATCAGAAATTGCGATTAAGATGGAAGATTAGGTATAGATCGTACCGGCGCGGCGCTGCGAGCACAGCGTTTCCTTGAAATCGAATAAATTATACGTACGATGTTATCAAGCAGAAATTAGTTGGCGGAAGTGGCACGCGGTTTAGGAATTTAAATGGACATCCGATCGATGTTCAATAGACTAATCGTGCGAACGTGGGTTGACGAATTGGCGCCCTCCACGGTGAGAGTTAAATAAAACAACACGATCCCCGACTCCTGTTTGAAAGCTTGTCCATTCTAATTACTATTCTAGAGTGCAGCGGAGGACATGAACTTGGAAAGTCGATGGTCCATTTGCCGAAGGTGACACACTGGAAACGCAGAGCAGCACACAGGTGACCATTTTTCAAGAGTGAACTCTCTCCAATTTCATACCAGGCACCGTCGGAATTCCGGTTTAACTAGTTTAGAGTGGTTGTCAATGGACTGGGGAATCATTTATTAATACTATTTTTATTTCATGCTTGAGGTTACACTGACCCAAAAGAGTTCTGCTAGTTGCCGATATAAATTTACGTTGCAACGTAAATGTCGAACGTTCGAGCGAGGTTCACCAAAGGGCAGGCATATCTTCCTAATTATTACTAGACCGCGGAAGTTTATGCAAATGTATATTTTTATAGGAAACAGTTAAGAAAATGAGCCAGGTCAAAAATTTGTTTTGCGTTCAGAGGATTCTAAAAATGTGTTTTATATTTTTTGGTATCATGCATATGCTTTGTATATTTTACCAAATTTGAATATTTACGTTTTAAGGTTATGTTACGAACCTTTTATGAATGCAAGTGATCTGGCTTCATTGTTAACTTCAGTGGTTTCTAAAGCCATAATGATATCGCGTTTTCCATCATGTACTCGAAAATAATGTTTTTTGAGGTTGTGTTTCAAAATTTCGGATGATATGCTATTTTAATCTCGAATTTGGATTCAACGCCTTAAAATACATAGAACAAAGCGTTCGCCGAAAAGGTTCTCGACCTGTATATATATTAATATACACTAAAATAAAATAATTATATATTAAAATAGTATACTATCGGAGAAGATATCCAGATTCTAACAACCTGTTCATTGAAGGAGGTCCTTTTAAGAATTCTGTCAATGGGTCACTACACTCTTCTTCGATCTAGATCATCTCTTCCTTTCACTAAAGAAAGTACAGTAGACGTTAATCAATGATGAATATCGATGATTAATTATAATTTATATATTCTGACAGTGAAAGGCAGATCGCTATTAATTCGTGACGAGATAAATGAAAGCTGTCCCATGCGATGTGAAATATCGGGAAACATGAAGGATTTGGAGTTCGTAGACATTTTTGTTTCCAACTGCTTTCAACGGAAGGCGAGGTCGCTTCGCAAGGTCATATACTCTCAATAGATACGTCTATACATATACATAATTTATAATGCGCATGCCAATCCGTTTGCCATGAATATTTCGTGCCCTTCATCCATCAATAAAGTGTATGTTATGTACAGTCGATATGCAAAGTATTCGTGCATCTTGAATGTAGAAGTGTTCGTTTTAGGCTGAAATATAGATGTTGGGAAAACATTATTTTCAAGTCTTTTATCATGTGAACCAAGTGCAATGTTTGAAAACAATTTTTTGTCATTGCCTAGTAAATTAATATATCGATAAAAGTTCTAAATTAGGTCAAACGTTTACAAATGTTGGATTTTTTGAAAATCGCTTTAAATCAATTTTAAGTCGATTTTAAATGAATTTTAAATTTATTTGAATGAATCTTAAACGAATTTTAAAGGAATTTTAAATTAATTTTATTTAAAAGATTGTGTATTATATAAAATATATCGCAACCTTTTTCCAAAAAGTGTTTTGTAATTTTAATGAAAAATGTTAATTAGAATCATCATAAAAATATAAAGAATATTATAAAACAAATATCAGAATATTATAAAAATAAATATTACTTTAGATAAAGAACAACATCAAGTTTGTGCTCGATATAATTAAACATTTCTATTTTTTGTGTCTTATTTAACAGTAGTATATACTAAAATATTTTACTTGTAAGCAGAGCCATAATAATTAATATATAAAAATAAAGTTAACCAAAATGAAGTTCTAACAACGATGACAGTAATATAAAAGGAGTATTAATGGGAGTATTAAACTTCATTAAAAAATAATGGTTTTATGTTGTATTTCTGAAAATTAGTAAATATGGCTTCTACGAATGAATGAATTCAGATTAATTGTGTATATACGTAGAAAATATAGCTAATGATACAACAATATTAGAAAAGCAATGAAGAAATTGGCATGCATTGGTTTTACGAGGAAAACTGTTTTCCTCGTCGCCGAAAAATGAGAGAAGGATGACTCGCGCAATGATTAATTATACCAATCCGTATGAATGACTTTGAAATCCGTGACTTTCACGAACATTATAAATAAATCGATATATTTTGAAACACATTAACGACATAATGGCCACGCGTTAACCACATATTAACTTTCCAAGTATCGCTTTAGATATTAGGCATAATTTGTATATTAATCTAACCCTTTACACTCGGTTGTTACCTGTCAGGGGACATCGTAATTCTAGTATATGACTAAACATTAAAGTTTATTAGCGATTTGCAACTATTTCTCGATGTCTACAAATTCATATAAATCGAATATTATTATAACAATATTATATATACATATATATCGTATACTATATAATAATATAAATGTTTATAAACGCTGGTAGGTAACATTCATGATGGCGCCGAGTGCAAAAGGTTAAACTAATATACCGAATGAAATAATTCTCTTAGTTAACGCGTAGAGCGCACCCTACTTTCTGCAACAGTCGGCTAAATTTTTCCTAAATCGAGGCGACCGATAAGAGAAATAGAGAAACCCGCTGTATCAGCTGTGATTTAAACGTTGCGTCTAGCACGAATAAATCTTATCGCAGGTGCTATAATAATTACCGATCAGAATTTCCACAGATTATTCTATGCAAATTCTTTTAGCACCGTCAACAGCCAGAGAAAACTCTTCCGTATTTGCCTACCTCGAGACGTGGCTAAAAAAACAACAAACACTACTTTCTCCATAAACTAACCGATAACCCGTGCGATCCCCGACACCGCGGAACAAATGAAAAATTCTTGCTTGAAAATTTTGACGCTTATTACGTTTCTTATCGCACGCCCCGTCGCAAAAATCCTCGATAAACAGAACTTTCTCCGCGCTTGATATCAGACCGACTTCGTCTACCGTAATTCATTCAATGTTCATTAGATAATTCCAAACTTTGCGGTACGCGTCTCTTCCGCGGTCACTTCGAATATGGTAATTATTTCAGACGTCCATGAAACTGCTTGTTAGTTATCCGAATGACTGTTCGTGGCCATGTTCCAATTATCAACCTGTTGGTCCGCTCGTAGTGCTCCTATAAACATTGTCGATAAAAGTGGTTCGGTTACTAATTCAATTACTCCCGTATCGTTGGCGCATTCGAGTAACATGTTTATTCAATAGGAAAGTCTGGTCTCAATGGGAAAACCGCGCAAGTATCAATCAGATCGGTTTGATAAGAGATAAAACTCTGTGTAGACAGATCGCTTTACACTTGTACACCTTTAACACGTTGACGCCGGCATGGGCCACCGGTGGCCCATGCTTGTCTGTTCCATGGGGCGGCCTGACCCACCGGTGGCCCATGCTAGACTGTCCCATGGGGCGGCCTGACCCACCGATGGGCCACGTTTGTATATCAAAAAATACGTAGTACAAAATGTAATTTTATTGATTTAACATTATACATTAACATTTCTACCTTATAATCAAACATTGAACACAAGATACACAACTTATAATTTAATCAATACATTTAAAATATCTATTTATGTTTCCGATGCAATTTTTTAAAACATTTCAAACAAAGTGCCGGCTTATTCGGACAACTGCTACAAAAGGTCATTACTTTTTTTGTTTTGTTTGCGGCATACTGTATTCCTTTTAAGTTTGTTAAGCGTTTGTAACACTCTTTACATCTTTTCCTCATCTTCCTCGCGGATCCTTGGTATGAACTTAAAAAATGTTTTTTCCGTCTCCTTACTATTAGTTCTTCACTAGGGGGATTCTCAACACTTTCCAATAGAAAATCAATAATTTTTTCTCTAAATTTTAAAATTTTGTAACGTTTGGTTCCCCACTTTTTGTGGATGTACCACGCATTTACTAAAGAGGTCCCGCATATTAGCTCCATGACAACTTTTCGATACCATTTTACTGTTTTCCGTAAAGATTTATAATAGGAACACATCTGATCAGATATATCAACTCCCTTTTTCGCACTATTGTAAGAAAAAACGGTATCTGGTTTTAATTTATCACCTTTGCCACGAATAATAGCGCAATTGTGAGATTTCGAAGTGGTTAACATGCACAGGGGTCTTTTGTCGGTCCACTTCAAAAATTTCACGCCGTTCCGATTTTCAAGAGATATAATGTCGCCGCGTTTATGTTTTTGTTTTGCTTGCGGCGGTAGAAATTTTCTGTTCATTTTCACTGTACCGCAAATATATGTTCTCTTAGTGAGAAGTTCTTCGGCTAAAGGATCAAGCGACTGGCCACCGCGGGTCCTATCAGCAGGTTAGACCACCCGCGGGCCACGTCAGAATTTTGGAAATTCAGTCTATTCGAATCAGGTAGTGGGTATTAGAGCGCAAGCATTAAACAGTATAATTTGGTGCCACGCCGCCCCATGCAGCGGACCGCTAGTTGAAGCGCCGCCGCACGGAACGGACCGCGAATATCCGCGCCGGCGTCAACGTGTTAAGAAAATCGGCGTATTTAGATTTTCATAATTAAATTGGATAGCACGATTAGACTGCGGATATCATGTATTTATCGCAAAAATTAATCGAATATAAAACAGTGAAAACATTTAAAGAATTTGAAAATATGGTTGTATTATTGTCAAATCGTTCAAATGATTCAAGAACGGATAACATTGTTAAAAAACGGAATTATTATCTACGAAGCTCCCGTATCTTGTAATTAGTGCAGACAATTTTTAGTTCCCATCAAATTTAAGTAATTTGATTAATAAAACTGAAACTAGAAAATTATACTTTGTTCACAGTGAATGGTATTTTGTTTTGTATTTTATTTTGTATTTTATTTTGTATTCTAAATATTCAAATAGAATTCAGCGTTCGAGTACATTATATTAAAAATTCACGTTCAAACTAATGAATTTTGACAAATTAGTGTTTCCAAAATGTGATCGACACGGCACTTAAATATACATGAATATAAATATGAAACGCAACGCATTAATTATACAGGGTCTGATGTAATTGGTGGTGTAACCGGTTACAGGCTGAATTTAAAATAAGTTCAAAAAAATGAATAACATTTTCTTCATTTAAGGCTCCGTTTTAAAAAAAATTGAATTGAGAAATGCGTCAAAGTGGCTTACAGTGTGATGAGAAGTAGAATTAGTATTTCATAACATTTTCACCAAACACATCAATTGATTGCTATGCAATAATATTATTTTTTTCAAAATAATTTATCTCTAAAGCAGAGTCATAAATGAAAAAAATGTTTCCCCTTGGTTTCAACTTATTTTGCATATAAAGTCATCCCCTTGCACAATTCAACAGTGTTTATTAGGATGACCCATTCATTTAGTTTAAAATTGACACTGCTAGATTAAAAAAAGTAAATTCATTTCCCACTTTTAATCTAATTAAAAAAACATGAAGGAGTTAAAATAATATAATTGACAGGTTTAATTACCTACTTCTTGTATTACATAGTTATATATATATATATATTTTAACTTTTATTGTACCTCTCTGACATTTATACAAAACGTCTTTTACTTATATCTCTTTGTTTCGTAAGAAAAGTTTTTCTACCCATATAAATTAATATAAATTATTATTTACTTATTTATTAAAACGTGTATCGCGATAACCCGAAAATAACTACAGTTTTATGCACTTAGTGGAAGGATATCTAATTTCGCTGAAATCCAAATTGTAATTTATTGCACGAAGCTTGATTATTCGAAAGCAGTCTACAAGTTAATTAAGACCGTGTAAAAAGGTATTAAAAATAAGAAAATACATTTACGCCGATAGTGGATAAATGTCGACTTCCGTATCTTAATCGTCCAGCAGGAAGAAAGCTGCAGCGTATGCATATGCATTTATGCATGTAGCAGCGTACGAAGAAGCAAAAGAACAAGCAGGTTTCAGAATTTTTTCAAGAATGAAAACTTCAGGCGGAGCGCAGCCGGATTGAAACGCAACATGTACTTATTTCGACAATTGCGAGACTAATTAGAAAAAAAGTCAGGGGGTTCTCACATTTTCATTGAAGCAGCGACACAGCTAAATTACAGCTCTGTGCGTGTTCCATTGCGCAACGAATGATGCCACCAATGAGAAACGCACACCGCCATTGTTACGTTTTCCATGGCAAGGTAAACTTTTATTATTTCACGCTATAATGGCCAGTGATTTTTATGCCGTGAAAGTGAAAGAAACATTTTCAATGTGTATATAAGTTACAAGTACATTTTTTAAATGTTCATTATATTTTTATACTAAACAATAGAAAAATGAAGAAGAAAAAGCATTTTAGTCATTGTACAGTGAACTAGTCCCTCTAAAATGTACGGAAAAATTCAAGTTATTTAGACCAGTTTTTACAAATTTATACCGTTTTAAAAACATTGATTCAGTTTTGCTCCTCGTTGTAAATTAATACGAATGATTACAAATTAGCCAAGAATAATTACTATTCGAAGAAATTCGATTGTGACGTCGCACAGTGGATTAACGTAAGGTGTGACATTTTAAATATAATACTTATAATTATAATTACAATACTAATAACGATAATAATAATAATAACAGTAATAAAATTAATGTATTTTTTCTTAACCTGACATTGTTTCATTGATCGATCGAAGTTTCGCGTTTATACCTTTTACGAACGAAGAGTTATGGGACAATGGCACACGTTACGTCAATCTAGACCACTGTGCGTCGCTGCAAATTTATCGGCAAATAAAATAGCTGTACGCCGCTCGGCGCAATTTGCGCAACCGCGACAAAATTCTCTCGCGTGCCGGATTTGCCGGCGTAAACTAGATACAACGGTCTACAAACAATGCGTTCCAGCCGGTATCGTATAACAAAAGCTCTACCCCGTTGTAACACAACTCTAGCAGAAAATGCGTAACGCTTTCGACGCTAACCCCGCGGACTGCGAGATAGTTTTCAAGCGGAGCCTCGAAGCGTTCAACTAGAAGAAGCTGGAGAACCGGAGACAATACGGAAAGTAAAGCACACGGTCCGCGAGGTGTTTCTCACCTCGGACACGTCGCACAGAAGTCAATGCCAGTAGAGAGATTGTGTTACTTCTCTCTACCCATTGCGGTCGGAAATAGGCACGTATAATATTTTGATTGTGTATGTCGTCCTGCGAGAAAGTTCGGTTTCCTTTCTCCCTTTCGAAGAACCGCTTACGCGGAGCCATTTCTTTTTTTCTCGCGCCTCGCAGAATAAATGCCGCGATCCCATAAATATGTCGTACACCTTGCAGCCCCGATACATTTCGTGCCTCGTTAACGGCGCGTCACGCCGTGCACGCTTCAATTTCCGCGCCTTCGATGCTGTATACGCAGACGTTTATAACAAGACACGCGGATTTTGCGAAGGAAGTGAACGTCATAAATGAAAGTGAGTCGTCGAAAAAAGCATTTCAGGGTTATATTGCGACGCATTGCTCACTGAACACTTCCTTGCTGCGAGAATATAACCCTTTGCACTCGAAGCCATTTTAACTGTAAATCTGAAATAATTTTTCTGGCTTCTAGCGTCTGAATTTTATGTAACAATATTTGTTTTATGCATATGAAATTGAGTCTCGTGACTCAAATAATAGTTACATTTTTAATCATTTTTAAATCTAAGGCGATATCTATTGAAAATAATTTTGGAATGTATTATAGTAATTTTAATGGCGCCACAGAGTCGCCACTCGAGTGAAAAGGGTTAACACTAACGTTTGAACGGTGAACATTTTTCATTAAAATTTAACTGACCTTGCATCATTTATCATTTCATTTATCAACTTTTTTGCATATATCTTAAAACATTGAACTTATCGAGTCAGTCAAGATGGCATTTTTTATTTGACTATGTGCTCCTTCGTGCATATTCTATATGTTAATTACTAAACTATAGATCTCTACGCAAAACAAAATGCGTTAACTCGATTGCGAAATAAACAAGTCAAGTATAATTTTCTTTTTTTCTTTAATAATTCTAGTAAGTTGAAATGAATGCACTCATATTCCTAGTTCTTTTTAATCTCTTCACTGTCTTTTCTCATTTTTGTCATAAATGCATAAAATCCGCAATCTTGAGACAAACTTTTTCTGCGCCGATATTGTTGATACTGTAATTATTAGTTTTACATCCTATTTTGCATTATTTAATTTTTTTCTGGTTACATAATTAATTTCACATGTAGTCAATTGTGCAAAGGATACTGCTACATAATATGATCAGTACTTTAAACGTAAACAATTCCTATATGAATAAGCGAAAATTGTATTTTTATTTGCAATTTTTACATTTAAATTGTAATAAATTGGTATGAAACAAAAAAAGGGGAAGTTAATTAAATCAATAAAAATTAATGAAAACAAATAATCCTGGGTGTATTAAACTTTCTTAACATAGGATGTAAATTTTCAGTGGGTCATTAAAGATAATAATTGCAACTTTTTATAATTGTTGAAATTTTGAAATAAAAACGATAAAACTGGATACGCTAAATGCAATAATTTGCAATATCAATGACTAGATAGTAGATTTCTATGCACTTATGGTATATACAAATTTTAAAATGCAAAAAACGGTATAAAATATAAAACTTTTTTATCTTCTTTTTACAGTAATCTTTTAGTTGACAAAATAATGTCTCCTTAACATTAATTTTTGTAAAATGACATAAAATTAATTTTAATTTTTGATTTGCGCGGAACTGTAAAGAAAGTATTACGTCAACGTTTAGCCACATTAAACAGTATTTTTCCCATCAATTTTCTTTTACATTTGATTCTAATTGAACATAAAATTAGAACTTGTACATATTTAACTATTTAACGATTATTTCAAAAGTTATTAATCTTCAACGATGTTATCAACGTGTTATCAGCAACAGTAATTCAACATGACTATTATGAGTTCATTTAAAATCACTTTCGAGATGTACACTCCCTTCCAAAAGTATTACGACATCTGCTGATAAAACTTTATCAAATTAATTATTTAATAAATCTAATATATGATTTAAATTCACTTCTAAAAATACTAGATATCAATAAAACCGAATTATTTATCACATCCAATTCTATATTTATAATTAAAATGATACTTAAAAAATTATATAAAATTAGCTCTTTTATTTTCGAGATAAATAATATCTTTATCTATATTTAAATTAACCCTGATGCAGAAGGTAAAAAAAAACCGTGTTAGATATATTGACAAAAAAAAATATAACTAAATATTATATAGATATAGTATATAGTATACTATAGTATATACATATAGTATACTTGTTACAGTTTAATACAATCGACTTTGAAGTAAACGAAAGAAATGATAACAATTTCCCATAGGTTCCTATAATCGATTTAATTTTTTGTGAATGCCCTATACTTTTGGCGGGGAGTGTATTTCGTCACCATACAATTTCGACATAAAACACTTTCAGATATCATCCAAATCTTGTTATGATACTAATTAGATAGCATCAACGTTGTCTGAGTGAAACGATGGACACGATACGATGAATCATACGCTAAAGTGTAAAGATCAATGAACAACGTTATGACATGTTACGATATAGAAACAACGACGCGATAAGATAACTTTTCTCTTCGGGAAATGTCAGAGTGTCATACTAGCATGTAGCAGCGGGATGCACGGTGAGAAAATGCATGCTGCGTTCCCAGCTAATTCGTTTTTAAGAATGCGTTTTCGCACGGATCGCTTTAACTGTATTATGTTTAACTGTAATTAGCGCATTAATTAGAATGTTGACCGTAATAATCGGAATACGCTATTGTTCGCGGGACGAAATAAAGTGGCAGTCTAGTGGCAGTCTGGCAGGAAGGGTTACACTTCCTCGAGAACCAATTTCCTCTAACTGTTGCGAACTACACAACCGTCAATTGTTCTTGAATGTGTGACTGAAGAATTTCATTAAATCTTTAAGCGTTTAATTCATATATCGTACAGGCGAAAGCCATATTGTTTAGTTAGCGGTATTTATGCTTGTTTTATTTTATTAATAAATAATACTTTGACGTGATATTTTACATATGATTTAATTACGTTATACAAGACGTCATGCAACTAGCATAACTGGGCTAATTCAACATGGAAAAATAAGTCGGCAAAAAGGCATAAAATTTTGTAATTTAAGTCATCAATCAATATTTGTTGCCCCAAAAATAATCAAAAATTTCAAAACTAATCCAAAAATGAAAAACTAGCCATAAATTATTTAAAATTCTCCTTAAAATGACCTGTTATTCATAATAATTATTTAAAAATGTCTATAATTAATTAATTCCATCTTAAAAATGAATATAACTCATACTGTAAGAATAATTCAAAATAATTTTTATTAAATATTATAATATTCAATTTGATATCTTAATTTCTCATTCAACCAAATTTATTCTCTATTATTAAAATTAAGACTGAACAAAAATTAAAGTTGAATGATACGTCAAGTTCGTCTGGTATAATGACTCATTTTTTGACGTAGAATTAAGTCAATGACACCCTGTTATGGAAATAAAGAATTATGTGTGTATAAGTTTATTCTTGTTTAATACTACAATAAAGTTAATTTATATATATTATATTTTCAGAAAGATCCAGATGTATACATCCAAGAAATTAATTTTGGTTACCATTTTAAGAAACAGATTTTTATAAAATATAATCTGGTATTGTAACAATTAACAAATGTGCACGGACTACATGTAATTAATAGAAGTGATGCACGTACTAGAAAAATGACTAATTACAGTACCCATAAATTTTTAAAATTATGCTATAATTATTAGATTTGTATTGTAGCGTCGTAAGATATAATTAACGCAGTGTTATAAATGTTACTTTATGTGTATACAATTGAATTTACAGCAGATAAGTAACTTCTAATGTTCTTGTTGTATGTATAGCACTATTTCCTATAACTTTCTCTCATTACTGAACAAACTTCTCAATTCTGAACTCATACGCAGTAACATCAAGTTATCTTATCTTACAGTAAAAACCGAAATTACTTTCCTGTAGACTTAATATTTTATATTGATACATCTGTAAATTGCCAGGTAACTAAACTATCTTATAGGCTCTACATATATGTTACGGTCGAAAGAATCGACATCTTGTCGATAAAGCAAATTGATAAAAAGATCTCTATGCAAAGCTTAATTAACACTCGATAATCCATGAAATATAAAGGAACCGATATATTGTGCTTATCAGTTGTTTGACGCGAACTGATAAGGTAATTAACAATTTGTATATTTGTAATCGATCATGTAGAATATGATAAACTAGACGACTAAAATAAATGTATGTAATAAATTTAATCACTTCTATCACGTCTAATATCTTCACCATGGAATAGCAGTTTTCTATTTATACAAAAATCGGAAAATATACGTGAAGACTAGAGAACGAGTAAAAAAAGGCTAACATTATTATAAAAAATTAACATTATAACTTTCATGCACGCTGAAAAATTCATTGAAATTGGATAATTTAAAAAGTTGTAGTTCTCCGTAAGTTTTTTCCAATAATTTTTACAAAAATTTGTCAAATCTTCTAATGCTTTTATTTCGTTCTTGTGTTAATCGATTTTGATGCAACTTTCAGTATTTATATACGTTACTGAGACCTACCAAATAAATGCATATAATAAAAAGTAAAAAAAAATCATATTTTCTTGTCATACCAATCAATTGCAATTCTGAGCAATAATTTATTTGGACGTTGTCTAGGAAATTAGTTCCTCTAATATTTCAAAGAAAATATAATCTCATACAATGTTTAAACAGTTATAACATTTGAAAAGGTGTTCGAATATTTTAGCGAGTTACTGTAGGTCTATCTACGAACGGAAGGAAACGTGTATTTGCTAACTGCACATGGCGCAGGAATTATTGATCCTCGTCACGGATTTTTAGGGAAACAGAAAAGGGGTGTTTCGTGGCAACACGATACGAGGGTTCGCACCCTTCATGTTAGACACACGATCTTTTAAGGGGGTTCCTAACCGTGAAAGTTCCAACTGCAATCGTATTTTTATGTCGTTCTGAGTGAGTAACGCTTAAATGAGTTTCATGGAAGTTTCGTAATTATTTCTAATTGCAAGTGCTTTCCAACAAGTACAACGCTAGAAGCATTGTAATATTTTAAAGTTTATTTCGTGTGTTTAATTTGTACTGTAATATTGAAAAGAGTATTCCTCCTTTTGCTATATTCCTCCTTTTACTTATGCTATAGTATAGTATAGTATAGTATAGTATAGCATAGCATAGCATAGCATAGCATAGCATAGCATAGCATAGCATAGCATAGCATAGCATAGTATAGTATAGTATAGTACAGTACAGTAGAGTACAGTACAGTACAGTATAGTGTAATATAATATATAAGAATATTATATAATATAATATATAAGAATATTGTAATTTACAAATAATTTCAAAGTATTAAAATGAAATAATCATTTTATATAGCATTGTGATTATCTATTTAGAAAAAGATATTTCATTCAATTTCTATATTGTATCATCACAATTTAGCATTCAGTAAAATGAAACAATGTTCAATAATGTTTCTTTATAAAGAAATTTCAGTTACACCTGTTAATTCATACAACTTGAAATTCGCATTACTTTTTGCGAATACAATGTTTTCTGAAGCAGCAACAACAAAAACATTTGCTGTAATGAGAAGTCAGATTGTACGTCAAAACAATCAATTTTTTAAAGAAAAATAGTGCACGCGTCGAACATTGCTCACGTGGGATTTCAACTTTTGGCATAAACGCCATGTTTGTTCCAGATACGCTCATTCTTGTAACGCAAACTATATAAACGTATGCTACGCGCCCCGAGCACTAATCATAAATATGCATAACCACTTCCTCGGAATGCCACGTAACATTAGGTATGGCTGGTCTTAAAAGGAAAGAACAAAACGTGAACGGTAATGGCGCGCGAGCTGCATGCACAAATCACGCGTTACCTTTATTTATTTCATACGCACGCTGTCATGCTTTATTTGGAACAGCAAGACAGTTATAATTCAATTCATAATAGGAAGACCAATCTGTGAACAAAGAAAATGAACTTGAACGATGGATTAAAAATTGATGCTTTATTGTGAATCCTATCTAGATAATAAGTGACTCTTGAGAGTAGTTAAAATAACAATATAAACCGTTAATTACGTAAAAGCTTATTATAATTTCACATAAATTTCTAACGTTTATAATAGAGTCAAATATAATTTATATATAAATTTATTATAAATATATAAATTTAATTCTCTTATAAAGTTTATAAATATTCTATTCTTACATAATTTATACGAATTTATAAGTTTTATTATAAATTCAAGTATAATTTTAAATTTTATTAGAAACTTCTATAATTTATTTATGAATTTCAAACTTTTAATATTTATATATTATATAACTGTGTAAATGAATGAAATTTGCTTATTAATTTTTTGGTTATATAAATTACAAATTTATGTGAAATTATATAAAAATATAAGAATTTATAAAATAAAATTTATTAGACTGTGGTTTTATACGTTTGTAAGAAAAATTCACAGCTGGAATTTAAAACAGTGGTAATATCGATATTTTACTATGACCTTATTGAAAATATTGCAAATAACAAGAACTTCCATCGTAAAGTATTATGTGTGTTTATTTATTAATGCTTTAACACAATTTATTATAAAAAGAAATACTAGAACATTTCTTGCGAATGTTAATTGTACTTTCCTCTAAAATGTATTTAAGTAATCAAACTTTCTATTCGTCTTACATTTACTAACTTCGTGTTCGATAAAAAAAGTTTTTAATTTAATTCGCACCAGCACTTAACAGTATTCAGTGAAACGAATTAATTGGATCACTGGAGAAATTTGTTGCATAAGTCTGCAATTGATGACCGAACTATGGTTACAGCATAATAGCGGAACGTTTTTATTTCTATTCGAAACATAAAATTAACTAATATTTAGTGAAGTGTAAAACGTAAATTGTACTGAAAGAATGGTAATAAATACAATTTTTTAGAGGATCTGAAATTACAGTAAAATAATCTTAACGTTTCATCGACCAGCAAATTACGAAAAATTCTATAAAAATTAAAAAATCTGAATAATATATCTTAAAATATCATTCAGAACGATAATATTATCACTCGTAATGAAACAAATTCTTTCGATTGAATAATGTAAGAATTTCTGAAATTAGTCAATAAAAATCTAGCAGGTTTTTGGTAGATTAAATAGTAACAAATTTACAGTACTAATTATTGATTGCGGACAAAATTTCAAAAAGATGAAGGATTAAGAAATTGTCTAAATGTTTTATTGTATCAACTAATGCAGACAATTTTCATTTTCCAAAAAAAGCCTAACCTAACATATAGAAAGATTTCTGTTCATATTCCTAGACACCCGTTATATCTGTGCTAATTGAATATATTTAGAGCTTCGCTATTTAACTGCAAGTTACACGTCTAATAATAGCTAATTGGAGAGAGTACAATAGAATTTTTTAGACACCTTTCTTGCTGTATCAATAAATAGAACGTCAGGTGGTTCTTCTAATTATCATTGTGTGTATCGTCTCTTTGGTTTCCGACTCTTGCACAATAGCAAACTACACATAACCTAATCTTTGTATACAGAGTTATCAGCTAATCGGTTTCTCCTATCATTTTAGAATTAGTGGAGCTCTATGTGTCGACCAAAAGTTTCAGAAATCCTGTATTTTGTTTTATCATGAGTCATCGTACTGTTTCCATATAACAAATACGTAATGTTATAAATGTGTACTTTTAAATTGAATTCATGAAACTGTCAATCGTATTCTACTAAAATTGATTATTTTAATAAATTTGTATAAATCCTATTTTCTATAATCCATTTTGCTACTTAATTAGCACAATTCGTTTCTAAGTTACTGTGATCTTTAATAATAAAATTTTGGATAAACATGATCAATAATACATGATTTCCATTATCCAAAGTCTTTTTACATTCGCGATTACTTTGATGTTAATTCGACGTATACCTAACGTGATTTGTTAAATGCAAAAGAATGTAGAATGATGCGGAAAACCATCAACGATTTTAAAACGATTCTTCTATTTTTGTACCTACTTCACTAAGAAGGAACAATGGAAAATTGTGTCAAGGATGATCAGAAAGCAAAAGTCATGCGTGTAACTCATGACGCGGTGTAATTTCGTACACAATACCGTCGATAACAGTAATAAAGAAACTGACGAAGCGAAAACAAATGTTTCGCGTACAGAAATGAAAATAAACAATTAAAAGGTGATAAAAAAAATGAAGAGAATTTTGAAAAATTGGACTAAACGTTCAAATTTTAAATATACCATTGATACAGGGAAGAATTAATATTAATGTCAAGAATAATACTTCGAAGTTCAACGAAAAGGTCAGAGATTATCAAAACTACTCGGTACTCTTTATATTCTAACTAGAAAAGATTTCCGTTGTCTGCCACAAATATTATTTAGAATATTTGCAAACGAAATTATTAAACCTTTTCGAAAAATCACTGGATCTTCAAAAATATATTTTTGAAATGTTGCTTCGGACTATGAAGAATTTGTGTGCCCAATACCATAACAATCGAATAGAATTGACAAAATTAAGTTATATTTAGGATTAATTTGTAAAATTAGATTGTCTAATAAAAACACCGCAATTCCGATTAATTTTTTCACTTCGTTAGTAAGAAGCTGCATTCTTAGTAAGATTAAGTGCATTCAGTATCCGAAATACATAAATGAAATAGTTACATGAACAATAGCCACGAGTAGTTAAGCACACATTTTTAGTAATAAAATAATAAAAATCGAATATAGGTTATAAAATAGTATAATAAATAGTATATATACTATAAATAGTATAATAAATTATCGCTACTTCATATTAAAACGAGACATAACCTAATACCTACTAACGTCGATGCTTCATTATATAATTATGTCTTAAATGATTTCTTAATGACGTTTACTATAACATTGATCGTCAACTGACAGAATGTGTTGCAGCGATAGAAAAAACTGCTAGTCCATTTCCAGCTCATTGTGTAGGCTATTATTTCCATGGATTACATAGTAAGTTGCACTTCGTTTGTCTCTAACCTTCCCTTGAAAATTACGTCATTATTAAATCATTGAAGCTAAACACTGAACGAATTTCATTGTTTTAAAATAGAATAAAATAGATTTAAGCCCAGTAATCAAACTTTATTATTATGTCATAATTATTATTGTACAATTCTAGTATATGTCGAAGTAAGTAGAATTGTATTATATTTATTATTGTATATACAATGCCACTATATTCGTAGTACAGTCACAGCGATAATTCTATTAATGATTAAAATATAGAAAATCAAATTATTGTATTTGAATCTTTGTTTTCCGAAAAATCTGTTTAACCATTTAAGGTCGACTCTAAGGTGCCGCTAAAAATGATCACGCCACGTTTCAAAATAATTTTTATCATATTTATTTATATTTAGAAAATTGTTAAGAGCTGTTTACTGTTGCACGAGCTGCGAAATGCAATTCTATAATATGTAAAATGCTCCAAGTTATACAAAATGGCAACACTACAAACAAATATCTTGGATTTCCACTTAAAATGGCTCCGACTGCAAAGGGTTAAAGACTTGAGAAACACGCGCCTTATTCGATAGGGTTTGTCTGGCCATAACCGACTGTATCTCCTTAGACGCGTTGACCGAATTTTTTATCAACTCTTTTTATCTTTGATAAAAAGAGAACAAAATTTTTAGTTCTTATTCATTTATTATAATCGTATTACGAACACTATAATCTAATTTTGCTAACTTTTTGATTTATAAGTAACACTCCTTATGTATTTGCAGTTTATTTGAACTGTGTTCAACTACGTGCCTTATTGAAAATAAAAATCAGATTTAGGAAAGCTTATATATATTATTATAACTTTAATTAAACATCTCCACGTTATAATAAGTAATATAATAATATATTATCAGTTTAAACAGACTACTCAGTTCATGTTAATAGAGTTTAGCACGTTCCGTGCCATGTGTACCACCGGTGGTCCATGCTTGCATGTTTATTTAATGGGCTAAAAAATAATTTATAATAAATCTAGAATTAAAGAATTAATTTCCACCACAAGAATGGATCGTAACGAATTTGTTTTACTATTACATACGATTATTAATAATTACAGATAATATAGCAAATTTTAGTGGAATAACAAATGCCCAGAGTGAAGAGCCGAGTAAAAATAGCTCGGCATAGAACGTGTTAATGATTCAATTATGTATATGGTATAGGTTATGTACATCTGTACACAGAAGTATAGAAAGCAAACAAATAAACACTTTAATGAAACACATTAGCAAAATTTTCAATTTATATTTTGTCTTTAATTTCACCATGTAAATGTTAGGTTATGTCAGATTATGTCATATATAAGTTATCTGAAGTAAATAAATAAAATTTTTATGGAAAAACTAAACCTAAAATAAAGTTTCCATAAATTTTATTTTTCTTCAATTAGTAAATCTGTTATTAGAAAACATAAACTAAAATTGATTTAATCATTAACCCAAAGATTTATATATCAACCTCTATGCATTAGAATTGACAAATATTTGTAATAAAATAAAATAAATTATTTTAAACTTTTTATTAAACTTGTCTATATTCCTACAATTAAACAAACTTTCTATATCCATTAGAACATGATTTAAACAATGAACTGCGTAGATTTTAGTTTTATATATCTTGTAGATCAAACTGATGTTAGGGAAATGTATATTTAACTTTTTGACAAGTTATGCAAATTATACCAACATCGCGATAATCTTCGAATTCAAACATCTTTTGTAATTCGATGTACACGAACGTTTAGTTGTCTGCAGAAATCATTTCTTTGCGGCAGAGTTTACGATTGACACAAATAACTTCCGCTTATCTCCAAGAAATCCTTCTACATACTTCGAAGATAAAACGAGATTAAGAATGCCTGTCGAGTAAAATTATTTCACGCGTTCGTCTACAATGAACTATAAAGCATTTTATTAACGCGCATCTAAGATCAAACAACCGTGCATTTATTTATTAAAATTAATTTCAGAAGTAGTATTCCAACGAAATGTTTTAAATAAATTCTTAAACTCATTTGTTCGTCTGTTTTCTTTCGTGTTTTGTTTGCAAGAATTAGTATCAAGTATGCTTTTAACGTGAAACTTGTACTCTAGGGCCATAGATTTCACGTATTTAGATTTAAGATTTTTAAACAATATTCAAATCCCACGTTTGCGATAGAAAATCGCAAAATAGGACGTTTTATATTCCATAATTTTATAGCAGGTGAATATTTTATAAGCTGAAAACATATAATAATAAATTCACCTTTATTCACATTTGTTAAACTTAATTGCTCGATCTTTGATTCAGTAAACATCCAATAAACTGTTCAGCTACTTAAACCGTTCTAAATAAATTCCTCCACTAAAAACAAAACATTGTTCAAGTTCACTTTGTATTTCTCATTCTATAATTTTTCAGTAGGTTAAATATAATGTAATTGAACCTTTTACAAGCTGCAAATTATTAAAACATGAGTACACCAATAAGATAACATTTAGATTACAGTTAAAATCAATTCTCTTTCCGATTCAGTAAACATTTAATAGATTGCTTAATTAGGTAAAAAATTCCTGCCACGAAAACGAATCATTTGGAACCGGTTCACTTTTTATTCCGAGTTTGGTATGACGTTTATTTACCACCTGAAACGTGTTAAATCCTAGAGAGTCCGTTTCTACGCAAGCCCGAAATCTGCTCCGATCAAAACATTCATCCCAACGGACGTAATAAAAAGCCGATCAATAGCTTCTACGGAACGAGAACCGAGCGAAGTAGGTTCGGCGCGGCGCGGACCGACTCGCCGTTTAAGAACACAAGTTCATTATCATCCATAAATTACGGCTTATCGCGTCGAAGTCATGCCACGCGGATTGATCGACGGTTCAAGAGTCAACGAAAACCAGATAACTTTTTATCGCCCGTGGATCCCAGACAGAAAAGACGCTCATATTCGTCGTAAACGTCGGATTTCGTTTCGTCGTGACCATTTTCCATCGAGAAAGAATCGGGAGCTAGAATCATGCACGAGAGGCTCAAGCTATGGAAAAAAACGGACAACGTTATCCCGATCGTTTATTATGTCCATATGCTTGGAGCTCCGATGCGATCAATACCGCGGCGAAGACGGCGTTAGAATCGAACGCGATCCTTAAACTATCCGAAAGCAATCAGGTAAAAGCGTTTATTATGTAACAAGGCCGAAAAATTGTCATCCATTCTTGAAACAGTAGCACAAACTATGCAATATATAAAAATTCTACTTTACACTTTTGAACTTTGTTCTTTATCATCCGCGCAAGTATTATCGTGCAACAACCAGCTGTAGAAATGTTTATTCAAATACAGGTGTTTCTAACGCAAGAGCGTACCGTGTACTTGAATTTTCAAATGGGCGTTCCGAAATTGGGACATTGAATACGGGTACGAAAATGGTAGTTTATATTTCATAATATATCATATTCAATAAATATTTCAAAATTCATTACATTATCCAGAAACATTAATCTATAGGTAGAGTAAACGATATAAACGATAACGCGTTGAAGTTGTAACAAAATCGATGACAATCTTCTGTTCCCCGAGTAACGTTCCATAATAGGTCCTTTTACCTGAGCAGCATTGCTTTAAATACCGTCACGGAAGAACCCGAGACGTCGCGTAGGTCTGCGTTGCTTTCATTCTGAACGGCCGTAGAGAGACATGCATCGCGTGCGCTCAAGGCCCCGGTGCAGCTGCAGCAACTATTCGATTCAGAAGCCGTGTCGATGAGTCACCGGAGTGTCTCGGACCGTCAAAGTGGCTGCCCGGAGGAGATAGTTAGCACGCGAGGACAGTCTGGCACGATTGGCAGCCAAACAGGGCCCGCTTCAAAAAATCGTGAGACCACACCAGGAAGCGCGTTCTTCTCTCCATTGATCCCGGCGAATAGCTCCCAGGGAGCAAGGGAGCAACACGATCGCGCGTGGGTGTGGTGCACGTACACACGGACAGGAGGAAGCACGTTCCTTGCCCGTGTGATCGATCGCGTCTCGAGGTCAACCACGAAAACTTGTTCGAGGATATTCCGGTGGGTCTCTCTCGCGCGCAAGCGGCTGCTTCAACTGCACACAGACACATGCACCGACCTTGAGCTCGCGCGAACCTGAAATAAAGGAACGGAAGGATTTACCCTGGAGCATGTTGTGGTCTTCGCGGATGATGTCCTCGTCGGCGAGGCAACGGACGCCGCCGATGGAAGAGGACAGCAGACTCATGGCTTCTGATCGGGAGGACCTGGTCCTCGTGTTCCTCGAGCCGGGTCGTCGTAGCCGGAATCGATCAGCAAAGGGGATCACGGAAAAGCCGGCTGGCTGGCTGGATGCGCGCTCACAGGATTGGTCGGGGAACGGTTAGAGCTGCTCTGGCCGAACCAATGGTCGTCGTCGTCGTCGTCGCCGCGAGTGCAACACCGGCGTAGGCGCCGGCACGGCGAAACAGAGGCTCTCTACGAACGCACCTGTCGGCCAAGCATTCGGTCGAGCATCCGGCCGACTCGAGAACGCTTCACCGCCGTGGTCACTTTCACTCGACGTGGAAAGGATATCTCGCGCGATACGCCGTCTCGCCGTGTCTGCGCGAGCGAACCACCTGCTAGCGCGATCTGCTAGGTCGCCTGGCCCGCGTCCCCTTCAGGATCCTTCCTCTTTCAGGACAAGGGACCTCCTTCGTGTCCCGGCTCGGCTGAGGACCAAACGGAGCGGAGGACGATCTGCTCCGGCTCACAGAACGATCGACGACGTCGTGTCCATCGATCGCATCGCCATCCTTGGTCCTTGATCTTTCTCCGATCTTCCTTGGTATCTCTGGCCGATTTCACGCGCACTAGCTGGAAGGCAGACTCGCCTCGGATCCGCCTCGAATCTGCTGTCGGCTACCTCTTTTCGGACACCGAAAAACGGAAACGCGCGAGAACCCTGTCCAGCACCGTTGCTACGTCGCGAAAGACGACGACGCATAACGCGTGCAGGGACAACCGAGCACCCACCAACGGGCCGCGATCAATAAGCGCTGCCACGGCGTCTGCGCCGACAATGCGATGCCACGACGGACGAGAGAGGAGAGAGACAGGGACAACGGCGGGCCGCCGCGCCGTCGGTGTGTGTCGGACTGTCGGTGTGCGCCAGCCCCGCTATTGACGCCGAGCCGCGTCGCGTATCGACGATTTAGGGTGCCTCCCCGGTTCACGCCGCCGCGACCTCGTGGGAGGGAATGACTGCGTTAATTGGTTCTTACAGCCTGCCGGCTACTCCTTCGCTAATCAGCAGACGATGGAGGACTACCGATACCACACGATCGATAATTAACAATAGTTTGTCGATATCGAAAATTATTGATTGTTTTCGTGATAATCGAAGTAGCTAATATGTTCGAAGGCAATTTATACGAACTTCTAGATACTTCCATCTCACTTTAATAACCCCTTGCGGTACTTTGACGAGTCTGACTCGTGATTACGATCTCTAACAATCACCTGTTTCATTAAGGATGTTATTTCGTCTTTTTTCAGTCGAAATAAAATTCTGTCTTTTTGCCACTAATGTTTAAGCGCTGAAGTAATTGTAAGCACACTATAAATATTAATTTTATTTCTCCTCCAAGAAATTATTCCAATCGAAAATTATTTAATCATTCCAAGTGCGAAGATAAAAGTACTGGTAATGGCAATTTTATATCTTATAATAAATATACTTCTCCTATGATTGATGTCAAAGTGCTTATACATATTCGTAAATTTCACACGGTTTAGGATAATTCTGGAACAATTACCAAGAAAACTACACTCGGAATAATTGATAAAACGCGTAACAAAATTTACCTTCTAAATATATCGACGCAGCTAACTGGTTAATAAAATGTTTATATAAATACTCCTACTATTTATAGGTGAATGGAAATGCCGTAAATCCCTGGTCGAAGTTACGCAAACAATATTTTCGTATACGGTTACCTTCGATAGAGCCTGAGTGAATATTTAGCAAAGCAGGATGAATAATGTGCTACGGGGGGTCAAAAGGCTAAAAATTGCCAACACCCTACTGTTTTTAAAATAAGAACCAGTGGTTGTTGTGATAGCTTGTAACTTTTATCGCTGTTATTTTTATTACATTGTATTTTATTATTGTATTATTATATTGTAAGAGTAATTTTTAAGGAATTGTGGCTTTAATAGGTTTACCGCTTATAAATTTAGATATATTCCTCCAAATTAGCATCTTATTTAGTTTTGTTAAAAAAAAATCCTAAATGCGACCTTTGTAGTTTCTTCAACTAGAATCTTCCTTTAATCGTCAATTTTCGATTAATAAATAATTAATAATTATTAATCTCATGATTAATAATTGTAACTGGTTTCTCTCATCCCATAAATGTTATAAAATTGCATCTATTTAAACTGTGAATAATACTTATCAGTAAAACTGAGACATTGTCACAAACATTGTCAAAGACATTGTCAGTAAAACTAGCAAGTGATTAACATTTTCATGCCTTGATTAACATTTTCTGTAATTTATTTTACATTATTTTATAATCCCTGATATATGAATACATAGAATGGTATTATATACATATATAGATTGCATTACATTGATTTAATGGAATGAAATTTTTGAATAATTTATTGGACTACATTCAATGTCATATTTTGGGATGATTAACAAATAACACCGAATTTTGTATTGTACAATAAATAGTGACGGATCCTTGTTACAATAGATCGATTATACTGAATTTGAAACGCATGTTTAATGTATATCTATATTCAAATTCTAACAAATAATTTTGGACAGTAAGTTCATTGGACTTAATGAAATTCTTTTATTTTAATTTAAAGATGAATAATTCGTATGTATACAGAGTGTCATGTATTGATGACACAACCAAGAAAGTATAATTCTGCATTAAAAAACAAGATGAAAATATGCAATACAATTTTTTGATTTTAGGCACCGTTTTGAAGAAAAAGAAGGTTGAAAATTAAGCGAAACTGCAGGCTATCGAATCGGAATTGGGAGACGTGTCTGATCATAACCCATCGATTCTACTTTTTTCGATGATAGGATTCGCGAACCTTGCGAGTATTCATACTCATTTTTCTCCAAAGCAATTTATCAAATTATTAATTTTATTAGCAAAGAAAAATTTTAATCTTTATTTTCGTATTATTTCTTATATAGAATCCACATCTCTTCAAATTGTATTTGTATGTGCTTGAATGGGAGTTTCGGTATATCGATTCTCAACATCCGTCACTTCGGGAACCGTTAAAACGGCGCCCGATAATTAATGTTTGATATTTATATTTTAAAACGTGGTAACTATACAATGAAGAGACGCGTGGATGTAATGTTGTTGCCGGTGGTACAAAAAATCGTGTTTGTCGGCGCGTTGTCGAAGTATAGTGCTCGGTCGTACTTTGTTATAATAATGCTGTTCGCTTGCTCCCTTTCGGGCCTTTTATTTCTCAGCTAGTAGGAAGGTGGAAAGAGAGGTGGCAAAGGAAGTGGAAAGTGAAAATGAAATAACAAGGGAGCATACAAAATCTGGACACGGGAAATGGTTGGGCCCTGATGGCTGAAGTTTTAAGATTCTAATAGCTTTATGAGTATGCTCGCTAGGACGGTCAAGGAACCGAGGCCTGGCCCATAAAATGGTTGGACCATGTTGCGTCCAAACAGTATTACCTGTTATGTGACACCTTGTATATTTCTGCAATATTACGTCTTTTATTTGTGCAAAGATAAAAGTGTAAAACAGTAGAAAAGTTTTATTGACATATACAGCAATCGCGATGCCGATCGAGACTCCGATGTGATTTAAAATAATCCACATTGCTTATTATTAAATTTCAACAAATATTCAAATCAAATATGTGAAATCGATAATTTTGATCGGTGCGATAGATTTAGTATTAAATGTTAGAAATATCAAAATTCAGTGTATTTTGAGTACACGATTCTCTGAATTTTTTATAAATTGCCCCATGGTAAAATAACGGTAATTGTTCGAATAATTGCTTGACTTCTATATTTAACCCTTTGCACTCGAAAGCCATTTCAACTGCAAATCTAATATAATTTTTCTGGCTTCTACTGTCTCCATTTTATGTAACAATTTTTATTTTATGCATATGAAATTCAATCTCGTGACTCATATAATAGTTACGCTTTTAACAATTTTTAAATTATTTTAAAATAAATAAGTATTACAGTAATTTTATGGGCGCCGCAGAGTCGCCACTCGAGTGCTAAGAGTTAAATTGAAGATCATATAAGAAAAAGAGAAGAATTAGCGGATACCATATTTTTATCTTCGACGTAAGCGGACAAATGTTGAACAAACATCATCCAATGTGTTTTGAGAAATCGCGGTCACGGTTTTTAAACACCTAGTTACGAGATACACGCAAGCGTTGTTCGAAGTTCTGTGAAGCGCGCTAGGCAGCAGTGTGCTTGAACTACTTGTAACTTTGTGCATGTCGCTTGGATCGACTTGAAACTTTCTACAGATATTTTCAAGGCATTGCAGTCAAAAGTAATTTCGAGGAAAGAAGACTTAACATGTCTAAGAATTTATATTCCCCAAATCATTTTAGCGAGAAATTTTTGCATAACTACTCGCTGCCAGAAAATATCATGATCATTGGTATAATTGTTATATCGATTCGAATGTAGATTTATAAAATTATAGATTATAGGAACCAGAGTGGAATAGTTCGTTAACTTTCACTATAATAGGTATTTAGACATATTCAGTATTCTTATTGAGTATTTTATTATTTATTTTACCCATAACCTTAAAAAGCCTAAGCCTAACCCTAAAAACTGCTCCTTATACTTCTTCATCGATCTTAATTTCATTTAAAATTCGGGATAGTATATTAGCATTGTATCATTTGTTACCATTTTTGAATTCATTAATAAATATAAATAAAATTCACTTATAAATATAAATATATATAAATATAAAGTTCATTGTGCCCGAAAATAAACCAAAGGCACAACAATTTGTTGACTCACAGCAACCAGCTCCACTAACTATAGCTCATTTACTCTTTGTACAGAAACTTCTTAATGAGTTAATTACAAATTTATTATTTCTAAAATTACGCGTACCGATTAAAAGATTAATGAAAACGTTTTCTCAATTAAATCTTGTCATATATCACGCAGTGAACATAATTGTTCAGATTTATGCAAAATGATCGCCTCATAACGGTATCCATATCGTTCATGATGCTTTGTTAGCATTAGAGCGTACAGTTACAACTAATCCGCCGTTTACATTCATACACTGTTTTACATTGTTCAAGCTTTCCTTGCATTTTATGTTCCACTATTTTACATAATATTTACTTTAGTGAAGAATAAGTCTCTACATTTCTATCACGTGCCAGTATTATATGTAATATAATTAAATGTTCTTTCCTCCTAAGTAAACGAAGCTAAGCAAATTAAGCTAAATAAATTCATCTATACAGACATAGGAAACTTGGAAAGTTCACTTATCGGTAAATATCGTAACACGAGCAGTGATCACTTTCGCACCTGGAGCGATCGTTTCGAGTAACGTTCGTTCAGGTGAGTTTGATCGAATCGCCTCTCACCGCCACGCTGAAATATGTAGGGCGACTTTAATTGCCCGACTTCCTTTAAATTCCTGGCAACTGGTTATTTTACAATCTGTCGTAATATTGTTCTCTGCCGAGTAAAGTATGTATTAAAGCCCTTTCAAATGTTTTTATTATACGTCAACTAATACCAGAGGCTAATTGGTTTTAATTACGCGGAGCAGTACGAACGTATAAGAAAACCCGATAGTTCCATATTCCCCGTGACATAACCTAATTACTGATATCTGCAAAAAAACAACATATTGAAAGTGTGGAATTCGCGTAGATGTCGAATCTGCTTTATTAAAACTATCCATTGAAGATCCTGGAAAATTAATGCTAAAATATAACATTTTTGTTCTTATAAACCTTACTGTCAAAATAATTATTGCTATTCGTTAGTAACCATTACTATTCTCATAATTCGAGTTATTATATTCTCCTGTAAACTTGATGCAAAACATAAACATATGAAAATATTGGCAGAAATAAAAGAGAGATAATTACAAGTTAAAACAATAGAGAGAAATAACAAATAAATTAGTTTTATTTGTACTTATTCTATTTAAATGCCAGATTGCGATCATGAAATGTAATAGCAGCTAAGTATCTGTCAAAACCTTTAATGTCAAAGCATGGATTGAAATAAAATGATTACAGAATTATTACAGAATTATTACAGAAACCACTTAGAAGTTTCATTCCTTCTTTAATAACTTTATTAAATTTGAGTAATATGTCAATATTATTGAATACTTTCATTTCTTCTAGAGATTCAAATTACAGAGTTTGATTACTATCATAAATGCATAAAATCCGCAGCCTATTGATAACAATATAATAAAAGTCTAGATATTTAGATAATAATTAGATAATTAAATGATTAAATCGTAGATAATTAAACTATCAAACTCATTGAATATAATAAAGAAATGCTTAAAAATTTCGGAATTTGAATAAGGAATAGCAATCTGCAGACAACACGTGACGTAGTCATAGCTATAACCAGACAGTGCGACTCTTGCTGCAGCAAGTTCTGTTGCAAGGTCGGCCACATCATTTCCATATACATTTTTCATATGCAAGAATTCGAAGGATAATAGCATTTTTTCAAAAATTTACTATTTCATCATATAAAAGATAAATTTCGTTCACTAAACTTCTTTCAATGTTTAAATATAACACTAACATATACACTAACTGATTACTGTAGATTCTGAAAACAAACTGTTTGAAATGTTAATGACAAATAGAAGACATAATTTCTTATTATTTCAAACAATGCAAACTCTTCAATCAATTAATTATTCGTCAAATTAATTTTGCAATCTTTAGAACCTCGTGTGTTTATAGAAAATCTATGAAACGATGTAAGTTTTACTATTAAATCTTACTTCTCAGCTTATGATAAATGCTTATGATATATTGCAAAAATGCAATATAAAATGCAACAAACACAGAGCTGATAATTAGATTATCATATTGTAATTTCCAAGAAGTATTTCGCTATTGTCTGAAATAATTCAGTCAAATAATTCTAAAATAAAATAACGCGACAGTTAAAATGATAGTAGGTGAAGTAAAATGTTCCGAGCTTTTTTCCTCTTTATTTCGGCGATGAAATTAACAAAGTTAGAATGATCCGATTTAGATCAAGTATACGCCATTTTGTTCGGGAACTTTTGTCCATTTTGAAGGCAATTTCATAATACCGTCATCGAAGAAATCCTCGTCCCTATTGGTAAAAAACTTGACCAGCTCGTTTTCACAAGCCTCTCTTGAGGCCAGTTTTTTATCATCAAGAAAATTTTGCAAATGCTAGAACAGGTGATAACCGCTTGGTGGCAGGTCTGGGCTATACGGCGGATGCGATATAACCTCCCAGCCAAGCTCTCGAAGCTTCTGGCGCGTCGTTAAAAATGTGTTCGGCCTGGCGTTGTCTTGATAGAAAACAACACCCTTCCTATTGGTTAATTCTCGACGCTTCTCGTCGATCGCCTGCTTCAATCTGGTCAGTTATTGACAGGATATGTCCGAATTGAGTGATTGGACCGATGAAAGCAGCTCATAGTGGAGGATTTCCTTCCAATCCCACCAAACACACAGTAAAACCTTCTTGGTCGTTAATCCGGGCTTGGCGAAAGTTTGTGCCGGCTCCCCACGCTTGGACCACCATCTTTTTCGCTTGTTGTTCTCGTATGTGACCCATGTTTCATCCCCAGTCACCATCCGCTTCAAAAATTGGTCGATTTCGTTACGCTTCAGCAAAGAATCGCAGGCATCAATTCGCTCCAAAAGGTTCTTTTGCATCAATTCGCGTGGCACCCATACATCGAACTTCTTCTTGAGACCAGCCTTATGCAAATTGTTTCAAACGGTTTTCTGGCTAATCTTCAGTTCCTGAGCAATGGAATAAGTGCTCCCATTCTGGTCTGACTCGATGATTTCCATGATTTTATCAACATTATTGACGAGTGGCCTACCAGAACGTGCTCATCTTCGACGTCCATATTACCAGAACGGAAGCGTTGAAACCACCGCTTTGCTGTTGCATTCGATACTGTATTGGGTCCATAAACACCATAAATTTTTTGGCCGCCTGCTCTGCTTTTTCCCTTTGCTCGTAGTGGTATTGAAAAATGTATTGAATTCTCTCTCTTTTTTACCTCCATTTTGGAACGCTCTAACACACAATTGGATTCACTAAACAAAAAACTGTCACACAACTTTTTTTGAAGCTTTATGTCGCCTTTAAATTGCCGTATAGAATAAGAAGATGCAACGTATACATCGTGTGATATGGCTCACACTAAAGGCATTTAACGAAAAAGGTTCAAAACTTTTTACTTCGCCTAATATTTCGAATATTTCTACCATAAAATAACATGTTTGAATAAATGATATCCCAAAAGTGTCCGCAGGTATGGAAATGACTGTGAAATAAAATACCAAGTTGAAACAATACTTCGAATAATGTAATTTGAAAAGTGTTCACGTCTGCTCGAACGCGTTTTAGGTGGCAGTGATAAAAGTGTAGTCGCCACGCAGCGTCGTTGCATCACGGCAGGTAACGTGGAATGAAAGTGCAAACTTTGTCGCGTCAACGAACTCATATTCCGTAATTCCTTTGCGCGGGATGTGTCACGTTGCAACAGAGTCCGTGCGAATGGAGTAACATATAACGTAACTGTACACGGTTGAATCGTGTATGCAGCTGTTATCCACCTGGCAGAATTGAAGGTCAAATAGAAGTGCAAGAGAAGGCAATAGCGCTATTTCTGCCTGCACATTTGCAATAAACAGCTCGCGTTAACGCGTTGAATGCGGCATCGACCTTAATTTCCACACATTCAAATGTAATCTCATTAACGAAACTGAAACGAGAAAGTTAATATTGTTAATATTATTAACAATATTAACCTGACATAACCTGTCAAACCGATAACAAGGTGCGAACTTACCAAATAATTAATAATATTTTATAATTTTGATGTAACGTAAATACCCTCGATTTAAGTGACAATTGCTTAAGTAACAAAAAGAAATAAATAATATCAAACTCGTGTACTTATCAAGACACCACAATCTCCCCTGTCATTAAAAACTCAAATAATTCTCGCAAGATTAAAGTAGAGAATACAATTTTCTGTCAAGAAAGCTAAAGTTCAAGGTATATAATATGATTTACGATAACTTAATCTAAAAATGCAGATTTATTGGGGTCCTCGCTTGAGGACAATGACCGGTAGTAAAATATCGGTTAATTGTAATAAACTATCGGTTCACTTTGTGCGTAGTTGGTCACTTTCATATTAAACATTCTACGTATCTTCGAACTTCAACGATAAACATAAAAGAAATTGAATTTTCAGATTTTAATATGTATAATATCATTTTAACAATTCTGGTTTTGTAATCAATGGATATTTAAATGAAATTATTAACTAGAAATTTAATTAACACTCGGAAGGCAGACGTCGGGTCCATTTGGACCCAGAGTAGAAATAAACAGCTGAAAGCAGAAATTAATGCGTGGTTCATTTGTGGCTAATGAAAATACAATTAAAATAATGTAGTAAGTAAAATGCAATTATCTAGTTAAAAATTAACTTACATCAATTTCACTTCAAACGGTTCATATATTGTTATTTGAATATCTGAATATTTATGAAATGTGAGTTCCGGACAATTTATTAAGACATTGTTATGTGTTTCATTATACGTTGGGTGCCGCGTCGGTCACGTGGTAATGGAACTAATTAAATTACTGATCAGTTTTCAAAGGTCGCAATATTATCGAACAAATTAAATTTTACTAGAATGTTTAGAATGTAAACTACTAACCACTACAACACCCTTGATTTCTTCTGTTTTTTTACAGTTTCAGTTTCATTAATTGAATATACTTACATTTCTTGGCAATTTTTTTTATCGATTTCCGACACTTAACGAAATAAAGTTTCTAGAAGAACTAAATAATTAATCGGTGCAATTTTCTTACTAAATTAAAGGTGGAAGTCCAATCAGTAGGAAAACAATATAGATCGGATGCTTTAATCCTCCCTTTTTGGAAATAATACAATATAATATGTCTAAAATGCGCTGCTTGTCCTTCCATCTTCAAACAGTGATAAGAACGAAACTAAATAACTAATCGATACAATTTTCTTGCTAAATTAAAGATGAAAGTTCAGCCAGTAAGAAAACAATATAAATTAATTACTTTGAACACGTTGATAAAACAAAAGAATGTGCTAAGACCATCTATTAATAAAATACGCAATCACTTAACCCTTTAACTACTGTTGGCGACTATTGGCGTCCGACACATGTTGGCTTCCCGGTACTGTAGGCGTCAATAGGCGTCGAGATCAAATTTCTCCCCTATTTATTATTAAATTTGATTAATTATATATTGCGTAATATTTATGTTATAGATTGTAAAAAAAGCTTAAAATTATTGTTTAATTCAAGTAATATTGGTTCAATGTAATAGAATTCAATATTTTGAATATTTTAATATACTTCCTCAGAAATGCATGTCTAACGAAAAACTACGGCCGTGCCAAAGTCTGCCGCAGCCAAAGGGTTAATTGCCAACCCAGTACTAAGCCTGCTTCGATAAAGGCAAAGCCAAGATGACTGATAAATTTCAGGCTGCGGGTTTATCAGCCATCTTGACTTGATAATAACGCATCTAGAAGGCGTTCGAACTCTTTTCCTCGGTGATTTCGTTTCTTCTATAGTCCACCAAATTGCATATAAAACTGTGGGTTTATGAAATGGTTGACTGAAGCCATCGGTGCTCAAAAGGATCGATTTGCATTCCGTTACATCGGTGAAAACAAGCAAGAAGTTACTTTCTATTCGTACGCATTTCTGTCAGGCCAAACTAGAAATCGAAGAAGTTATTATTTATGCTACTAAATGTCGGCCGTGTAATAATCAACGTCATTGAAGATAGAGTATCATTACGTAAACCCTGCATAAATGCTCCTTATGCAAATGCATAACGTTATGCCTTCGGGCCGTGTACAGAGTCGGTTTTCACTCTGTGTCGTACAATAGCTGCGAAAAAGATAGCAAAGATAGGTACTTCTAAACAAATAATTTACTGTTCGTTCCCCAAGATTATTACAAGATTATTAAAAAGTGTCGGAAAGGTAATAACTTTACTGTAAATGAAATGAAAGAAGAAGATTTGTATCAACAAAATTATTAGAAGACGCAACTTTTTAAAAGGATAAAGAATTCTGATGGAGAATCAATAAACTGGTTAAAAGTATGTTGGATGCGTTTTGTTAGAAATAAACCGTATAAAATTTTCTATAAGACATCAATGAATCAGAATGAAAATTTTTAAGTCCTGGATTTATTATCACGTCGGGGTAGACCAAGAGAGTTCGAAAATATTGTATTGACACCACTGTATAAAAATTTCAGACAAATTACAACAAGCAAAATTCAAAGACATAATTGTCCTATTACGATATATACCACCGAAACATCATGATTTCTTCAAATCCCTTTCACACACATAAAATGTAGACGAGTAGTAAATTGTTTTGTAACAAATTTCTGTTTTTTACATTATGTAGTTAAAAAATGTTTTGAATCGCATAAATTAAGTTTCCGAAGTGTTTAAAAGATATGTAAAATAAATGAAGTATTGTTCTTTTCAATTCGAAGCATTTTAAATTATGTCGAATGGACTTGGACGCCTTCAGATTTTATAATGAATCTGGATGTTAATTTTGAAAGTGGCCTAACTCCATTCTGGATAAGAAAACGCATATTATTCACTCAATAATTGCCACTATTTTAATAGGAACTATAAATTTAACTCACTTAGATACACTTAGGCAGTATGACTGATTGGTATCCTATACGTATATTTTTAAATCCTTTGAAACGCAAACCCTTAAATATCTCGATTTGAAGATAAACGGAGTTAGGCAGCTTTCAAAATAAACGGCTCAATCCATTTCCGATGGATCGCGAGCATTTGACTTTCTGGGTCTCGAGCAGATTACGATCGATTCCTCCTTCACAGTTTTCGTTTGGCGGGAACTGGGATGGCATAGATTTTCTCGGAACGGGCCCGTACAGTACGTGCAAACACAGCAACCAAATGGAATGTAGAAAACCAGTATGAAAGTAGGTGACACGCCGGATCACATGAATTATCATACGTAATTCCTCGGTTGTACGCGCATAACACGCGCCCCATGTAATCACGCGAAGTCCCGCGCAAAGTAAAAGTCCTGTTCGTTATTCGGTGCTTTTGGTCGTGTCGCCGACAGTTCCTTGACGCAACGTTGTTTGCGGAAGGGTACCGAGAGCGAGAAAGAAAGGTCTTCGATCATTCCGGAATCAATCTCACGAGATCCTGTAAATTTTCCCCGATAATCCGACATATCTTCCGCGAACGTGACTCTCGACATCGGATCGCAATCAGCGTCGTAACATTCTCTCAACTTCGATCGATAGTCTGTTCGGTCGCAACAGCCTCGCCATAAATATTGTTCCCGTCAGATCTTATCTTACATTCCGATGATTGGCCGCCGTTGGAAGTATTCTCTTCGATGATTTTATTAATATTCATAAGCCAAGGATTTATAATCGGTGCAGGCTTCGACGCAGCCTCCGGTTGCACGTTGCCCTTGTGGAAAAACTGGTTGAACCATGCCATTAGAATGTTAGAGTCAACTATCAAGAATTAGACGTTTCAACGTGTAATCGATCTCAGTTTATTTGTCTAAAGCAGATGATAGTAATTTGACATGTAACACTTCGCAAATTGTATCGAAAGATTTTGGCAATTTATTTTAGTTGACAAGTTTGGCGGAAATTGAAAGATGAAAAACGAAAGGAAACATGTTCGACGAATTATGTTATCTTATTCTTAAAAAGGCGAGAACGCGACGGGAACGTGTAGAACGATCTGTAAGGTATATTAGAGAGATTGTAATCGAAGAACGTGCATATTAAAAGTGGTTTACGAGATTTTGTTCCGGGGATTTTTCGTTTCACGATTCAGCACACTCTATTATACCACGAAATATTGACAATGACCAAGTAAAGTATTTGATTGATAGCAGTAATCGTTACAGGACACTAGAACTTGCACACGAGCCTATTTCTATTCTATAGATTATTCAAATCTCATCGAACGAATCTTCGTTTACGATTTTCTCAAAAAACGTGAAGAAAGAGATCCATATTTAACCCTTTGCACTCGGTTGTCCCCTCTCAGGGAACATCGTAATTCTAGCATATGACTAAACATTAAAGTTTATTAGCGATTTGCAAATATTTCTCGATGTCTACAAATTCATATAAATCGAATATTATTATAACAATATTATATATACATATACGTATTATATATTATTATATACATACTATATATTAATATAAATGTTTATAAGCGCTGGTAGGTAACTTCCATGATGGCGCCGAGTGCAAAAGGTTAAAATAATAAGTACTGTAATAAATCTATAATAAAAGTGCTAAACACTTTCGTAAACCAACAAAAATCAACCACGTATCAAACAAGCCACATACAGTCGGCGCTGTGTTCAATTATAAATGCAAATAACTGTACATTGCTTGAGCTTCACTCGGAGGTTTTTACCATTGCATCTAGGTCCCGTGTAGCTCGAAACGTATTTTCGAAACGTCTGCTACATTATATAATTTTCACCTACGCGTTTTAATTGCAGAGCTAAGACGTGTATACCGTGTCATGTCTCTATACAACGTCGCATCATCCACGAGATGCACCGCTGCGTCTAGCCTGAAAGAAACGCTTACAGGTTGTCATTTACGCTGTCACGACCAATGAAGCGCGTCATTAACGCTATGGGTCAGCGTGTCACGAACGTTGTTTTTTCCAATACCTTGTGCCTCTGTACGGCGGAAAAAATTCCATGGGTTCAGTTAGCGACTAAATATATCAACGTGTTTTCACCGGAACGGGTGGAGCACGCATTTTCTTGCGACGAATTTTCTTCGAAACTAGGTTATTAGTAATCAGAATATCGGGTCATTATTAATAGAAAATTAATCTCTTTGGTCTACTTTCGCGTGTGTTGTAGGTGGTTTTAAACGACGCTACGGCAACTTCGTTGGCAATCCGATGCCTGGAGATTTTTAGCAACAAATCAATGCGGATATTTCCCAGGCGGCTTTCACCTGGTCGAACATTTCTTCAGGAATACTAATTTGTCATTATCTGATCGTCATCGGCAATTAATTAGAAACTGTGTATCTCACACTTCTAAAGTAGCAGAGCCAGTTATTGTGGGTTGCTTTTTGAGAAAAATTTGCTTTATGTTTATCGTGTATCACATTCGGCCTTAATTAACTTCATGTTTATCGAATAAGATGTGTTACATTTTTTTATTAAAAAATAAAGAAAATAAAAGAATACAAAATTCAATGTTTCTTATCCAAAAATAAACGAAGTAAAAGAATAGAAATATTTATAGAATTAGTTATAAAAATTCGATATCTCATTATCATGCATTTGAAGCAATAATATTTCTTTTTTGTAAACAGGATGAAAATAATTCAATTGTAATTTGTTGTATAACGATTAATTTATTCTTCGCGCCATTGGTAACTTTGTTAGGCCAATCTGTAAGAATCGTGAGAAATTTTTTTAATAAGAAAGGTGTATAAATTAGAAAAGCATTTTTTATGCTGACATGTTATGAACAATCTATATTTTACATATAACAGATGATTGACCTTATTTTAAATTCATATCAAGTCATTTGAGGCAGACTTGTATGCGACTCGCACCATTGTGTTCGTTATGTCAATTCACGCAACGCTTTCTTTCGTTAGTCTCCAAGGTCTGCGGAGGATTGGGAACTGTTTATTTCAAAAATATGAATTGTAATTGTTAGCGAGAAAAGAATACGAATTTGCAATTGTATGCAGCAATGGTGTATAATTTTTTAAATATAAAGAGAATTTTAGCGAATGTAAGAAACATCATTATTTAAAAAGGAAAAGTATGTCTAAATTGAGTGTGGATTGTATATTTTGTATTCGCCATGGAACAAAATATATGTTATCAATTTGTGTTTATAAAAATCTAATTTTAACGTGTGATCTGTTACTGCAATTTAAATATGCTAATCTGCTATAATTATGCTAAATAACTAATAATTTTATACGATTCCGTCTATCTGAGATCATAATTTGTGAACAATGTATATTACGTAATATATTATGTCATTTCTGCAGCCTTATGTTAATCTTGTCTCCTATCTCGTCAGAAATCTTTCCTTTCCAATTATAAAATGATTGAGGTATAAAATTAATTATTTGGTCTAATATATATATATATATAGGATAAAAAACATTTATTATTGGATTATTGTATAAGATAAGATATCCTCATGAGGAATTCTCATAAGTTTTACGAACATAATGTTATTAAACATATCTACGACCTGTTTCCAATATACAACATGACTTCGAGCATTATATAGAATTCATTAAAGAATTCGCTTAATAATATATTTCCCTTTATAAAAAAATAAATAAAATCAATTTGATATAACAGCGCGAAATCGTTTTGAATTGTTTACGAAGTAGATAATTTATATTTTCCAGTGCTATAGCGTATAGAATGGATTCGTATTTATAAAAGAAATATCTGCGTCGATCTACGGAATTAATTTAGTATTTCAGTAGCTGCAAACTGTTCATTGCCACAAATGTGTAATTCGAAGAAGTAGGTCAACAAAATTTTTCTAGAGACCCGGCAATTCCATTCGCGGATTTCATTCACATATTAGAAAAAAGTATACGATGCGGTCAGCCATCAAGAGCACCGAAGCGTGTGAGTCGGTTACCTGGGGAGAGTCGTGTCTACGGTAATTAACGAGTCATTACTAGATTGCGGAAGTTTATGCAAATCCAAATTTTTCAGAACTTATGAGTAAAAGAAACGATTATTAAGCAATATATAATTTATTATGATCTTCAACGGGGATATCATCTCATTGCGGCTCGAATTGTTATATCATGCTAACTCTGTGCCATAAAACAGAGTTAATAGCGAGAGCATTAGTGTTAAGAGCACCGATAGATAATATCATTTCCTGATAGCTATATAAAATCTTAATTCGTCACACATTTGCTACAGATTGATCAATTATTAATTACCGATCAACTGTATTATGCAATGAACAATGCAATGAAATGTAATAAAGTATAATTAAAGGCTTTTCACTGGAGACGAGACTTGGATTTTATACCGAATTGTGCATCGAAGACGCACTTGGTCTAAGGAAAATAGACCTTCAACTGTTGCGAAGCCCGGACTTCATCCGGAGAAGGTTCTTTTGTGCATTTGGTGGGACTGGAAAGGTGAAGTGTACTACGAGCTCCTTCCTCAAGGTGATACGATCAATGCTGACAAATATTGCAATCAACTGGATCAATTAAAAAGCCGCCACACCAGAAAAACGGCTAGAATTGGCGAACGGACGAGGCGTCGTTTTCCATCGCGACAACGCAAAACCGCATGTTGCGTTGGCCGTAATGCAAAAATTGTTACAGCTTGATTGGGACGTTCTACCTTATCCTTCTAGCTCCCCAGACTTTGCTACATCCGATTATCACTTGTTCCACTTCTTAAAAAATTCTCTCCATGGTAAATCTTTCAAATCCATAAGCGAAATAAAAACGCACCCAGGTGAATATTTGCAAATAAGCTTCAACAATTTTGGAAAGAGGACATAATGAGGCTTCCTGAGAGATGGAAGAAGGTTATAGAACCGAACGGTTCATATATAACAGAATAAATCTACCTTAATCAACAAATATCGCGTATTCATTTCGCATTAAAAAAAGGGAAGAAACTTATGGGACACCCTAATAAATGTGATGAAATTGAACCAAATATCAATTTGCAAACTGGAATTTCATTCGTTTATTTAATGATACACGCTACATTTTTATTCAACCTGAACAAACGAAATTACTTACAGGTATATTCAATACATACCGTTAGATTTATTTTAAACACTTATTTATTATTAAACACTATAATTTAAAATGCAGAGAATTCGAGGAAATTTAAATTAATATGGCCTTATTCTATCTTCGCAGTCTAATAATAATATTTAGTTTAAAAATTATGACTAAACTCTGGATTTTATGCGTTTATAATAAAAATGAATAGACAATATTAAAAACTGTGAAAGGAAATAAATAAATTTCAGAATATCTTGAATTTATTAAGGTTAGTAAAGAACGAAAAAGAAATAGTCATCTTTTGTTTCTTACTTTTAATATAGACAATTTCTATTTGACGGTTGCAGTGTTGAAAGCAGTTTTAAAATTTTAAATAAAAAAATGTGAATTATGAAGAAAAGTGTACGTTTGAAAATGTGTTAGATTTTGTAAAAATATGTTCGCCGAATTGTTCGATCAGATTAGCCTTTAGTTGGCTTCCTTAGACAAGTTTTAGAGATAAATTTTATTTCACAACAAATATAGAATTGTTAATCCTTGGTTAATCAAATTATTCCGTTTCGATGTCCCGATATTTTATACAAGTTCCGGATTTTTTTAAAGACATCGAACTTTTAGCTCGCGGCTTGGTTGACCTGCTTCCTGTCTCCACCCATGACGTGTAAATAAGGGTCCCGTTCACTGGCTGCGTTCATAACTTTCATCACGTTGAAGAAAAGTTCGAACCGTTCATTTAAAAATACATGTCGTTGGACAAGTTGCGATTTTAACTGTACCTTCAGTCGAAAATACTTCGCAGCAGACTTTCAATATTTACGGAAAGTGAAAAGTTTCTAACATGACGAAACAAAACAAAGCTGTATGAAACAAAAGTTATTAATAGTAAATAGAAAATAATATGACAACATTTTGACGATCATTTAATGTTAAATTATTCTTGTAACAATGTGCAATCTTTTCGAAGCTACTATTATTATTACTTAATTATAATAAATAGAAAATAATATGACAACATTTTGACGATCATTTAATATTAAATTATTCTTGTAATAATGTGCAATCTTTTCGAAGCTACTATTATTATTACTGGAGTGCTAAGTTCGACACTTTCTTAAATTCAATTAAAATATGATGTTTCTTGAAATTATAAAATTCGACTTGTGATTAACAAAAATCAACGATCGTTGGTAATTATTATATAAAAGCTCGATTATTATCGATATAATTCCTGAAGCATACTACTTATATAACAATTACAAAATATATCAAATTTTGATGTTTAGTTGTAAATAGGTAGGAAAGAAGTGGAATATAGTTTAGTAAATACCCCCGATATTTGCATTGACTACACCTTGTTTTAAAAAGATTAAAATCTTTATTATAGCGTGTGGAACAAGAAGTAAAATTAGCATAACTTGACCTCTTTAGTTCTACACACGCCTTGAATACTTCTTAATTTGTCCAGGTACATAGCTATAGTGAAATTGGTTTGCTCCAAGGAATTAATATGCATGATTACGATGATCGTTAGCATTAATGATACAATAATTATTATTACGATTTACGTGCACGATTACCTACTTTCGCATGTATTTTCTTGCATTAATGACTTCAATGAAACGTAATATTCTTGCACTTTCCTACAGTTTTATGTTCGAAGAATCTAATTATCATGGATACGTTTTCAAAAATAATATATTGCTCTCTTTAAGTATAACATCTAACATTAAAAGTAATTAACATTTATTAGAAAACTAATAAAATGATCAATTTCGTAGTTTCTTTAAAATATCTTACTCTTCTCAAGAACGATGCAAGATAAATATATTTATATGTTGAAAGTCTATTTTTCATCAATTCAATAATACAAAAAAGGTCTTCAATTATGATATTTATCATTTTAAATCAAATTTCTTCCTTGCATTTGCACTCTAATTAGTCGAACGAATGTTACTCGAATATTTTATTGGAACAATTCTTTCTTCGAATACATGGAATATTAAATAGATAAAATAATTTATCGTTGTTCAAATAAATATTCGACTGAAAAGAATTCGAATAATTAGAATTATTCGAATAAATAACTCACATCATTCTTTATTAGATTAAGTAAATAATTGCACGAATAAAATATTCATTTGAAAAGTATTCATTTGGATAATCGTTTTCTTTTCTTTGATTTGAAACTTCCTTTTTGCGTCTTGAAGAATTTTCGACGATTTCCGTAACAAGGTACGAAGACGGACACAAACAAAGGTCTCGTATTATTTACACGGCCGTTCGTCATTTTGCAACAGCATCATCGCGAATTACACCCTCGGCATTGAATGTTGAAGCGTGAATAACGGTGAATCTAACGCTCCCAGCTGTCACCGTGCATCGTAAACAGAAACTTATCGTCAAGGATCAACACGTGAAGCAGTCGACCATAAATTCGACGATATCTATAGTGTATTATACTCTTCGGTAATGAACCGATAGTATTCGGAGAGTGCGACGCGGAATATGTAAGACGGTCGGGTGGCCGTAGCTTTCAAGAACGTATTCTTATTAGACTTATTATCTCTATATATTCCTGAAAAGCCGGACCGGTTTTCGAGTGACTTTTTTCTTTCAAGGCTTCGACGGCCTCTCGATGCATAATTATTGATTTACCTGCAGTGAAACTCTTCCCGCGAATTCGTGCCGAGTAAAAATTAGGTATCGTTCAAATAAATGTTCAAGTAAAAAATTATTTGCTATTTGAAAGTATAAATAAAAGACGAACGTAATTACTCATCATTTATACGGATCTAAATAAGTAATTTAAAATAATAGAATTCATTTTTTATTTGTAAATACAATTCCAATTGTTACTTGTTAATTATAACTTAATTGTGTATTATTCATTATTTATTCGGAACAGTGCGTCGAGCACACGTCACAGTCTGGAATTAATGGTCGTCGGTCGCTCTAACCGATATCATTGAGTTCATAACGAAAGACGCAAATACTTCATTAATAATAAATTGAAATGAATTATGTGGTCAAGGTCATCGTTTGGCACAACTTTTACGTTGTATCTGTCTTTCATTTATCGTGTAATACATATTAATTTCCATTTATTATTAACGAATCACTTGCATCTTTCGTTACTGCAAGGTCATTGAACTATGAGGACCTATTTCCTAATTAAAATTATTCTCTGAATTTATTTAAATGATGTTTTAGTTAAATAAAAAAATTAATTATCATTAGCAGATGAAATATTAATTTAATTTATAATTTGTTATTTATTATTTAAAATAAAATTTCATCTACGAGACAAAATATTTATGGGACCTAATATGTTGCTGGGTGATCTAGACTACGCTATAGATAATTTTTCTTCTAAATATTCTTTCTCACGAACCGGATCGGATGACAAAGAACTATTTATTCACGAAAATATTGAAGAATATTAGTGACTCCATTATGCGAGTAGTCTAAAGGTTAATCTGATCTAATATCTTAAAAGATACCAGACCGACAAATAAATAATTATAACATCATGTCAATGTTTATATATTATCCTTCGCGACTGCACTTGTATTGTTCGGGTTGTGCAACGCAGTACACAATCGCAATGAGGAAAGACAAGAGTTCTGCTATCTAAAAATTCCGTCACGCAAACTGCCGTGTCTCCGTCTGTTGGTTTTACCAAAGAGTATCTAGGTTTTGCCCGATTAGATACCGTTGTATTCTGACATCTTTATAAAAAGCGATGCATTCAATCAACAACATAATTTTCACCAATTTCTATTAATTTAATAATGTCCATACTGAATACAGCAGGAATTTACTACATTCTCGTAAAATATACGATTTAAAAAACTACAACATGCAACAACTACACTCCCAATGAAAAAGATAGCACACGCGTGCTATCTTTAATTTATCGCGTTTTAATTATGGTACAGGAAATGTGCCAATGATACAAAAAGACTACCTTCTACTAATATGTAAACACTATCTATATTGGAATTTCTACGAGATAGGAAGAATGAAAAATTTCTCTTAGAAAGAATGGAAACACACAAATAGACAGAGAAAAAATGATAGCACACTCAAGGTTTGTTTTGATTTTCTTCACTATATAGCGAGGTTTAAGGAAGTTAAAGTGATCAGTCGGTGTTCGGGGTTTCTTGATATTGGTAGATGTCGCATTTCGTGATATTCCGTGGTGAAAGATTATCTGACAGTGACATAAACGCAATTCTTATTTTAAGAAAACGGAAAGTAACGATTACAGGAATTGCATCCTGATTACGGTGCATCGCACCGTGATACAACAGTGATATACTTCGTGCTGCATCTAATTCTTGTGCTACTGCAAGAGAAATTGCTTGCAAAGCTGATGCACAAACTAATATTCAATATGTTCGACGTGTGCTGAAAATGAGTAATATTATGAACCGATGAAGAATAAAAGCCAAGCCACGATTAACAAAGAAGCATAAGGAAGCACGCCTTGAATTTGCGAAGAAACATATACACTGGAGGAAAACCTGGAGGAATATAATCTTTATAAATGAAAAACGGTTTTGTCTGGATGGTCCAGATAATAGTGCATACTATTATCATGACATTCGAAAAGGACAATTAACAAGAATTAGACGACAAATGAAAGGAGGTGGAATAATGATTTGGGGCGGCATAGGTTACAAAGAGAAAACGGATATTAATTTTATACAAGGAAAAATGAATAGGGCAACTTATTTGAGATTAATGAGAAACCAAATTGATAAGTATGCACAATGCATTGCAGGTCCAAAATTTGTGTTCCAGCAGGATATTGCTGCCGTACACACGGCAAAAATTATTTATGAATATTTTTCAAAAGAGATAATTCCTGATTTGGAATGGCCGGCGTGCTCCCCGAATTTAAATATCATTGGGAATTGTTGGGGATCATTATCAAGAGCTGTCTACGCAGAAGGTAGACAATTTGAAATTTTAAATGACTTAAAAATCAGTATTAAAGAGGAATGGAAAAATGTATCACAATCTTCAATTAAAGTACTGTATAAATCCTTACTAAAAAGAATGATGGAAGTAATTGAGAACCACGGAGGTTCCACACATAATTAAACACAGGTACAGTTATATCATTTTCATATTTGTCTATTTTAAATTTAAAATTTTTTCTGTTTTCATTTGGGTATTTTTATTTTTACGACGAGAACTTGTTGAAGAAAAGTCAATAAAAAATCTGTTTATATATTAGTAGAAGGTAGTCTTTCTATATCATTGGTACATTTCCTGTATCATAATTATAACGCGAGAGATTAAGGAAGCACGCGTGTGCTATCTTTTTCTTTGGTCTTTCCCATCGGTAAATTTTGCAGTGTAGGATGATGTGCTCAACTGTCAGAGGAGTGTTGCATGTTCTTCTTTGTTGAGGAGGTAATTGTGGGTAAGTTTCGTATGTCCTAGTATTATCCTTGAAACCGCGACTTGATCATGTCTTGGGAGTGTGCGAGATATGCTCTTTTTGAAGAAGTTATCTTTTAGTGTTCTTAGTCGGGGGGTGGATGAACTTTTCCATACATTGTTCCATTCGTTTTCAATCGTTGTTTTTAGAATATTATTTAGAGTCTCAGGTGGTAGGTTATTGTTAGGTATGTTGGAGGATGATGAGTTGGCTGCCTCTTTAGCCGCTTTGTCAGTTGTTTCGTTTCCGTGAATCCCGACGTGGGAGGGGACCCAGATTATTGTTATCGTGTTGTTTCTTATGGTTGCTCCTTTGTATGCTTTTTAGCATTCTTGGATGATGGAGTCGTTGGACCAGCGGTTTTTGATAGCTGTGATGGCGTTCAAGGAATCGCAGAAAATGGCGAAGTTCTTGTCTAGCTGGGAGGAAATGTTTTCCAACGCATGTTTTATTGCGTTGATTTTACAGAAGAGGGCTGGTGCTTTTGAATGGAGTTTGGTTTTTTGGATCGTTTGACCACTAACAACTGCATATCCAGAGTCAATTGGGCTACTGGAGCCGTCAGTATATATTTGGGTGTGGGTTGGTAGGTTGTTTTTCAGCTCTAGGAAAAAGGTTTTAAGCACTACATGATTTTTCTTCTTTTGGTTATGCTCTAGTAGTGTGGTGTTGGACTCGATTTCCGGGGCGGACCATGGAGGGATGCTATGGATTGCTCTCTTTGTTGTAGTATGGATTTCTAAGTTGAGTTCTTTCAGATAGTTATCTAATCTAATGTAGAACGGGAGAGGGGTTCTGCTTTTCCTCGATTGTGTACGGGGAGTGCGGTTCTGTTTAAAGACATTATGGTATGCAGGGTTTTGCGGGAAGGAAGCGGTTTTAATAGCGTATTTGACACTAAAGTATTTTCTTCTGGTCTGTAACGGTGGTTCGGATACTTCGCTGAGAATGCCGTTAATCGGACTGATACGGAAGGCGCCTACGGTTAATCTAAGGGCGGTATTGTTAATCGTGTTTAATTTCTTGAGTATGCAGGGGTTGGCAGAGTTATAAACGATTGATCCGTAATCTAATTTTGATCTAATTATTGTTTTGTATGACAGTAGTAGTGTATTTAAATCTGCACCCCAATTGTTTGCAGCGATTGTTTTGAAGATATTAAGTCTTTGGTTGCAGTCTGTTCTTAATTTGTCGAGGTGAGTCTTCCACGTCAGTTGGCGGTCGAATATTAGTCCAAGTAATTTCGTAGAGGATGTTTCTTTTAAAATCATGTTGTTAAGGGTTAATCTTATGTTTGGGTGTTGTCGGTTTCTGTTAAAGGTAATTATTTCCGATTTAGTGCTGGAGAATTTGAAACCAGAGGTGAGCGACCATTTCTGCAGCTTGTCGAGAGTTTCTTGTAATAATGTCTGTATGGTGTGCGGGTTTGTTCCTCTGCAGATTAGGGTTAAGTCGTCGGCGTATAGGAACCCTTTAACTGGGTTTGATACGCTATCTAGTATATCGTTAATGGCTATCAAGAATAGGGATACGCTGAGTACAGAGCCCTGTGGAACGCCATTTTCAACGATTTTTGTAGTCGAGAGGGTATTGTTGGTTCTGACTTGAATTAATCTCTTAGTCAGGAAGTTATTAATAAAATTTAGGATATTACCTTTTAGACCATGTTTTTGGAGGATGATGACTATTCGGTTTCTCCATGTCATATCATAGGCCTTTTCAATATCAAGGCATACAGCAGTTTCATACTGTTTGTTAATAAAGGCGTCAGTTATTTGGGTCTCTAGGTTAATCAGATGATCATACGTTGAATGAAATTGCCGGAAACCGCTTTGGTAGCTACAGATTAATTTTTGAGATTCTAGGAACAACCGAAGTCTGTAATTTATGATTTTTTCTAATAGTTTGCATATAGTATTTGTGAGTGCGATCGGCCGGTAGCTATTGGGGTCCGCTGAGTTTTTACCTGGTTTCAAGATGGAGATCACTGTGGCTATTGTCCATCTAGTTGGAAATAAGTTGTGTCCAAATGCAGTTGAATAGGGAGAGCATGAAATTGAGTGCTTCTAGAGGTGAGTTGATTAGGAGAATGTTGGGAATTCCGTCTGGTCCGGAGCTTGTGTTTGTGCATTTGCTAAGAAAGTGTTGTAATTCGAATATTTGGATTGGCATGTTTATGGCAGATAATAAAGTTGGATCGAGTTCTGTGCTTGTGGGTGTTGTCGGACTGGATTCTGTTCGCTGTTTATAAATTAGAAATTGCTCAGTGTAATTACTATTGCTAGAGTTTTTTTGGAAACTTGTTGCTAAGGTTTCAGCTATTATATTGGGGTCAGTGGCGAGTGCGCCATCCGCTTTCATTAAGGAGGGTTTCGTGGATTGTGAACATGATCCCTTAAATGCTCTGATTTCCTTCCATATTTGTGCAATTGGGGTAGATAGGTTCAGTGACGATACGTATGTTATCCATGACTCTCTCTTGCTATTTTTTTTGTGGCTTTACGGGCTATGGCTCTTAGTTTTTTGAATTCAATAAGGTTTTCCGTGGTTTTGTGTCTTTTGTATTTATTGAAGGCATGCTTATAGTCCTTAACAACTTGTGAGCAGTGCTCATTCCACCATTGGGTGTATTTGAATTTAGGTTTATTAGTGCCTTTTGTCTTCGGAATGGCTGAGTTCGCTGCATTTATGATGCATTCTATGAAGAGTTCGAGTACCGTGTTGAGGGTGGTCGGGATTGTTGGGTTAGGTTCTGAGATCTGAGGAATTGATTTGGATAGTAACTCACGGAATAAGGTCCAGTTGGCTTTTTGAAATATCCATGTTGGGTGTTTTGGTGGTTCACATTTGCGGTTAAGTTTGTAGAATAGCTTAATTGGGTAGTGGTCACTATCATAGAGATCGTTGAGAGTGTTCCATGTGATGTTTTGAGTGATTGATGGACTGCATAAAGACAAGTCTATTGCACTGAAGTTTCCGGTTGCTGTACTGAAATGAGTGGGATCGCAGTTATTTAGTAAATTTAGGTTGGTTAGGTTTATTATTCTTTCAATGGTGTTTCCTCGTTTATCGGTTTTTTCAGAGCCCCAGATATGATTGTGGCTATTAAAGTCACCGAGTATAATAAAGGGTTTGGGTAGTTTGTGTATTAATTGTATAACTTCCGTTTCCTCGAGCTGTTTACTGTTCGGTATGTACACGTTGCATATGTATAGGTTTGTAGGGCATACAATTTTCGTGACAATTGCCTCAATGTTGGTTGTGATTTTAACTTCTTCGCTGTGAATGTTTTTACTGACGAAGGTTGCTACTCCCCCGCTTGCATGGGTGGTAATGCGGTTTTTGAAGAAGGGTTTGTAGTTTTTAATTTTGCCTGAGTTTTGGTGTTTGAAGTTTGTTTCCTGTAGGCATATTAAATGTGGTTGGTTTTCGTTAATTAGTAATTGAAGGTATTCAATTCGGCTGTAGAAACCGTCTAGGTTCCATTGTATGATTTGCAGAGACATGGTGGCTGGGGGGTTAAGTTTACTGTTTCTGGATTTTGTTGGAAAGGATAGATTGTAGGACCATAGAGGTTGAGGCGTCGGGTTCTAACCTTTTTATTAGACGGTGGAGTCTATTTTTCATGCTCGCGTCTTGTAGTATGTGATGGACTGCTTTAAGCATAAGGATTAAGGCTTTTATGTCAGAAGTGTACTCAACGGCGATGTTATTTGGGTTGTCGTTACCGATCGAGGTCTCCAAAAAACTTTTCAGTTGAACGAAGGTGAGTGGGAAGTTATTGGTGGGATCTTCCAGCATCATTTTGGCTGGGCTAAGGATATTTTCCATTCCTTGTATAATTCTAGCCAGTGATTGTGTGCGCTTCGGTTTTTTCTTCGGATTGGTTGGTGTGATCGAGTACAAAATCGGGTTGACGTCTTCGGTATTTAGACTTGTAGATACAGGTTTAGATTCGTTATCTGCCCGAGTCTCCGAGGAGTGTGATAGTGGTCTTTTTGTGGGGGTGAAGGTTTCAGTTTTATTTGGTTCGGAGGGTACTTCGGTGGTTGTAATGGAGAAATCCATGGATTCAGTGGCCTTGATGTCGAGGGTTTCGTTATTTTCTCTGTTCCTTGGTTTAGTTGGAATTCCGGTTGGGTTATATTTGGGTTTCTGAGAATTTGACGCGTTTGTTGGTTGATCTGATGGTTGGTTAACGTTGGTTGGATTTGGTGCTGGCAGTTGTGCTATATTATTGCATTGTATTTCAATATGGCCTTCTTGCTTGCATATGAAACAGCTGACTTTGTCGGTAGATACAAATATTCTGTATTGTGTGTCTTCATGGGTCATTAGGAACGAATCGGGTATTTTGATGACATCGTCTGGATTGACATAGATTTGTCTCCTGAAGCTCATTATATGAGTGAAGCCAGTTTCTTGGATTCCAGCTCGAAGGAACGAAAGTTTAGATGTCAGTCTGATATTATGGTCGGTTAGGAATTTTTCGATAAAACTGTGGGGTATTGTGGGAGAGACATTAGATAGTATTATTCTCTGCGACGGGTTTATTAATGGCCGGACTGAGGTTGTTGTGTTGTTGATCGTTAATGTCTTGTAATTGGAAATGAGGCGTTTTGCTGTAATTTTGCTGTCCAGGTAGATACAAATTCTATCGTTGGCTATGCGAGAGACGAAACGAATAGCGCTGGCTCTAGTGATTTTTGCTACGGCTTGTGCATAATCTGTCAGTGTTATGCCATCTAAAGCATCAATAATGATGGCTTGTTCTTTAGTAGGGAATGGATTGTTAGTAGTGGCTGAGGCGTAAGATTTTGCTGAATGAGTGGATGAAATGTTCAGTAGATTATTTATCGGTGATAGATTTGGTTCCATTTTGAGGAGGTTATGTACAGGTCACACACTTAGAACTTTCTATTGTAGTGGTGAGCGGCCATATCGCGGCACAAACACAGCACGATAGAAACAATAGAACGACGGCACTCGCGAGCGGATATAAACACGTCCGATCGGTTTGACTGCCGAGAACAACTGAATTGTGAATATTGTTAAATTGAAAACGTACAAATCCGAACTTTGTTATTCTAAGTAATTCAAAAATGTACTATATGCGATCCGAACGAAATAATTTGTTCACTTTAAATATTTCGTTTCCTTTGCTAATGTTTTTCATAATATGAAAAATTATCAAAGTAAATGATGTATGGAATATGTCTTCCTAAGTTATGTTTTGCTAAAAGATTTGCTAGCTAAAACTTTTATATTCAAGGTTACATTGAATAGACTTTAACCTCAGTCATTTAACAGTTGTTCATTTAAATAAAAAAACGTTTCGCTTTGACATGTTTTGGTCTATGAAAAATAAGTAAAATATTAAAAGTGTTTGATGATGAAGAGTAATAACTAGGAATTATAACCAACCAATAATAACTTATTAGCACCGATTTATTAATCGGTGCTAATCAAACTGAAATGAAGGAAAAAATATAAACAAAAAATACAAGATAATTGTGAAATGAAGTTTGCTAATACAAAACAGTAATAATAACTAAGTAAATTAAATTAAACAAATTACTGTAACGCTAGGAACGACAAAAATTGATTTATAAGAGCAATTTTCAAGAATATGTTTTGAAAAATTAATGAATAAAATTGGGAGTTATTAAAATCAATTGTCTTGTGTAGTTGTTAAAATGATCCATCGTTGGAGCGTTAACTTTTTATTACAGGCTTAGTTGAAAATACATTATCTAGTAAATTAGTTAGTCTAATATATACAAAATTTGATTGAATTTTAGAAATAGTTATCGCATTTTGAAAGATGACCGAATAGTTACCATACTTGCCGGTGAAAACATTACAGGTCCAGATACTTTTGATCGGTAGTGTACGTTTTCGCATAACTGCCAGATTCGATCGTTCGGCTTCCAAGATTCAGAACCTATGTTAACGGCAGAAACAGTACTATTCGATTCCAGGTACAAGATTATACTCCCGCGACCGCAAAAATTCGAACGATGTTCTCGATTTCCTTCCACTTCCATCCTCGTTTTTCCTTCTACGGTCAGTGGGTGATCGATACCGGTGATCGTTGAGCATGTACCACGGTTTGGATAAATCACGACAAACCTCTAACGATTCAACCATCAGCACGATATTAGATTCCAACGAGTTTTGTGAATTTTTTTCTCGTGTCACGATTAAACCAGCACCTCGTAAAAGTTAACGCGCAGAAATCCTTCTTGCATACCGAGTTAAAGGGATTAGAAACTACGGAGTTTTCTCTCGTTAAACGATGATGCGCGACCAAGTATTTCCTTCGTAATAAAACTTGTTTATCGACCGAATAAATAACGCGCCACCTTGGACAGTTACGTGGATAACTAATTGCTGCCGATAAATCTCTCTCGCTTGACAATCTACTAATTTTGATATATATAATTTCTGACAATATTGAACGTGTATAGATTATATACCTATATTATTACTAATTAAATGCCTATATTATATATAAACGTATATGAATTATATATACGTATATAATTATATCTGTAGCAGCGGTGGGCACAAAATAAAGAAATAAAAGAAAAAGGAAATTGAACAATTACGAAAAAAATAATTAACATGTCTATTGGCATAATTCAAATTTTTATCCTATATTAAGAACATTTACTATATCTAGGAAACTGACATAACCTAACATATTTGTTCGCTTTTTGGGAAAATTGAAAAGCTAAAACGTCAATTGCGCCAAACGCGATAAAATTCGCGTTGCGCAATGTCATTACTGTTTATTTAGAGCGTCGTTAATTTACAATCGTAACAAAGCTGTACAGATTTTCCATGGCACAAGTAGCTGAAAAGAAACATGATTGAATGGGTGTTCGGACACGTGAGAGGTCAGGATGAAATTAGTTTAGGCGACCTCGGAGGTAAAGGTTTAACACGTATCCGATGATAGATCGGATCGGTGGCGTCGGCGTGAAATCGGGGCAATTGCGCCTAATCGTAGAAATGGAAGAGGTATCTATTTTGCAACTCTCCCTTCGCCGTTGCCGATCACTTTTGCCGGTATCGTGCCGCATAATGAAAACAGTACATGCGCTTGCGTACGACGAAATACACTTAAATGCTATCAGATAAGAGCGCGTACCGCGTGGCGCGGAATAATTTAAGGTGAAGTGAAATCACGGTATCGTGTCTGAAAACGTTACCCTGTTCGCTATTTTTCGGCCCGCGAACTATTTCCGCGGTTGCTACGACTTTTCGAAGCCGAATCGGCCGACTATCTCGATCCGATAAATGTCCCACCGATTATTGTGCGCGCTAACATGATTCGGTACAAAACTGAGAAAGTCCACCGCAATTCTCTCTTATACATATTTCAGAAGCTTCATTGTTGTTGATACGAATCATTGGCGGTGGCTCTTATTGCAGTTTCAATGTTCGCGTTTCTAAGCCGATTATATCAAGATTCATTCGTTATTTCAACTGTTTTATCATTCTATGCACTCGTGATAAAACTGACTATGCAGAGAACCAAACAATGGAAACATTAGACAAATTAAAGAACCTTTCATTCTCTTTAATTCAGACTCGTAATCTAATTATGAATATCTAAACAATTCTTAAGGCGATAAGAATAATCATTTCTAATATGTGTAATTTAATTATAAAATTTATTGATGTCACAATATAAATGAACTATATCGTTTCTCAATATTTTATGCTAGAACTAGCAAAGCAGTCAAATGACAGGTTTCTGATTTTTCATTTCACATTAAAGAAATTTATTATAAAATTATATAGAAATTGTTATATATAAATAATATTAATATATATATATATATATAAATTGATTTATAAATCCTGCACATGTATGTAATAATTTTATGTAAATTTATATTTAAATTCAATTATAGATTTAATATGTAATTTTTTAATTGATTATTCTGTACATATATGCATATTTCGGAGCTGCAATGGAAAAGATTCGTACGTCAATGAACACTCGTCGAGTGTTGTGAAAAATTAGCATCTTATTTATATTCCGAGAATTTCTATAGCTCGTAAATGCACGAAAATCTTCAATGAATCCATGTCATCTCTCACAATGATTGTCTATTGTAAACCGTCGAACATAAAACAATAATTTATTACGGTTGCGTACGTTGTTCGTTAACAGTTATTGCTTCGCGTTGTCTTCTTTTCACGTGTTCGGAACCGTTTAAAATTGCGGTGCGCCAGATCGTCCAGATAAATTAGTTCAGTGAAGTTTGAAGAACTCGAGCCGAGTAGACGAACGTTAATTGCTAGCTCCGAACATTACCGTCCGTATAAAGAGAAACCGAAGACTTTTCACCCACTTAAAATTATTAATAGTCATTCGTCGCTAACAGAGTTGGGATATTTTTCAACGAAGGCAAGGGTATATATTATGATGGACCATCGAGTGTTAAAACGTGATGGGAACTTCCACGAGGAACCGGCGAAGACACAAGTGGAAAGTGCAAGTCTTGCTGCTATCATTAATTTCGATGCAAGTAATGAAAGACGAGCAGGTTTCGAAAGGAGTTACGACCGGCCATTCAAGCGGTTTTCTTTCTAAACATTTCATTCGTCTTACGTGATATGTTAATTAATATAAGACTGTATTTAAATCGCACAAATTATTTACAATAATACGTATTTAATGGTTACCCAAGCGGAGGTCTGTCGAAAACAAATCCATCAAGATCGGAGAATTTCTTCAAGCTATTTCTGTAAACTAGTTCGCTCAACGAATTTATTTATTATACTTGGAATATCGATTCGACAAGGGTTCGAGTTTTTACTGTTTTACGAAACGTGACTCTAGATTATAATAAAGAAGCAATACGCTACGTCCTTGTACATGTAACACGCATTATACATGTTTACAACTTCAGAGTTTTTATCATATTACGAGCCATATCAATTGAACAAATATATGCAATTATAGTAACAGTACACGAAGAATTTTATTCGCTATTTGTAAATTATATATTTTGTAATTTCTCCTCTTTTTAATACTACAATTAATTTATGATTCAATTTAGTATCTTACCCACTGTATTATATAAATGTTTTAAATAAGCGTACGTATGGAGCGAGGTAAATGGTAAAAATAACGTTAGATTAGCACCTATCCCTTGTATATTGACAACCGTGTTCTTATCCCGAATTGAAATTTTTATCAAATGAAAAATATAAGGAGAAAGTCACTTCCTTATCCGTACATAGACACACGTGCACACATATAACGCATACATAGATTACTTAATTCAGGCTTAATTAAGTCTTACTTACTAGGCATATAGTTAGGAACACAGTCCGGTACAGAATCTGTAGAGTATGAAATATAGCTTAATATGGTTTCTTTCGAAGCATCTGAAAAGATTACGACACGATACAAGGTGAAATTAGGTTAGAACAATAATTTGAACTTTCGAAGGTGGGAGTCAATGCACTGTAATGGGTGGGTGGCCATGCTTGTAAATCGTTCTACCAAACCTGTGCGTAATGAGATGGATTCGCCTTTCTCTTCGACATGGAAAAAAGAAGTCCGAAGAATAATTGCCAATTACATTTCCTGTCGCGGGCGATATTACACTTGACAAGAGATCGAGACATTGATATTCAAAATGATAACTCAGATGTCTTCGAATAGAAACAGCTCTGTAATTTCAATAATTATCAAATCGAAAATGGGAAGTCGGCTATTTGACCGGCAATGGTATGTTTCGTGTTGAAGCTAGCCAGATCCTCTTGAACCGATAGTGGAGATAAACTACCACTGGTGTACAGGGTGTTACAGAAATCACTCGCAATCGTGAAATGAGGAGTTCCTACGGTTGTTTGAAGTAACTTTTTCCTTAACGAAAATTTCACCCGCGGCTTCGTTCACTAGTTATTAAAAATAAAACAGTGGCCAATGAGAGACGAGATTAGTTGACGCGAGGCGATCGAGCCAATTAACGGAATTGGGCTTCGATTACTCGTCGCACGGCCGCCTCGAGTTAGCTACTCTCGTCTCTCATTGGCCACTGTTTTTCATTAACCAGTTAGCAGTGTCCATAAATTTTGTTACGCGTTTTATTGATCATACTCAGTATAGTTTTTTTTTTATAATTGTTCTAGAATTATCCAAAAGCATGTGAAATTTACGAATATGTTACCATAAGCATTTTGATATAGATAGTAAGAGAAGTATTTTTATTATAAAATATAAAATTGCCATTTCCTTATGACGTGTATACACGTCGTACGCAGCTAACAGGTTAATATTAGGACCTTGAATAAGTTCTCACTGTTTTCTTCCCAACATAAAAGCTTTATTTAAAATATAACGTTCAAAATCAGTTCACTCAAAGTATTGCCCATTACTAGAGACCACTTTCTCCCATCTCTCTGGCAGTAAAAGAATTCCGCGTCGGAAAAACAATTCGTCTTTTGAGGCGATCCATGAACCGATCCATTTTTTAGTTTCTTCGTAAGAATGGAAGCACTGCTAAGCCAGGCCATGTGCCATCGATCGGAATATGTGATAATCGGAAGGAGCAATGCCTGGTGAATACAGCGGGTGGAGTAGAACTTCCCATTTAAGCGTTTCCAGGTAGGTCTTCACTGGTTTTGCAACACGTGGCCGAGCGTTGTCGTGTAACAAAATGACTTTGTCGCGTCTCTGCTCGTATAGCGGTCGTTCTTCTTTTTGAGGGCTCGACTCAAACGCAGCAATTGAAGTCGATAGCGATCTCCTGTAATAGTTTCATTCGGTTTGAGCAGCTCATAATAAATTACACCCTTCTAATCCCACCAAATGCGGAGAAGAAGCTTCGACCCATGGATATTTGATTTTGCAGACGATGTTGATGCATGGTCGGGCTTACCCCACGATTTTTTAAGCTTTGGTTTATCGTAATGAATCCACTTTTCATCGCCAGTGGCGATACGATGCAAAAGACTTTTTCTTTTCTGCCGTTGAAGCAGTAGATCAGACATCAGAAAACGCCGTTCAACGTCTCTCGGCTTCAATTCATACGGCACCCAATGTCCCTGCTTCCGCATCATTCCTAACCCTTTTAAACGTTTTGAAACCGTTGACGCATCCACTTGTAATATTTTTCCAAATTCTGCCAGCGTCTGACATGGGTCTTCATCAAGCAATTCCTCTAATTCTTCGTCTTTAAACTTTGTCGGTGCGCCAGAACGTTCCTTATCCTCAAGTTCAAAATTATTATTTTTGAAGCGTCGAAACCAGTCTCTGCATGTCGTATCCGACAAAGCATTGTCGCCGTGAGTCTCAACAAAAATTCTGTGTGCTTCAGATGCAGATTTTTTTGAATAAAGTAGTGCAATAAAATTCCCCGCGAAACCATTTTATTCGGCACAAAAGTAGACATCTTCAGAACCAATAAACAAACGCGTGGTTGACACTATAATGAACAATCATACACTGAAATTTAAGGTAACATACAATACTGTCTTGCCGATGAGTCGCCATTAGAAATTCCATGCAACTACTAATACTGTCTTTTGAGAAACAGCGAGAACTTAGTCAAGGACCTAATAACTCAAAGCCGCGGAAAAATTTGGCATTTTCAATATTACCTAAAAGTCCAATCTACTGGACTTTTAGGACCGAGAATATTCCGCTCTTGGACTGCTCACTTTCATATTAAATATTATATCTGCTAAAAACCAAACCCTTACATTTGTAATACTTATCCGGATGTTTTCTACGTATGCGCGGTAACAGTACCGTTAAGGAAAAAGTTATTGAAATGATCTTAAGAACCCCTCATTTCCCGATTACGAATGACTTTTGGGATCTCCTGTAGATTAACACGCTCAGTGCAAAAAATCGACCACTATGATCTCCACATAGTTAAAGCAATTTAATTAATTAAAGCGAAACTAGAAAGTTAATATTTATTATAGCCAGTGCCATTAGAAGTCTTTCACCTACGAAACATTTTAGTGAAATTCGATTTGTTCAAGCATATTACAATAAAAATGAATTTTCAAAATTGGTTAGAAATTAGTGTCACTCATATTTGAATCACGTGGCACTCAATGTGTTAAATCTGGCTTGTAGAAGTGAAATGGTCGAGTTAACCCCTTTGCCGTACCGTTTTCTTTACAATCGCTGTGACTAGAATTTTTTCGATCGCATTAATTTCTTAGAAGAAAAAGGAATTTGATATTTATTTTGACCTTGCATCTACTCGAATGTTTAAATATTGGTGATGAGAATTTGATTTCTACTTAAAGGAACGGATAAGCGTTCGTATATAACTGCTTATTATTATAAATCTCCATCACGAGTCTGACTCGTTAAAGTACGGCAAGGGGTTAAGCTCGTGTACTATAACAAGTCAGACTCCCGATGAAGACTTCAGACATAATCGACGAAACGTTTCTTTTAAATTAAAACGAAATTTGATTCTTTCGTTATCAATATTTAGGAAATACAGTAAACGAGGTTGTCGGCGACATCGATAACATAATGTAAACGTACTTATCGATAATCGGTGTTCGATGGTATAGTACAAAAACTAACTAACACGTGTTAGCAAATCAAAATCTATTATAAAGTTATTTGTTAACTTTATTTTATTATTAACTGCCATGTGGTAACAACCATGGTGCTCCATATTTGATAACCTTTTTGCCACATATTTAGTAGCAAAACCAAAAGTCAGTGTTAATTTATGTAATAGTTTGATGTATAGCTATGGACGTATAGAAGGTTGCCTCTAGGCCTGCACGTGTGACTTACATTAGAAGTTGATTGCAAGCGATACCAGCAATTCGATCAACGCGGCATTGGGCATTTATTCAATTACACTCTCCGCGTCGGGAGTAGCTCTCTCCTACGAGCCGATCCTCGACTCGATCTCGACGATCTATCCGCGCGCGCGCACAAATGACCAATGCGTACGTCGTGCCCGGTCGTGATTTCCTTCAAGGCTTGTCGTTAATTGGAAAAGAAACCGCGGGTCGTGAGCTTCTCCCATTTTCTCGTTTTGTTTTCACATGCTAATGACGCGCAAAATCGAAGGCGGCTCGTAACGAGCGATCGAAAGATAAGGAGACGTTATTTTCGTTTCCCAATGAAATGTCGATTTCAGCCGCGAAACTCGATGTAGTGTGAACACGGTCGGTACTCGACGATATCGATACCCTTGTGCCGGAACGACGAACGCCCGGATTTTCACTTTCAGATACCGCTTTTGTATCGAAACAACGTACAGTGCTCTCACACGTGACTCTAACTGAACGAAACGATTTTCGTCGTTATCACTAGACTGCAGATCTTTGCGCGGAATAAAATGCTTCCGTCATAACTGTGATAAGCAAAAGTTACATTAAAGTGCATTTCTTCTTTTCGTTTTCGCTCTCATTATTACTGTTATTATTATTAAGAGTAACATAACATAAATTTTTCTAAAATCGTTATAGGTTCGTATTTTAGCTACTTGTTTTTGCAATAAATGGATAAAATATAAAGTCATGAGCAAATACACGTGGACATCTTTGAAAATGTAATAACTGTTTTCTAACTAATTCACTAATCAATGTGTAAAACGGTGATTTTATTGTGAAGAAATACTATAAGCATTTTTAAAATGCTTCGCAAGAGAAATTTTCGTTGGTATAAGATAATAGTCGGTTAAGAAATTGGAAGATTACCAGAAGACGAGTGAAATTCAAATTATTCTATGGTAACACGGTATTCGTATTCTGACATTGAAGGAAATTCCGCCGTTACTTAAACTTACCATTACGTAAAAATCGTGACAAAATTGCGTGAGTGAAAGTGACATCGAAAATGTAAAATTTCTTGATGCGACATGCAATTCCGTATGATTTGACAAACATGTCTGGTCATTGCTCGCTAATTCTACTGACATTAATCTTAAAACCATGTAGTGTCCGATGAATATACAGCAGACAATATAGCAGAAAATTACTGACAGAATTAAATGTTTAAAATTGCTTTTATCTAGATACTGTAAATACAGATGTGCATAAAATGTGCAGATAAAATATTATCTGCATAAGCTGTCGAGATGAAGAACAGTCGGAAGAATAACATACATGCGCGCATAATAAATAAGAGTCAAAATATATGATAATATAATAATTTATGCTTTTCCTTTATGCTTGTCTAATTTAAGCCCTTTCTTCTATAATTTATGCTAACTTATAATCTATGCTAATTTATGCTTTAAATATCGTTGTCTTGTTCTCCCTTTGGATATATATTTTGGACATATCTTTTGTAGCAATGATGCTTTTCACAAATATTTTCAACGTATAACTCATGAGACAACAGTAAAGTGTTGTCTCGAACATTATCATCATGAAGTAATCACCTATCGCTTTGAGAAAGTGAAAGTGCTGTTCTAATCATTTTCTCTGCACGAAGAATCTATCATTGTAAAAAGCAACACATTTATACATGTATATTCATGTATACAAAATAAATAAATTAGAATACAAGTACATGCTAATAGAGCATTACAGGCACTAATTTTTAAAATAAAAATATTTTAAAATAAAGGTAGCTTGCTTAGAAATAAATCAAATGATTTGAGCTGTATGCGATGTTAGACGCATCAGTTTAGCAAACGATATGTAAGCATGTTAATAAAACTTCAAAGAAAACGGTAAAAGTCGCTTTTTACTACTTTTTCATCCGAGCACCTAATAAAAGTTTCTAATTTAAGATTTTTATTTTATATTAGAACATCGACGTTGCCAAATGGCGCAAAAGGTGAGAAGAATTAATATTTATCAGTGATTTATATTTTAATAGACCACAGAATATAATTGACGACTATCGACACTTTCATCGGAATATAATGAATTATTTGAACATAATAAACGAACTCATACGATAAATTATATTCGTAATAAATAATTCATCTCATTCTCATTTTGACATTATAATATTGTTAAGATATGTGAAAAGACATGTTGGCAAATAAAGCTGATTTACGTTTATAATTAGTTAATACGAATAACTGTAATTAATTAAAATAAAATTATAATGAATGTTACAACCGTAGTGAACCGCGTAAATATAAGTAATAGGATGTAGTTTGTTAGAAATGATTAATCAACCTTTATAATTATATAATATTACGACATACAAATTTTACGATGGAAGAACAGTAACTTTAATTGTTATTGCACGCTATTAATTAGTTTAAACCAGATCCAGGCTAATTGCGTACGAACATATAATTCGTCTCTGGAATAAGTTGCATGAATAGTCCATAAAATTATTATGATTAGATAAATTACGGACACGATGTGAAGTATATATGAATAGCTTCATTTGACGTAGGATAGGCAGAGGATAATTGGTTTCCAATTATGTCTAGACTCTGGACAAAGATCACGAGGCAACGTCTGCATTCGTCAATTAGAGAAGATAATCCGGAATATTGAACAATTAATTGCCTAAGGTTAATCAGATGTATCTACGATCAAGCTTGCGGTTTAAATCACAGATTAATCTGCATTACCAAATAATTAAGTAGGTAACTGTAAATGGAAACTTTGTAACATGCGCGCACTTAATTAATTAAAATTAAAGATAACGAACTAGAGATTTTTTTGGTCATCAAGAACACCATTTGTGACGTTCGTTATCGCAGAAAATAAAGACTGTAAAGTAAAATATATAAATAATAATATATAATATTATACAATATAATATAATAATATAATATATAATAATAAAATATAATATAATATATAATAATATAATATTTATATATATAAATAATATAATTTCTATATAAATAATATAAAATATATAATTTCTTGTATAAATTACAAAGTGAGTATGCAACGAGTAGTTCTGAATTTAATAAAATCATTTGAAATGTTTAATAGTAAATAAAATTTTGTACAATTTTTTTATAAGTATCTTTTATTAAGTGTTTTATTAAAAGAATGTAAAAGAAGTTGGAATAGTTTTAATCCTAAACATTAGAACTGACAGTTAATTATCTTTAAACTATCAAAAGTCGAAGTAAAAGAAAGAAGATTCTACTGATTCGTTTGTATTATATTTTCGTAGCTTCTACAAAAGTGAAGATAAAATAATTCATTAACAAAAATCACTTTTTCCTAATATGGTGAAATTAAAAACAGAAACACATTGATTCTATATATATTTTATATATTTTTCTATAAAAGAAAATCAATTGAAATGAGCGTAGCAAAACGTGAGGTTTGCTTCATTAAATCGTCAAAATACGTTTCAATTTTTTAGGGAATACAATTTTGACTTTTTGGGCAATTTTTTTGCTTTTTAGGGTAATTTTGGGGGATTTTGATCAATTTTTCAGCTTTTTTGGTAGCTTTAGGGGTTGGTCAAATTTTGGAAGTTTTAGAAATAGACTTTTGTTGTTGTCTGATCTTGCCAATGATTTTTACGTGTAACAGCCCCTCAGTATTGTTTTATGCAATTTGTTGTAAACATTAATTGATCTCTGCAAAACTCTGTTCTGGCAAATAACAATAGATATTCGAATAAAATGTAAAATGAAAATGGTTGAAAAGAACGGGTGGATACTTCGTGTATCTGTGTTTGGAAATTATTATTACAGAAGTTAGACAAAAGCAGTGGCTAATAAACGCTCAGAAACAACTCGCGTGTTATCAATATGAAACGCTTGTTCTCATTAACCTCTTATAGTACTTTAACGAGATAGACCCGTGCTGGAGATTTCTAATAATAAATGGTTGGGTACAGACGTTGTGTCATCCTTTAAGTCGGAATTAAATTCTATCCTCTTATCACCTTTATTTAAACTTATTTCATTAAATCTTATATATGAATTGTCTTTTTTATCTTAAAAATTATTACAATCGAAAAAGTGTGAATCATTGTAAAAGGAAAGAAAATGGTACGGCAAATACTCGCGTTAAACAACAGTCAATCGTCGACCAAATATATGCAAAATCTCCAAATTTTGGTTAAAGTGATGAAAACACTGAAAAACGCATGAAAAATCACCAGGAAAGATTTATTCTTACTAAGATTTCCCGAAACAAATATGGATACTCACACCAAACATCTGAAATAATCAGAAAAATGTGAAAAACTAGCAACTTTTACATGTGGAACGAAAAGTAGAGAAAGTCGTTGTGACATACAGTTATTTCTTATGATTTCCCACTTTCTTACATTTTATAGAAATGTAACGCGCATTACGTACAATGCTTTATTCCGCCAATGATATCTGCGGAATATTTTTTCGAAATTGCATAAGTCCGCGTGAGCTGTGTGATAAGCGTCGCACGCACGGGACACACATAGGAATCGAGCATGCCTGTCAGGTTACATGTTTCGAGGCATTTAGTATAACGGCACAGGTGTATTTCTTGATATATTGCCTGAACACGATCCGGTGTATAAGTTTCTATGTATAAAACAGTATATCTCTGCGAAATCGGAACCAATGAATCAGCGATAACGTTAACAACTACGTGGTCGGTTTACATGCAGAACTATTTACGTTAATCTGTAGTGGATTTACTGTGGATTATAGTAAATTACTCGGGAACGTGATTAATGAATGAAATGCAATCCAGAATTCTGCTTACGCAAGAAATCAGAAACTATTACTTTGTGAACGTATACATTCACCGAGGAAGACAATAGTAGAATATCCCGAAACAGGATATCATTTCGATACAAAATAATAATTTTCATCACGCAAAACTAGACTTGTTAACAATTTCAAAATTATCTTGAAGAATAGACTAAAATGGGTGTATCCGACTTGTTGGGTATTTCAGAAAACAATTTCATTGCTCAATCAATCAACTTCGTCAGTTTTTTAAATAGTCAACTTCATTCACGAAACCGTATTGTCATCACAACAAATTCTTTCTAATTGTTCCTCAGTGATCAAAAATAAACAATTTGGGATAAGGAGACACGATTATTCCAGCCTCGCGTCTACTTTTTAAGCCTCGGATAATCGCATCTCCTCTTCCCAAAGTATGTATCTAGTTTTGTATATATAATATATAACATATATGTTTACTTATTACAGTTTAATACAATTAACTTTGAAATTAATTTAAAAGCTTATAAAAATTTCCTATTGGAGTTTCACATTTATTTTGTTTTCTATATAATTGACTTTTGGATGGACGTGTATATCATTTTATCATCTTACGAATCAAATGCTTCTTGAATAATGTAATTACTTTCCGAACATTCAAATAATTTTGATTCTGTTAGATTCATTGTATTAGGTTATCCCATAAGTTTCTTCCGCGCTACGCTACGAGTGAATCTAAGTAGCTGTATTTATATAAATATGCAGGCTTATCTCTTAGGCGTTTATGGCATCGGTTTCAGTCGTCCCAGAGCTCTTTCAAAATGCGTTTTGTTGGTGACAAAGCCTCTTTTAACAATTTTTCTGCACCGTTCAATATGAAGAGCCAAAAGAAGCATTAGCGGCATGTTATGCTTCATTGCTTTAAAAAAGGCAATAGCGCAAAGAACACTGCAGACGAGATTTGCACCGTTTACGGGAGCGGAACTACAACTATTAGGACCATTCGCGATTGGTTTACAAAATTTAGAGATGGCAAATTTGAGTTGAAAGATGAAGACCGCAGCGGCCGCCCAGCAACGACGGATACGACATTATCAAGACTGTGCTCACTGACAATCTGCGATATAGTGTGCGTGAGATAGTGGATGCCACTAATATTCCCAAGAAAACGGTACATAATCATTTAATCAAGATGGGATATGCGAATCGAAATGAAGTTTGGGTTCCACACCCATTGACGGAGACCGGCCTTATGAACCGCGTCTCTACGTGCGATTTGCTTCTTCAGCGACATGAAAAGGATTCTTTCTTAAAGAGGCTTGTCACTGGAAGCGAGACTTGGATTTTAAACCAAATTGTGCATCGAAAACGCACTTGGTCTAAGGAAAATAGACCTTCGACTGTTGCAAAACCTGGACTTCATCCGAAGAAGGTTCTTTTGTACATTTGGTGGGATTGGAAAGATGTAGTGTACTACGAGCATCTTCCTCAAGGTGAACACAATTAAGAAGCCGCCATAGCAGAAAAACGGCCAGAATTGGCGAACCGACGAGGCGTCGTTTTCCATCGCGACAACGCAAGCCCGCACGTTGCGTTGGTCGTAATGCAAAAATTATTACAGTTTGATTGGGACGTTCTACCTCATCCTCCTAGCTCCCCAGATCTTGCTCCATCCGATTATCACTTGTTCCTCTCATTAAAAAATTCTTTCCGTGGTAAATCTTTCAAATCCATAAACGAAATAAAAACGCACCTAGATGAATATTTTGCAAATAAGCTTGAACAATTTTGGAGAGAGGGCATAATGAGGCTTCCTGAGAGATGGAAGATGGCTATAGAACAGAAGGATTCATATATAATATAATAAATCCACCTTAAACAACAAATATCTTGTATTCATTTCGCAACAAAAAAAGGGAAGAACCTTATGGGACACCCTAATGCTTCGTTTGATAAGAATTTGACTGCATATTGGAAGAAAATTTTCGCGTAACCACGCCGCTGCAGTTTTCGATCTCGGGAAGCAGTGTTTCGTGCACGCAGCGCGTATTATGCTTCGGTTCCCACTGACACCAATTAATCGCCATTTAGAGTCAATATCCGTGACCAGTTTCCGATGCGACCAATTTAACGGTGAACACTATCGAGCCGGATAGCGTAACTCGATCAAGGATCCTCCAGGGTATCGGAGCTCGTAAATCGCGGATCGATTAGGTCTCGTAGAACCCACGGAAGGATGTGCGTGTTTAGCAACGGCCGAGTGGAAGCGGTTTCACGAGTTGATAAGAAAGAAATTCTGCCGGTGGCACGAAGGTCTGCACGATAACGGTATCTACTAGAGCGTAGTCGAGATAACTGGAGGTATTACAACTTACCGGATGATTAATTATGCACACGGCAGAAAATCGGAAGTAAAATCATAAGTTAGATGCTGTGCAGGGTGCGGCGAAATCCGTGCTGCGATTGCGGTGGACAAGGAGCAGCGTTGAAATCGGTGCTGGGTAATATTTATGGGAGGATCGTTTCGAAAAGGTCTGGGTAAAAATTTTCTTTGAAATAAAAATAACAAAATGTACGTTTCGTAGTGTTATTTTTTGCAAGGATAATTGCACTGTATAAATACATTAAAATTTGTTTAACGAAACCGATACAAGCTAAGACGACATAATTAAAATATTATATAAAAGTAATTTTTCTTAATCTTTCTTTTACCTAGGAATTTGCACTCTATCAGATAAGAAAAAGAAAAATGCAAACATTTTTAAGAAACAACACGCCGCATCTTCCCGAGGATACAGTTCAACGGCAATTAATAATTCATTGTCCCAGGAAACGGGTTAAAAGTGACGCCGGCGATGGTGTTACGCCTTTCGACTCTGCTACGAACATTAATCAAGCCGTGAACACGGAAGACGGTTCGGCGTTCTGCATAACGAGCCGCGGATGCGAGACGTTGCCGCGCGTACCGTTTGCCAGGATCCGAAGAAAAGAGAAAATAAGAAAAAATTGAAAGTGTGATACAAATACTGAAAAATCACACGAAATTTAACCGTAAACGGCGCCGAAAGCGAATTAATATTCTCCATTAAACGCTTTAGTTCCAAATAAATTACGTGTTATCCATTTCTGTCGTTAAAAGTACAATGATTATTCCATAAAGATATTACTAAAATCGGAAAATCTGATAAGAAATCTTCAATATCTACTATTTGCAATTTTTCAATAATACTAATGCAGATTTATGAGTTATCATTTGTTTCGCAAGGAGGCTAATAGACACGTTATTACTTTGCGTCAATTACCGGAATTTATTTCCTATTACAAGCACAGTTTCAGTGCCAGAAATACGTATTAACACTTCACCTATCGAGAACTTATTAATAAGCCTGTAAATGACTACGCTCCATCAAAAACAACGCTCGTAATCTTCTTTTTAATAGTAATAGTCTTAATAGAAATTATCAGATGGTGTTACCGGGGGGTTCACTTGTTGGTTCACGGCTGGAATTACTGTTTCCGTTGAAAAATTTATAGGGATAAATGCTCGGCCGTGTATCATAGATTTTTGAGAGCCGGTGAATGATCACCGGTAGGTGATGTGTTAAGTGACTACAAGCTTAATCCGTACGGGCTAAGCAGATTTTCATACCACTTTCACGATTTGCAAAAGGAACAGCAAGTATTTAGCTGTCGATAAGTAGGACAAAAAAACACAATGATTTGTAGCCGTTGAATAGCTGTAATAAAAATAACACGGGCGTTAAATAATTGGAATTGTACCGATTCCGTAGTTGAACATACAGCCTTCGAATTAATAATCGCTGCTGAGATATTCGTATTCTAGCAAAGTATTCCAAACGTTCACGATAGAAGCGCATTAAACTTATATAAATTACTTGTATAATAAAAATAAGTATTTTATGTAGCATATTCTATATGAACCGTTTGCACTCGAGCGATGACTCTGAGACGCTATTAAAAGTTGTATTTTTTAAGAAATACAACGCTATTAAAAATTATTATTAAATATTCTATGACGTTATGTATTAACGTTAATGACGTTGGTTATTTCGTCCCTATAGTCTTGTTCCTAAGAGTGTTAACCTGTAATTAATGCGACCAAGATCTAAATAAATCATTGCTCGTTTCATTAATTCAAGAGAAACCTTGAGCGTCCGGTAGGAATGTCCACCCTGCGTAAAAATGCATGGAAATGAAAAAGGCGCGAAGTTAGTAGTCCGGTTGTTATATAACGCATTTCGCGAAGCCGAAAAATCGAGACTTCGCGTGCTCTGATATCTGTCAATTACCAATATCGGTATGATATAGCCGAGGTACAAGGAACACACGTTGACTCCGACGGCAACGGACAAGGTAAAGCGACACTCGTTCCAGATACGCATGTACATCAGAAGCAAGATATACATTCGACAAGATCGACAGATTGCAATGTAAGCGTTAACAGTTCGTTTAACAGCCCCGATATTTAGATTGTTATCGATCGACGCGATGAATTTCTTCGCGGGTGATACCTGTCGGCGAGATCGGCCGTATGATATTGGTTGCGGCGTGATCGGCGTTTGCGGTATCTTCGATACAAGTTAATAATTGCGAAACGCTAACCGGTTAATTGGCTACGCTACATACTTTATCAAACCACCTACGAGGTCGAGAAACTCCGGCGATCGAGATAACGATCGGCGGAGGTGCCCGAGGACGGAACCCGTAGAAAATGACTCGTTTCCATCGCGAATAGAAAGTGTCGGGGTTTTCGTCTACGAATATCACGGATTAATTGCCATTTGCTCGTCCATCGAATATCTGCAAATCATTTCATTTAACGAATACGGATTTCCGTTACTTTAAACGTCATTCCTTTTTATCGTTTTAGACTTTTCGACGCGGAAAATATTTCAATATATTAAAATAATAAAACATTTGATAATATCCTTACTTCGATGTTCGAATTTCGAAATTGCTTAAATGACGCTTTAATGTAATGTTAAAGAATGTAATGCAATGTGTTATTGCACTTCCTAATTCTGACACATTTAGAAACTGACGATTTTTCATGCAAACATGTCGCAGACATTTTTTATGGGTTTCTGATCGAGTAAACGTGCTGACCATTTGATAGCATTAACTTCATTTCATTCAATTCACTGAATTACGTTCTTCAAGAACTTGTTTTATGAAGTGGTCAAGGTTATTATATAATTACGAATTATATTATATCATCTCATATCGCATCGTATCGTATCGTATTATATCATATTATATTATAATATCATATATTACTATGAACAACCAATTATAATAAAAAAATTGTCGAACTTTTAATTCGTTTCTATTGTATCGTATAAAAAAATCTTAAAACGTTCTGCATGTGCTCATCTTAAAGATTTTAGTGCCCATTTTCACGTCCTAAGCACAAAAACAGTATACGGACATAGTTAATTTCAAGTTAGAGGAATTCAAAGGTCAACGAATTGTCTGTTACAATTTAGCTCACTTTGTTTGTGATTTAGTTTAATCTTACTGTCATAATTTCCATCTACTGTCTGAGGTATTGTAGTTTATACCTTTCTTTATGGTGAATCTTCATATATTTAATCTTCATATGTTTAATCTTCATATATTTAATCTTCATATATTTAATCCTCAATATTTGAAGATGCCTGTACAGGACGTCTTTATTAAACTGTAACATGTTCTCTCAAAAACATTGAATTTCATCCTTTTCGTTTCTTATCAACGACATTTTCGCTTTCGCCAATACTCTTCCTGAGAAGAGGGATACCCATAATATATAAAGACGGTCACGGGCTAGTTTTTTTCGAGACTTGAGCATAGCATAGCATTAGCAGACGAAAGTAATAAAGCATCAGTTTCCCTAAGGTAACATTGACTATATTACCTCTGCAGTGGGAATTTGCTTTCTCTGATGGATGCAATTTATCTTGCACTGCAATTAACGATAATAATTATAGTTCGTGAAATTCAAATTTTCTTTGGGACGAACCTTTTCTATTTATTACGAATCCTGGTTCACACAATTTCCTACAAGCCTAACATAAAGGCGAAACATGTCATTATATTTCAAACGACTTTAAGTGTTCGCAAGGAATTAACGTTTGGTAAAGTACCACTTGTACAGTACATTTCATGACAAATTAATTAATTACACATTGCTGACTTCTATAGAGTCTTCTGTCATAGATTCACTTTTACTTCTCACTATACATAACAAATAGGTTTGTCTCAAAGAATACGACAAAGTCAAAGTAATTTAGTTAATAGAACTAGAACTGCATTTATAAAATTGGATATTAAATCTGTATATATAATTATATATAATTAATGTGATATATTAGGTTGGGGAAAAAGTAATCCATTATTTTTTCGGTAGACGGCTGTAGCGATCGATATTTGTTAAAGTATCGATCAAACGATTTCAGATTTATGCTCGTTGGAAAAGTAACATTTTGCACTACAAAAATTCTTTTTCTGTTTTTTCTTTGGTCCATTTAGTTGCGAGCTGCAGGGTGTTTAAAATGGAAGTCAACATAGAGAAAATTCGGTACATTTTACAATTTTTCTTTGATAAATGTGAAAATGCAAGCCAAGCGGCTCAAATTGTGAATAGTGTTTATGGTCCCGATACTGTAACAGACAATTAAGCACAATTTTGGTTTCGTCGATTCCGTTCAGGTATTTTTTATGTTAAAGCTGCGCCTCGTACAAGTAGGTCTGTCGTAGAAAATGTTGACAAAATCACAGAAATAATCGAAGTTGACCGGCATGTTAGCAGTTGTAGTATCGCCCGGGAGTAAAAGATCGACCATGAAATGGTTTTAAACCATTTGCACAAAGCTGGATTTAATAAGAAGCTCGATGTTTGGGTGCCGCATCAATTAACACAAAAAACCATGATGGTTCGATTTTCCATCTGCGATGTCTTGGCCAAAGAGAATGAGACCGACCCATTCCTTGAAGGCATGGTGACTGAGGATGAAAAATGGATGACATACGACAACATTGTGCGAAAACGTTCATGATCGAAGCCTGATGAAACAGGTCAGACGGTGGCCAAACCAGGACTAACAGCCAAGAAGGTTCTGCCGTGCATTTGGTGGGACTGGAAAGGAATCATTTATAATGAGTTGATTCCATATGGTCAAACACTAAATTGGGATCTCTACTGTCAACAACTGGACTGTTTGAAGCTAACGATTGACCATAAACGGCCAGAATTGGCCAACAGGAGAGGTGTTGTGTGCCATCAAGACAACGCCAGGCCACACGCGTCTATAGTGACTCGTCAGAAATTTCAGGAGCTTGGTTGGGACGTTTTGATGCATCCACCATATAGTCCAGACCTGTCACCAAGCGATTACTATGTTTATCTTGCATTGCAAAACTTCCTTAGCGATAAGAAATTGGCATCGCGGGAAGATTGTGAATGTCGATTACAAAAGTTTTTCGCTAATGGGGGCCAAGACTTCTACGAGAGAGGCATTATGAAGGTACATTTAAAATGGCAACAAATTATAGAACAAAACGGTGCATATTTGGCCTCAATCGGACAATCGGAAACATGTTAAATAAAGTCTTGAAGTTCACGTAAAAATAATGGATTTCTTTCTCCCCAGCCTAATATAATTCTCTCTCTCCCATTTAGTTTCATTAAATATATTACTTTGAGTTTGTTGTATTCTTGTTTGTCCTGTAACAAAGTTAAATCCTGCGCAAATGACAATACCATTGTGCACAAATGGAATTCCATTGTAAACAAAAGATGGAAGAATATCAAGTCCGTCGTGTATTTCCCTTTTATTTGCAGACTATCCTCTGTTCGTGGATATCCGATTCAGCAGAGTCACTCGTGACCATCGGCTGTCACAACACAATAGATATAAACGAACATTGTAAGTCAATACCTACGTGATATTCAAAGCAAAATGGGAGAAAATTTATAACGTAACTTTTCGTGCAAACTAAATTAAGAGTTAGAAAAATAGTGTTTTCAAGAACCTCGAAATAGAAGATTGTAAAAATTAAGACCATTTTAATACTGTAAAAATACAATATTATCACTTGGACAGCGAAGGGTGCATTTAGACCTACGGTATATAAGTGTTGCTATATTACTACCTAGTTCCATACAATTAATTTAAATTTTCACAAGATGAATAAAATTATAAATAGACAATTTTCAACGTAAATGCAAGTAATTTTAGTTATTAATCGTAATCGTTTGTTTAGTAACTATTGAAGAATTGAGACAGTCAAATGGAATAAAAATTTAATTGGCAAATTTGTTATGACCTGTAGTTTTATTAATTTTCTTATCCAAGTACTCAAGACATCATTTTTTTAGACCATTTTGTAGAATAATAATAATTTAAATTATAACTTAATGTCAATATTAACACATCTTGCGCGGGCACTTTGCCGCCAGAGTCTTACCGTGTAGCAGATAACCAAATTACACGTTCTCAAAAATGACAGTTCATTTTCCAAACATTAGTCTCCATTTTTATCACGTTTCTAGAACCTGTCATTTTTTGTTTGTGGGACAAATTGCGTTCCACCGCTTAGCTATCGTATTGAGTCCAAAGTCCAAACAACGGTACAATTTAGTATGGATATTTTTTTACATAGCGGTACGATGATTCGTACTTTTTCCATGTAATTTTGCTGCAGGAACATTTCATGGACTGCTGCATCAGATACTACAAATGCATCCTTGCGGACCCCGCCTACAGAGAGTATACGTCGCCGATCGTTGAACGAGATTGTTCCAAACAAGTGAAACTATATTTTTTTACGGGAATTATATTTTTGCTTTTCACGAGTTTTAAATACCGCAACTTTTATGCGATACCCGATCGCGTGTACGCCTTGCGACCAGTTATACCAGAATATGCAAACCAAAATATTTAAAATAGCAGCGTTTGAAACATTATTTCAAACAACGTGATATTTTATTTTATATTTGTTTCCATGTCTGCGATCACCTTTAAAATAACATTATATGAAATATTATTTGAAATAGCATGTTATTTTATTTAATAAATCTATTGCAAAGACAGTTATTAGTAATAATTTTATTCATCGATAACACATGTAAGTATGTAAAATGCAAAAGAACTTGCATATTTACGTAAATTAATTGCATTCCCCTTCTATATTCTTCGTAAACAATGTTCTACTCGATTTAAAACATTTTTCTTCTTCTCATATATTTAAAAAACATATATAATTTAGTAAAATACAAATTTTAGAGTAAAGCTCTTACAATTAATAAAACATACAATTTTCATTTATTTTCTTTTCTATAAAATGATATAAAAGTAACAGTGAATTCACATAAGTAGCTGCAAGCTAATTATAGTTAACAATATAAAATTTCTATATAAGCTTCCAACTGATTTTATATCATAGATGCTCGTAATTCATAGAATCATTCAATAAAATCTATTTCTCTACCCTTATAATTATGGTATTGTATTTTTGTTTCACAACTTCCGACAGTATAATTGTTTTCCTAATAGAGAGGATTTCAGATAAAATAGCAAAAGTAACAATCTTCGACATTAAATGGTATTTAGGTGATTGCATAATAAGGTCAAATTCTTTTACATAGGAGTAATTTAAATTAGCAGTTACATGAAAAAATACGTCGTAACACAGAAAAGGTATGACACTTAAATAGCACGTCAGGAATGTACGAAGCAATAAAATACGTCAAACTTCCAACGTAATTTCCTCCAGTCATATTTTTCGAACTAACCAGTGACGTAACTAAATATTCGAATACCGTACGACCTTCATATTTTGCACGATTACGTAAGAACACTTTTACGTGCCGAATGAAATCGAAAGTGTTGATTAACATTGCTTGTTATGAAGTATTTCAATCCAGTGAAAGAGAAATTTGTAAATTCATTAGGCACATTTACTAGCTGCTACCCTAGGATATTAATTATTTCAACTTTCAATAAGCATCGATAACGAACTGTAGGATAATTAAATGAAATTATTTCCTTGAAATAAATATTTTCATTAAATGAAAATATTTCCTTGAAACTATTGTTTAACAATAGAAGAAAGGAAAGAAAGATATGGTTGCAAATCTCATTCTATACATGATTTGTTTTCAATATCAATCAACCTTTTTTTCAGACTTGTATAATGTTATTCTATGTATTTAGATCGCAGCTTTTGGCCTTGTTTTAAATAAATATTTTCATTATAGCAAATCTTCAAATGGATCTTTCAAATATTTTATGTATAGCTCATTGTTCTTCATTGTTTTTATAAACGCCAAACAGTGTATTATGTTACTATTTTCTTACCAAAAAAAACAATATATATACAATCATAATTATAATTATATATAATTCTTCAAAATTTATTTTTCTTAATGGCAGAAATTCTTTAGACAGTCATTTTATGTGTGTTCAACGTTTCAATAGTTATTCCTATATTTTTTTAAAAATTCAAAGGAATTCAAATTTATATCTTGAAGAATCTTTACGATTTTGATTTCGTTTTCATTTTTATAAAGGAACTGTTACGGTATTCGCGATCAGTAATCCCCGTATATGCTGACCCAATAGTTGCAATGAGAAAAGAAATGCAATTCGTTCCAGCTATGTAAATTACCCTGCATACAATTACTGATAGTATCAATAGCTCACTTTCTCAATAATTACCGTGTTTAGTACCGTATTGTACAGTATTAACCTTTAATACGAACACCAACGTGTTTCACTTCCCATTTTCGTTTAGCATGAAATATCGAAGAATTTAATTGTTGTTTCCTATAGCGTCACTTTTCCTAGGATTATTTATTCTCTATCGTTCTGTTTCTATTTTCTTTTAAATCTTACGGCGTCAATTGATTTGTTACTACATGTAAAAATTATTTTACGAATTTTATTAAATTTAAAAATATCACATTGCATTACAGTAACTTTTGTTAATTAGGTATGAAACATTATATTGTTTTAAATGACTCAATTAACCGAAAGTAAACAGAACGAGACATACTCCTATTTTTTTTTAATAAACATTTTGTAGTACTTAATATTTTTTCAGTAGCAAAATACTGTTAACTTTCTTCTAATTAAATCTACATAAATTTTAAACTGATATTATTATTATTTATAAAAAAGGGGGGTAAACCATAATTGAGCCGTCCAGTGCACACATCGATTAACTCCACTTTTTGAAAAATCTTAAATTTAAGTGTCAAAGCACTTGGTATAGTCATAACTTTTTATATTTATAATAACTTTCCTGAATAATAAAGATTAACACCATTAAACGGCAAAATTTTTTTGGCCATTGAAAAATAAGTAATTTATTTCAGAAGCCATTCTGATTAACTCCATACTCCAATGTAATCGTTGATTTGTTGCCATGCATCAATGCTTTTTTTTTTAAACAGCCGAAGATGTTTCCCCCTCTCAATAATACTGGTAATAAAATCGCATTGGCAAACAGATAAAAAAAATTTTTGGCCAGAAACTGAAGGATCTCGTGGGTCTCAAGAAAGGGCATAGCCGATTAAGATGATCAAAACTGCCCTTAGAGGTTTTTCAATGAGTCATGTACCGTTCGATAGCTGACCAATAAAAACTCATCTGCGCAAAATTTTAACCCTGTAACTTGTCCGTGAGGGTAATTACAGGGTAAATTAGATTTCGCGGTTTTCCGGCATTTTTCCACCTTTAGCGGCTTTCTAAAATTTTGAAAAAAATATGGCTTATTTTGGACATCAAGCCGGATGTTATAGAATTTTTTCAGGTAAAAAAAATTTTCCCGTTAAAATCAGGGTCGCCACAGTAATATTCCTGATGAATTAATCACAAATAATATATTATAACAGAACTGTCAACATTCATTTTTATGGAAAAGCTGTAATCAAAATATATAATAACTAACTTTTTCTGTAATGAAAAACTTAAAATTTTAAAGACTGAATTTAACTTTACTGCTTTTTTCAGTTGCCAAATTGATTAACTCCACCAGTCACATAAAAACTGTAACATTACCGACGATTATTTTTTGGCTATTCTTTCTTGTTAATTTTATACATCGTTAAATGAAAGCTATATCTGTATTTATGCATTCTACATAATATATGTGAATCTATGTTATAACAGGAATTTTAAAAGACAATGTACATCATTTCATCGCGTTTCTCGACTTTTTGTTTTATGGAGTTAGTCGATGTGTGCACTGAACGGCTCAATTTATGTTACCGATTCTGAAATAATAGATATTAAGAACAGGAATAGTAGGGTATGTTAGACATGAAAAAAATAATATAATTAAATAGTTGTAGTAAGAAATCCTACTGAAAAGCAAGGATTATAGTAAACAATAATAAATAATAAGAATCGAGAAGTGAACAAAATTTGTTACCACATAGCATGGTAATCACATAGTTTTGAATAGTCAACAAATGAATTTAAAGAGATATAAAACAAAAAGTGTACATCTTGCGCTCAAAAGTTCGAAAAAACATCCTAGTCTTAGGTAAAATCGGTTAAACTATCCATTCGCATTCACCCACGCGAAAATTCTACGAACGGAAGGATTTTATGAGCAGAAAATGCAATCAGAAAATATGCTATGCTGCTTGCGAAGAGTGACGGTATCCCATCACTTTCGCGAAGAATGTTACAGAATTGCAAATTGCCGATGCGAGAAAGTATTCGCATAACTAATAATGTGTTTGTTACATCATCTCGTATTAGGCATTTGCTATGAAAAAGAGAGCATAACACGAGTACCGTGTAGTTCAAGTTTCATCGTGTCTGTGAAATAATAATAATTGTATTGCATCAAGGCCTGTTACAATATTTTTCAAGGGAAAAATCGAAGTTATTTGTTAATTGCGAATTCGATCTATTTATTTATTATATTTCTCTCGGTTTCTTGTCGACTCGAACGTCGGTTTTTGATTTTATCTTCATTTTTTTCATTTCGATGCACGGCGTGAAAAGTTGCAATTCATTCTAACAATTAATAATCTCGCTCCGCGATTGGACGCTTCAGTTAATTAACGAGAAGATGCACTTTGCTAAAATGATTCCTTATCACAAACTTCTTTGCTAATAATTGAAGGTCTCACGCAAGTAATATTCGAAGCATCGTATTTTTAGTGCTACCTTTACATTTTACTTACCGAGATGAACACTTCACTTACAATGATTACAATCATAAAACAGCTGTAAAGTCCAAACTCGGAGTGAAACTGCAATTGTTTCTAATGCGTTCTTAAAACAACAATTTATGTGGACGGTCATTCAAGATCTAAAACACTAAACAACCGAAGAAAGCAAATTTAAAAATGTTCTTGTTGTAAGAGTTATCGATTCATTCTTCCAGCCTGTTGAACTTGTCGGTTTTCGCCGTTTAACCTCTTAGGCACGGCTGAATTTTGCGCAAATAAAGTTTTTCATAACTAAATTACCATTTTTCTTAATATATATATAATAACTAATATATATATATATATATATATATATATTCTTTTCTTAGTGTATTGTACATACACACTTTCACTTTAATCGTTTACTCTAATAATTAATAAACCAATTGAGTAAAGCACGAAACATTCACGAAAGCCACTATAGTGGCGCGTTGTGCCTTGTGCCTGAGAGGTTAAGCTTGAAATAGCTTGACTTGAAGAATCATGTTAACTAATGAAAGTATAATAATATACTTTCATAAATAAAAGTAATATGTATGTTAAATAGTAAAAGCCAATTACATTTTGTTGGTTATATTTAGAAGTATTGAAACAGTAAATTTTACAAATTTTATATGGAATGATATTTGATTCGACTAAGGCATCGGAAACCAATCGTGTTGCCTGATAGAAGATTAACAGGCTATTCAATCAAGGTACGACCATATTCGTTCTGTTATTAATGCTGAAATGCAATGGACCTCATTCTAACTATACTTCTCTAGTAAGAGTAAATATATTGCCCTCTTTTTTGCTTACTTCTCAGAAGAGATTTATGTATACAAGTTCTTATTCCTTAGGATGAACCTCGCGTGAGAATTGCCGTGTACAATTATAGAAGAAGTAAGTGTAACTGATGTACATTAACCATCCGCTTCGAACAGTTCGACAACGATAATCCTTTACTTTTTCCTTTTGTAGCTTTCCCTGTGCACGTCTTTTTAGGAAGATTTTCAACTCTTAGAAACTTTCTATACTCGTTTCGAACAAGATTTACGTCAAGATAATGCTTCATTGTATGATAGATCGTGAGAGACCTTGTTACTTCCACGACAATCAATTATTTTGCGATGCGGATCGTACGATTTTCTTCAATACTTTCCAATTTCCTGACCAAAATTGGCGAAATTCACATAATTCAAAGATGCTAATGTTTTACCAATAAATATCATTTGTCATAAAAGTAGTCTTTCCGATACGATTAATATATCTCACAGATTATTTATCGATCTCAAGCAACCTGTTACGCACGCATTTGAAAAAGTCGGGCATCGGATTTGTTCGATAATGGTGCCACTATGACTGCAACTTAAGGGTAAAGAACTGAAGGCGCGCGTGTCTTCGCTAAAATCCTATTTAACTGAATTAGTCGGTCGATGTCATTTCCCCAGCGACACGCTCAACACGTTAGATTAACGTGTGTACTTTGAAGACTCACAACTTGTCAAATCGAAATCCATCAAGTTAGGTCTCCATACAAATTTTTCACTTTCACCACCGATCTAAATTATTTGACCCGCTATCATATTTTTCATTTCGTCCTACTTAAAGGTTTGGATAAGTTTAGATAAAAAAAGCCATAAGGAAAGTGACCTTACGCGAAGAAGTAAGTCCAATATACAGTATGTATAGAATATATATTTTTTAAAATGAGACTTCGTTTTCATGCAAATCAATTTTCAGGACTCATTGGATGGGATGCAATGATATTTACAAGTAGAACTGATAGGTCACGAGCAGATACCTCAACCGATTCCTATACAAATAACATGCATGCTCAACGAATTTCTAAATTGAATTTTTTTTAAAGACGAAACACAGATAACAGAATCTTACTTTGTCTATACAATTTATTTATTTATATAAATTCGTTAGTTTCTTGATTACGACACTACTTAGAAAACACTTATACATCTAATATATAACATTATTATTGCTAAAGTACAAGCTGACATAACCTAATGAATTTTAGGAGTAAAATGCAACAACTATAGAGACGTTACTGCATATAATTCTCAATATTGTCAACAGACGTTAAATTTGTAGTATACGTTAGTGTTCTTCCCAATCTTTTTATCAGTGGATTGCAACAGATCGATTTCTTTCAAATAGCTAAGCGATTAGAAAAACAACCAAACATTACGAATCACTCTTGTGATATGAATGCAGTTTAAACATTGGAGTAACCTAATTTAGACCTAAATCAGATCGTTGAAGGATTCTTAATGAAATATTCAGTTAGCACTACGGAATGAATCACGATTTAATACCTAAAAGAGGACCTCATATTATTATAACAACTACAATTATTGATTTAAATTGTTATTTTTTTCAAAAAACTTCGTCGAACATGTTGCAAATTTTCAATCACCCAACAAGATTCTAAGAGAGGGGGTTCTCCTCTCAAAGCGGGGGTTAAAGAGCCTACGAAGTACAATAACTCGAAAACTAGCACACGTAAAAAGAATAATACAAATCAAACAATAGTGAAAACCCTAATATTAATATTAATGTGAAAAATTAATATTAATAGAATTGATATTAAGAATTTGCTTGTATTTCACCTGACTTTTCGATACCTTACGATTATTAATTCACGAAAGTGCATATATGTATGCATACACTGTATTGCACAGCCCATACAATCAAGCGTCATGCGATCAAGCGCCACCTGATCATAAAACGGGTCAATCACCGCTAAGTTAAATTCTTTTAAAGGAAAAATAGCATCACACAATTGTAACCTTCACACACTCCTGAAATTAACCGAAATTCGTGAAATATTTACGAAAAATCCTGTTAACTCTAGAATATCCAATTTCAATTACTCAAAAATTTACTTAAACAATGAGGCGCACACGATAAATGTAAGATTAAAATGTTAAAAACTCACCGGAGGAAGTCCAACGCTCCGAATATTCCGTCAATAAGACGAACCAGTCGTTTAAATCTTCGGAATTCGCCATGGTCGATCGACGGGACCTGTTTGTTCGCCACCGGCTCCACCGATGGTTCGCCGATAAATAAATTAGGGTTTGCTCGTTGCCAGCGTGGTATTGTGCTTAATTGTTACTGTCACAGCCGGAACACAATCACACTTCCCGCGTATCGTCGAACGGAACGCACGACCGATTCAAAACTATGCGCAACATACGTGAGAGCAACGTTCTCGAAAGGAGATGAGAAACGAAGTCAGAGCACACACAGGCACTCAATCCAGTCAATGATTACCTTACGACATCCAGTTCTGGTTTGCTGGTTCTCTCTATCCTTCTCCTCTCGTTTTACCATTACAACACCACCTCGCGCTCTTTCACGAGACTCGCATATGTCTGGTCGTCCTTGTTCCTCTACTTTCGTTATATTTCAACGTACCTTTTCATTCTACTCACCTGCTCTTTCGCACTGTTTATTTTTACGATCGGCTTACTACGAGGTCGTCTATCTCTACCATATTTCTATGTACCCGTAAACGTGTGTGCGTGTTGGTTGACTTGCGGCTACTTATTTCAATTAAATTCTTCCACCGTCACGTTCACTCGCGTTTAGATATTATATTTATGGTATCTTTTACTTTTGTCTCAAACATCAGAAATTGTACCTTCTGTGGATCAATAATTACTACCAAAATTGATGCTCCATTATTAACATGAATGATGCCGTTACGGATACTTTGGATCGTTCGAATTTCAAGTGTTTGAAACGTATCTTCTCGCATTGCGCATGCACCATTCTTTGTGATTTTTAAGTTTAGAAATTAAGGATGAAGTAACACATTTCTCTTATTTCTTCAGAGTATATTTCTTAATGACACTGCTTTCGTTTAAAAAACAAGAATTCATCTGCTAATCATGTCACAAAATAAAATGCATTTCATTAATAATAAAAAAAATGTTGATGCGCGTACCGAAACGATATATTCAAGGCACAGACGATCCACTTCACATATGGCGTAATGAATGAGTTTAAGGAGTTATCCACGGATTACATACTACCGAAGGTGGAACCTTATTACTTTAAACAACTTTTTCAAAAAGATCTTCCCGAGTCGAGACTATAAAATGTTATCTCGTAACACCATGTTTCATTGTAAAAAATTTCAATTTTATGAAATCTGTTTGTTGCTAGTATGACTGTATATATTAACAGATATTAATATATTACATGGTTATTGCGTAGATTGTATACCAGTTATATATAAACAAAATAGTTTATGGAAATTAAATACAAAAATCGTTATTTTACTCAAAATGTACATAGCAATTCCTATTATTTTGAGCTGTTATTTATTTTTTTACTTTCAAAAAACCAGCTGTGTTTGAGAAATACTTCGCATTAGCTTCGTTCACTTTCTTTTCGGCTGCTTGTGGGTTTACAATTTCCAAGCCCTACAAAAAAAAACAAATTTTCACAAAATTATTTTATATTTCAGTTTAAACACTATAACGATTTCATAGCACTATAATCACTAGCTAAAACTCGGTATTAATCGAACTTGATAAAAATAATTTTAATAATTATCACGAGAAATGTTCAATGGATTATCTATTAAACGATTAATAATGGAAAGTGACTTGCAAAGAGAATAGATATTTTCATTTTAGGTTTTTAATAGTTCTATGATAATGTATTGTATATGATTGTTTTGTTGTTCTGAAATATTATTTCAGGCTCTTTTATAAGTAAGAAGAAAGACAAATTATTATAATTTACAGAATACCCAATAAAAGACTAAGTTCACGCATTATTAACATTACTTTTAATTTACCTGCAATGGCGTGAATGCAACACTGGATGCTGTACCAGAAACCTGTTTTTTGACTGTTGTACTTCCACCCCATTGTTGCTGTTTCTGTAAATTTTTCTGAAGAGTTTTTGATATTCGCACTTTTGTTTTCTCATCGATTTGAGGTAACCTAATGCGACCCGTGCCTGCCTTGCCAATCGTACCACGGGTATAACCAAGATCTTCTTGATAGGCATCATTTTCAATCTAAATATATACAGAAATAAAAGAACATCACAATATTGTATAATATTTAAAAAAATGTAGAGTAGAAAAAATAAAACTTACATCAGCAAAATTCATTCTGTTTGCATGTTTTCTAAATTCAGTAATGGCATAACGTTCTTTCATTTTTCTGACGCGTCTACCACCGCGCTTCTTTCGACCTGGATCAATAGGTTTTGGTAAAGGTTTTACAAATTTTACAGGTGGTGGTTCTTGAAGTTTATCTAACTTTTTCTCAATTTCTTCCCGAAACATTTGACCAATATGACCATCTGTACTTTCATGACAAGCATCAACACGAGCAGCCAACATACTTTTGGCTGCAACAAGTCTTGCTGCCTTCCGCCTTAAATCCTAAAAAGTTTAAACAGAAATAGAAATACAAAAATAATAGATTCGTTCATTATACATCATATAGCTTACAGGTGGAGTTTCCTGAACAATATCAGAATAGTATATAAAACCAGTGTGCGGTAGAGTTGCCACTTGAGAAAACCCGGATAACGTTGTTTTCTGAGACCCAAGTACTAGAATATTACATGCTGGCATCTTTGATAATTTAGTTAAACCTCCAGCAACACCTGAAATATAAACGTACAATATATTATTACAAAACGTTAATTTGAAAACATTAAAAGTCATTTCGAGAAGCCAAAAAATGTTTCAAATTTACCCATAATTTTTGCTGCAGTGGATGCACCTACTATTACAGACAAATTTGGTGCAATAAATGCCATTCTACTCTCTACATATTCAAATATTTTCGATTTGCAATTATTCAATTCCACTGCCATATCACAGGCTTCACAAATAGCTTCCTTTTCATCTTCTGTTAGTAACTGTCTGTAAATATAACATACGTCTATTTCTTTTGTAGTACTCATCGTTTGTACAATTAATATTATTATTGTATATTATTCGTAATTTATTAAAATATATATTACCCTTGCGTTGTTGATGCAGTAACTGAAACTACCATAATCGTTGCCTGTGTGAGAAACTGTTGTAATATCTCATTATTTTTTGCTCTGTCTAAATCATTTCCTAATTCTCTGACTGTCATTACATACTCCAAAGGACCAACAACTAATGACTCTAATTCTGGGAACCTTTTGGAATATTTGTCTCTTGTAAATCTATGTATTGTAGCTGAAAAATATAATTCATATTAAGATTCACCCCAAAGTGTTGTCATAAATGTGATATTAATAATATTCAAAGAATAATATCAAATAGAATAAACAATACTCATATTTATAAACTTTAATTCAATTACGTGTTTGTCTTTAAATTTTAAAACATGCAATAATAGACTTTGTTCAGTCCAAAATAGGTGTACAAGGTGTGCATCAAAACATTAAGAATGTGTTATAGAGAAGCGGTATAGAATATATAAATTTATAAAGTACACTGATTTATTGAAGCAACTAGTTGAATAAATAAGCAAAATTTATTTAGCATTTCATTAGACATCTTCCATACCTATAAAATCATTGTAAGATTATTTAAAATCCATAATATCAATACTTACCTATTTCATCATCAATATCTACAGCCATATTATTAGCTTCAACAATAAGCTGATATTCAGGATCAGACTCAACAGGACCGATAATATCTACTGATTTCCTGGGAACTTTGCTATATTTTTCAATGTGAGTCATAACTTTTTTCAATTGTTCCGAGTCGCCTAATTTTGCCAATTCTCTTACAGAGGCAACTTTTATTTCTATAACATATCAAAGAGATTATTTAATTTAAATTCTATAGTACTGTTTACATGAGTCAACGTTGAGGGTAATTACCTTCTTCGATGGTTTTGGAGACTGAAGCCGGAATGAAATCCGGCTCCGGTTCTTCCATAACATGGTCGGAATCGTCATTTTCTTCAAGATCTGCCAAAAGTTCATCTGCCAACGACATGATTTTCCTTCACAGAAGATTTATTCGCATGTAAATATTTTACTAACCTCTATTCTTTGACAAATTACATTATCTACATACAATACGACATCTACGCTACGCTGTAGCGAACTGAACTAAAACGCCATCTACACAAGTTCAAAAACTAACACGGAATTGTACGTCGCTGTGTTCCAAAAGTCAAGTTCAATGTTCAGTCACTAATATCCAGTGCGCATGTGTCCGTAAGTGAAGTCCATCATGAATATAGCTTCAAAAATTCATAGATCCATGACGCATGCGCACATTAGTTTATACACCATGAACACAGTCGTAAACTGCGAGTGACATCTTGCGGAAATATTTATGTTCTGCTGTTCAGACTTATTAATGTTTATGCGAAATAGGTAAAAAGTTCGTCTTAAATGCATAAAAACATTCGGTTCTGTCTATGACGCGATCGAAATCATTTTTCTGATAACATTTAATTTATATAAGTGTTCACATTTGTTCGACATCATTTTCAAATGTGTCGCGCTTCAAATATTACCGCGCTTCTCAACATTTCCAATTCCTCGCATGCAGTTTCTTCGCCCTATTTCGATCAACAGACCATAGAGAAGGATAAAAACGTCAACTTGAACCTTAAAAAAAAGCAGCAATGTTGTATATGTGTAAAGTGTTAAGATCGCCGAATTCAAGAACAAGAATATCAAAGATTCAGGCAAAAGTTTCATCTCCAACATACTTTGCCGTATTATCTTAAATTCTTCAACGCTATCGAAAGACCGGCTTCTGGTAGGAGAAATGGGAAGCGTACAGCGAATCATTGAGTAACGATAGAGAGAGAAATGAAAAAATGAATCGTTTTCTCCCCACCACGTAATGAAAACTGTATGATCGTTAATGCGCGATGTTCAAGAGGGATCGTCGTCGCATGTATTGCAGTTTCGACAAGGATAAAGAAAAAAGGAAAGGTCTTCCAACGAATGACAGCGCGCAAAACCGATCACGCGGTTGAGCCAGGAGGTGCAGTTTCGGTCGGTGTCAGACACCGTGCGTGTGTGTACGTGCATGTATCGCGGTAGTATCTCACAACAAATATGTCGTCGTGGTGGGGAGTACGTTTTCCCGTTCGTCGTTTCGCATATTTCTTCCCCCGCATTATTATCATGTAGTTCGGCATAGGTGAACTCTTGCATGGTTTGTTTCCTCGACAGAGAAAAGAAACGCAGGTGTGTATGCGTGTCCTACGTGCGAGTACGTGCCGATACGATTGTTAGTTAAGGAAGAAGTTATTCGGATGAAAGGCCGACGAGGATCGTCTCCTACTAGAAGATAAAGTGCGATGAGAACGATGAGCGCGAGTTAGTTCTCTTTCTCGGTAATTAGAACGATTATTTAATCATGTCCAATTCGCGAGGAACCAGAGAGGATCGTGGGCAGCCAACGGCGTGAGTCTCGCGATTAACGGTAGGTGTGGAGTTTAACCGAGTTGAACGACGACGTGTGTTAACGTTCGTTCAGCGGCCGCGTTCCCCGGTTACGCCTAAGTGAGAAATGCGGTTCTGAATCGCGACGTTCGCTGATCCCGTGCAATCACGAACAGGTTGTTCACGGAAGGGGTGGTACCTTCGTTACGTGCATTACGTTACTGTACGTGCTCCGTGAATACGAGCTCGTGTGTACGGCAGCGAGGAGTGCGTGGTGCGTGTATGTGTATGCGTGCACAGTGTTTAGACAATCAAGGATATTTTCCTTCGGAAGGACGGCCTGACACGGAAAGACGGAAGAAAAAAAGGACGGAAGGAAGAGGAGGGTAGCAGGGTAGCAAGATGGCGGGGTCCTTAACGTGGTCGTGTACTTGTTGCCTGCGGTTCAAGTTCAGCCCCGAGGAGATCGAGCAGCGTTACAAAAGTCAGGAGATCGATCGGATGCTGGAGAAAGATCGTCAGGCTCTCCGACGACAGGTCAAGCTGCTGCTCCTCGGGGCGGGCGAGAGCGGAAAGTCGACATTCCTTAAACAGATGCGAATTATTCACGGAATTAAATTCGAGGTAGGACATCCTCGACTTCGTAATCAAATCCTTTCTTTACCACGTAATCTGCTTCTTATTTGTCCTCCCTGTACGCTTTTCATTCATTCAAGGAAAACTACAGTTTGACTTCATGACTCTGTCAGTGTTATTACAGTTGTTAAAATAGATCTTCATTTGTAAGAGAAGGTGGTTGACCTAAACACATGATTTTTAAGGTTTAAAGGAAAGTAATTCTGACACAATTGAATTGCTTTTCTAATTTCTTACTCAATGTCTTTGAAACCATTATTCGGTTATTTGTCTGTGTCCTCAGTTCTGTAAAAACATAGTAAACCTCTGTTTCATACTCAGATTCTCACAATTATACTTTCAATCTAGTTAAGTGGCAGAGATTGTTTTATTAAACCTACTTTAACTCATAGTTTCAGATAAGAAGAATTTAAAATTGAAAAATAGTAGATAAAAAGTATTACCACTATAATGTTTAGCAGACTGTTCCGTGTATACGTTCTCTATTTTTCTGTCATACCATTTATCACATTCTTCATTAGTAAATCTACATCTTATAGGATATTCAATAAATTGTTAGCTCCTCATGAAAAAATTCAATTGTAAGTCTAGATTTTTTTAATATTGCTCTATCAATATTTATTTCTGAACAAGTATCTACAATCGATTACATTTACAAATAATCTATATTATTTAGAAATAATATCTATTATTTATGGTATTCTTCTTTACTTTTCAGCCTGAATTGATCAAAGAATACCAACATGTAATTTATCAAAATATAATAAAAGGAATGAAGGTATTGGTTGATGCTCGTGACAAGTTGAATATTCCATGGGAAAACCCTAAAAACTATGATATTGGTTATCAGTTACTGAAATTTGAAAATACTATGGTATTAGATGCTAGGTTATTTCTTCATTACGTGCCAGCTTTACGAAGTTTATGGGAAGATGCGTCAATCAAAAAAGCCTTTGATAGACGGAGAGAATTTCAATTAGTAAGATATTCTTGTGTGTTTTGTATATTTTATTCTACTTACTGTATATACAACGAAAACCACAGATGTGTCGAATTATTAAAAAGTAATTATTGAAAATGTGTGAATCTTTTTTATTTTTATACTTTATGAATATTTTTCTAATTACAGAGTGATTCGGTTCAATATTTCTTGGATAGTCTTGACAGGATTGCGAGGACGGTAATTTCTATAATATTTTCTCTCTATTCTTCTAATTATAATGTATCATTCCTTAAGAGTTAAAAGTTTTATTTACAGGATTATGTACCCACGCATCAGGATATCTTACATTGTAGGAAAGCCACGAAAGGAATTTCAGAATTTGTTATACAAATTAATAATATCCCTTTTTTGTTCGTTGATGTGGGTGGACAAAGATCTCAAAGACAAAAGTGGTATCAATGTTTTGATTGTGTTACTTCCATACTTTTTCTTGTGTCATCATCTGAATTTGATCAAGTACTGTTGGAAGATAGGTGCGTTATAATATAATTAAGGCTTTTTTTTTTTTATATAAAAAGCAGATGTAACTGTTAAAAAATATTCCTCATTTACAGGAGAACCAATCGATTGGAGGAATCGAGAAATATCTTTGACACGATAGTTAATAATATGATATTTGGTGGAGTGTCTATCATCTTGTTTTTGAATAAAACTGATTTGTTAGACAAAAAAGTAAGGTCACCTGATACAAATGTTCGCTGGTATTTTTCACAGTTCACAGGGGATTCACATTCTATGAAGGATGTGCAAAATTTTATATTGGAAATGTTTATATCTGTCAAAAGGGACCCAAGAAAATCCCTGTTTCATCACTTTACAACTGCAGTGGACACAGAAAACATAAAAGTTGTATTTAATGCTGTCAAAGATACAATATTACATAGAAATTTGGAATCACTGATGCTCCAATAATAATAGCTCTATGTATATATATACATACATATAAATATATTAAAAAAGTGAAACTACTTCCGATCCGAAGGTATGCATTCAACATTTAGTGTTTGAAATATAGTAAACTAAAGTTATAGTTCGTATAAGGATTAGGACATTAATTAGAAAAAAATGTTCTGGTAAGACAATACCAATGTGTGTGTACCAATGTAAATCACATGATTACCACCATTTATAATGATAAATTAAACTTTTTTATAATAGTTTTATACATCACAGGAAGTAAAAACTGCCTAATGAAAATATACATTGAAATTTTTGACTATACAAGTATATGTACATGCATGTATATGAATATGTGCATACATGTATATAAATGTTGTATACGTTTTGATAAGATGTTTCCATCCTCTTTTTTATAAATGCTAAATGGTTGTAAGAAGACTTATATATACAATATATTGTACATAGTCTCTTGTATTCTATACATTGTCAATATTAATGATTTTACATATTTGTATAAAAAAAAGAATCAGTTTGCTAACAATTTAATTAAGATTTTCTATTTTGTACAGATATTTAATCAAATGCTTCTTTCTTTTACATTAAAATATGTAATGAAAATGCTGGCGACATAACCAGTGTTTGCAAACATAACAGTAACTTATTTTGTATGTAAGATTAATTACGTTTGTTAACATTGAATTATTAAGTAACAAAGAAACCAAATACTAGATCCATGCCATATAAACCAAATGAAACTAACCAGTTTGTGTTCAAATTGTTGTGTACAAAAAGCAATAATTTTTATTTTTTATTCTCTTCTTTAATTTGACTTCAAAATTGTACACAGGATTTCGCTATTTTAATATAACTACATGATTTTTCGTATTTTCGTGTCTGTTATATTTTTCTGATTTGTTGATTTTTGTATATCTACATTGAAGTTTTGTTCTATTCTGCACAATAAAATTACCTTTTCTAAGCAATTCAAATTAATATAATTCTAATAGTTTATTACTACTTTCAAACTTATATGTTGTTTTTAATGTAAATTCCAGTATTTTTTTACGATAAATTACAAAATTTTGATAAGAGGATTATAGTTGTTTAGCGAACGCATAATACATGTTCGACCAAACTTCAACTTTAATAGCTGGTCCTTATTGCAACATTACTATTTTTTAAGAAGATTTACATTAATCAGTATTATTATTTCTTGTATACAAAGATTCAAACAAAGTTGGTTTTTTCAATTTGTATGTAACAGCAATTTGTCAGAATCATGTTTAATCTCTTATTGTTATAAACATATGGGCTATAATTAAATAGTTACAGTTATTCTGTTTTATAGATATTCGTTCACAAGAATTTTGTAAATATATGACAGTCAGCAATACCTAACATTATTAAAATAGAACTATCAGATTGTAACGAAACTAATCCAATAAGTTATATATTTTCATTTTCACTTGAAAATCATAACAATCAAAATTTCATTATTATAAATAACAATATTTTGAATTTAATTTATAAACATTGCTATAACCAAGGATTTTATGTAATAACGTATATGATGAAACCAAAGAGTTTTAAGTAAACCTAATGAACTTCTATGTAACTTATTTTCCATTAGCTTAATACAATATGTAATATTATAAATATTCTTGGAAATATATTTGTACTCATGCTTGTAGTTATTTCAATCTGCAGTTTCGATCATGTATTACATAAAATCTTTGTTTCTTCCACTCTTTGTATTAATGAAATGGAAATTAAGAACACTTAAAACTATTGTAATTGGTATCAGTTATTCTAAAACGGACGAGAATCAATATTTTGTTGTGTTTGTATATAAGAAGTTTTAGGCGTAGTAATAATCATACAACATGTTAAAAAGTTGAAATTTTTGCATGGTCTGTATCATGCGAAAATATTGTATAACTTTGATAATTGGTGTATTTCCTTAACTGATGTTTTTACATTCCTATAAAGTTAATCAGGTTCATTTTAATTGATATTCTTAGAACGTTTTTAAATTATACCACATTTTTATAATGTAGGTAAATTATTATTGTCTCAAATGGAGTATTATTTTGAAAGATTATACAAAATTTTATACAATTTATACGTCCTGCATATACAGAACCTATCCATCAATGGGGCCATTGATTAAACTGGTTTTACAGGTATTCGAATATCTAATTAATCAATTAATACAAGTTTGTACATACAGGTACTATAGTTATGGTTAACTATGTACTGAAAATTGTAATTACCTGGTTGAAATATTTTTTTAAGTAACGAAATTAAAAGTATAGTAATATAAATTCACAAAGAAATGTTAATGGATAATATTATTGTTCCTAAATGAAGTATCGAGTACACTAATGTAAACTGTTTTTATAATAATTTATACAAAATTTCAGTATCATCGGTATCAATATCATGTATAGACGAACCGCCCTGTCGCCTGAGCGTGCGTCGACAACGTTCATTCGTAATGATATCTCTGGCTGCCTAAGTGCGAATCCGTTCAGTTTACCTTAGAAAAAATCGTTCACATTAACTTTCAGTCTGGTTTCAGGGAGCAATGCATAAGCGCCGTTTCCCACGAATTTTTACCCTCGTTGAAGATCGTCACCAATCTCCTTAACGTTACGATCAATGTTGTAAAGAAACTTCCCATCTATACCTTGAAAACTGAAGAAATGGGCCTTAACTATCCCGCTGTCTCTCTCCTCCAGCAATAAACAAAGGAATGGAACATCTTGTCCATATGCGCCATCGTGAGACAATTGTTATGCAAACAACTTTAGGTCTTTTTTACCGTACTAAAAAAACCTTCACGCATGCCAAGGCACATTGACGACCATATCGTCGGAGGCCCTTGAAGCCACGGACTCTCCTTCATTTCGTATATGACGGAGGAGCTTTCGACGACGATACATTCCATCACATGGACGATATCATCCTCCCCTAAATAGGCTGTGTAATTCGTCTTACCCGTGAAATTCTTCTTCTTTTTCAGTACTGTTATTGATCCTGGGTACTTTTTTCGCATCGATTTCTTTAATGTGCTGAAAGGAACAGGTATCGTGTGACGCCTCCCCACACTTTGAATTGCTGCGGTGAGGGCGTCTACACCTTCCTCGGATTCTTCTGTCCCACTTTCGTCGCTAGCTTCTTCACTTGGCAATTTCGCCTCTCTTATGTCGGAGATCTTTGTAGTATTCATCAGTGATTCTAAGGCGTTTATGTTTGCGTCTCTTTCTTCATCTAGTTGATTCCAATCGGTGATTCTCGCTTCTGGTTGTAAGGATTCGAGTGTAGGGTTATTGGGTGCGTCAATTGCTTTCGGCTCTTTATCCCATCCTTTCTTTGGTGAACCGATCTCTTTTGTCTTTCTCTTCTTCTCCATTTTCGGAGCTATTTGCTTCTCCTTCCCCGTAAAAGATACCTTTCCCGCCTCTGCCTTTTTTGCCTCTCTCTCTCCTCCCTAGTGGGTCTCTGTGTTTTCGTGAAAGTCATTCCGCCGAATTCAAAGGTCGATTTGTCTATCAATGTTCTAGTATAAATTATATTCATCAACTATTCTAGTTATTATATTTTTATAATCGAAATTCAATTTGTAGTTAAATAAACAATTTATGATAGTGTACTGAAATCTTTGGTACAATGGTTTACTGGCATATTAACATTGTTAATTCCCAATATTTTTGTGTGATGAAATACTATTAAGCTTACTATATTCCTAGTAACTTTGTATACAAAATTGTTTTTACTGGGTAATTATCAATATCCCCGTTAATTATTACGTGCATTTCGTTCATAGTATAGTAGGTACCTGGCTATTTAGGTATTAATTTGTTAATAATTGAATGCCTGGGCATCCGGTTTACAAGGCCTTCACTACCACCACTCACCAAGAAATAATATTTGGAAGTTTTTACAAATATTTTAGAGGAAAATGTATCCTTGATAATCATACTGGAAGTCCATGTAGATATAATATGTAATGTAAACCGTCGCTATCTTATAGAAAATTTTCATGATACTTAGGTCATTTTTTACATACATATACAGTTCATTTCTGTAAGACTTAAATATAACATATTTTTGTAATCCATTCAGAGCAAGTATTGTTGACTTTATTACAAATTTATTTGCAACGAAAAATGAAAATGTTACCGAATGTTTTTCATACATATACTGATTACATCACACTATGTATCATGTAAGTTTTCTGCCATGCTATTGTGAAGTAAATGGAAGCGAAGAAAAAAATGATAGAACACCACACACGTCGTACGCGTAACATGTTGAAAACATTTTATTGTAATATGCGGACTGTGAAAGCATAGTAACTTTGTGATAGAACGTCGCGAAAAATAAGGAGAAAATAATTTTTATATTTTTAGAGGTGCAGAGATTATTTTAATCTGTTCAATTTAATCAATTTTATACATTTCAGTCTGTGTGAAGAAAAATAAATGGAATTTAGATATTCTATGATTATGATGTCGTTGACGATGATACATCAGTGTTATATATAAATATATATATAGAGATATATATATTATATATAAGTTTAAAACGATTTTATTATGATTTGTATTATACCTTACATTAGGTACTATTATACGCATACCTACATTCTCAAATCATGGGAACTGAGCACAAGTGAACGGCCATAAACGTTAATATTGAATTTAAAAAGACAGATAGTATTTACAACGAACAAAACTGAGGCGAAGCGTTATTTGTAATTTATTGTAAATATGTGAAATTATTATGCCTAAACATTTAATTATGGTTTCTGCCGTCGTAAAGCAATCGCTTTAAATAAAATATTAACGAGTAAATTAGTCGTGTTTAATGAAAATAATTATGCAATAAATATAAAATTTATTTTTATTTAGATAAATTTGGCTACTGAAGTTTTATAATTGTAAAACAATAAATAGTACTTATAAATAGTACTGTGTTTGTTCTTGGCTTATAATTGAAATGAACAAACATTAGAATGACAATATTTTTTTGTAAACTCATCAATAATAATGATACTTAATGAAGTCGATCAAGCAATTTTTTTACGTGACTAAAGGTGATACGAATTATTTAGATACCATTTTGAGAAGCTTTTATAGAAAGCACAATTTTTTATATGCTGCAACACGTACAAGGAAGTAGAGTCGTTCTACGTCTCGGTATTCATTTGAAATATCCTAATTTCGATTTAAGAGATTTATGAATGACTAAACATACTCGTTAATGATGATACTTGCACAAACATTTGAATGAAATTTCATGTAAATTTTTTTATTAAATACTAGAAAATTGAATGTTTATACGTTCATAAAGCTATTAAACACAACAAACTGAAGAAATATGTTTTATTTACAAAGAGAATTGTAATCATTCGTACGCGTCTACACGAATTTCTTTTCACTAATTAAAAATATTTCCGTCTATATGGCACAATGTCAAATATTATAGTTTATAAATTTATAGACTGTAGACATTTGAAAATATAATTTGCATAATGTTCAAAGAATTACTTGTGTGACCATCATGCTGACAATATGACTTTGTATGACAGATAAAACAAAAATTTATGTTAAGCAGCAACAGTCAATTATGAATTTGTTAAACGTCATGAACAATTATGTTTGATTGCATATAAGTCACTTTGTATGCATTTTGCTATACATGATCTAAAGAATGTAGATATATTGTGCCTTTTGTATATTGTATATTTGTATATAAACATATTTTACATGAAATATTGTAATAATGTAGTCTATTCACATAAACAATAAATAAAATAAAACTTTAGAAAGAAAATATTTATTATAAATTATTCTTTACCTCGTAAAGTAAGTAAATCTTATATTTAATGGAAAATCAGGCTTGTAGAGCAACGCTTGCATAAAATGGCACGCAAATGTGGAGAGTAATGTATCAAAGATTACGTATGTATACGTACTTTTTATGGTACATTGGTATCATTTTTATTCGTAATAAATTTTATACAAAGTGAAGCACATGCCTATTTAGCATAACTTATTTAATAAAATGCACAATATTTACACATTTGCAAAAAATACATAAGATACGTTTATTTTTTTGCTGCAATTAATTGAAAATTGTCCTTTGCAATTTAGTAACGAGTAATATTACTTACATAATAGTAATAACATATAGATGTTATACTTATCTAAACATCACATTGTCAATTCGTCTACTATTAATAGTAATTACATTCCTTTATAACTACCGACGCATTTGATAATATATTACAGTTATATTTACATTGCTTTGCGGGTAATATATGTATTCTTACGTTCCAACCGACCGAAGTCCCAAAAATTGCAGGGCCTCAGCAGAGATTCGAATTATCGAGTCTAAAGTATTAAAAATATATCAGTTGGTTTCAACGAAGCTGTGAGTCGGTTCGTTTGAGTTAAGTGCGTATGACAAAATCAAGAATTAACAATCATATGTTGTCATCAAATTGACGACTACACTGAGTGCTGTAAGGGAGAATGTAAATAATGTCGTCACAACCACTTTCGTTTTAAAGACGCGGTGAAATCCATGAGCAGTACGCAGGAACAATGTTGAATTACAGTTTATTACAGAATTTTAATACGATTTCATTCAAATGACCATGGAATACGAATATAACGATTAAGAAGAATAAGGTAGCAGAATAAATCTGTAGTTATACAGTATGTGAATGTAGTGTCTTAGTTTTTAGTTTATAAATTCAATATTGTTTCTTATGTTCTAACCGACTCAAGTCCCACGTATATGATATCAAAACCGTACAAAAGTGAAAATATAATTTTATTATCCTCCAAAAAATTTGAGATATGTAAAAAATGCTCAGAAAAAGGCATGTAGAAAGTTTGCGCGTAATGTTGTTTGGCAATGCGTTTCAAAATACTTCAAAAGATAAATCGTATAATTAGTTATTTTATGATTTACTATATTTTGAGTTATTCGGCAATGGACAACGCGAAAGGTCTGCTACTATAGCCAAATCGATCATAACACTTCCATTATGCAATGATGTACAATCAAATTTTGGCTAAGTTTTTAGGAGTCAGTCATGTTTAAAAAATATTATCATATTGTTTGATTTCAAGTAATTTCACCTCATTCGTGTTTACGTAAAAAATGCTCTAAAAATAACAGTTTTCTTATGTCGTGTAACTTTTTTAAATGTATTGCAGTGCCTGAAGATTGTAATTTGTTTGAATTTTATAATCGTTCATGTATTACTTAATTAATTACGCAATTTATCGCTTTGATTATTCCGTATTGTCGATACATGTCATAAACCTATTTCTATGTTCTTTCATTCTATTTCGTTTGTATAAAATGCAGCTGTAATATTGAATTATGTGCGTTATGGTAGAAACGACTGTGTTAAATTCTAGTTTGTATTTATTGATATGTTGAGCGTATTTTGAGGTCCTGACGGAATGTTCTAAGTTTGTGCTAACTCTATACATTACACGTTACAAAATAATAGATTCTTTAAAAAATTTCTTGGCAAATCTAACTTCGTCTGCTACTTTAAATTGTACTGCTTCAATGAAGATTAGAAGACAATTGACTTTCAGATCTCCAGAAAAATATGCTGTAAACTTTTCATTGCGGAACTTTTGAACTTTTTTAGCATAAGTATATGTAAAATTTCTAACTTTGTGCGCAAAATAGTTTATTCTGTTGTTAAAAAACTGCATGAGGTGAGTTGGTTTCTTAGATCCATGGAATGTGACTTAATTAGTACCTGTAGTTTGTCGGCAGTCGTTTCATACATATATAAATTAATACTTAAATTCGACTTCGAAATAAATGCGCTTCATGTTATCTGGTATTTCGTTACCTTCTTTTTCGTAGAAACTCTTTCGAACAAATGACTAACACATATATCAATTAAATTTAAAAATGATAAATATCTCAAGCGCATGTAACAATCAACAATAATTAAATGGAAACAATTTTCAAAAATTTAACCATTTAAAGATATTAGTTATGAAAAACAATGCAAAAATAATTATACAATTTGTTTCCTGAATATGCATATCTAACTTAGTATCTTATTAACGTTCTATATAACAGGAAACACATTAAACAATTACTCAAATGATGGTGCTTTGGCACCGTTTACTAAAAGTTCTAGCGAAACAATTCTACTTGAATCTCGGCAAATGTACATAGATCGACAGAATTTTGCAGAGTGCAGACGAGAACAAAATCAAATCGGAAAAAGGAATCAGATTTTTCCATTCAAAGCTGTGCTTTTATGACATTAAAGTTTGAAAACATATCACATGTACGTGCAAGTAAATACAAATCGGTCAACATATTTGTTAATGACGTATTAATCTTGCTTCCTGTGAATACTAATACACTAGAATAATTTTCAAACTCCACTGCTTTAACAGCAAGGCCTTAAAAAACAAAACCTCATTCTATTTTTTCGAGTCATTTTTGCACATGCAAGACAGCTTTATACTATTATATTACACAATCTGCGACACTCTGTACGTATGAGAGTTCAATATCAATTTCAATAAGTTCTTCCTGTTTTATGATTTTTCCAATTGCCCGTACTGTAGATATTCTTTGAAATGTATCATTCAATTAACTCTTTCACATTTGGCGATCTTAAATGCATAAATTATATACGACATACTCAGAATTAATTTTAACAGTTTTATCAAGCTGTATACGCTATAAATAATATATATATATCTAATCTTCCTAAACAGTTAACGCTGTTTGGGAAGCAAATAGATACCAAGACTATCAATAATCGAAACGCGTTAAAAATCGTCTAAAATACTTCACCTTTAATATTTAAAGGCCAATTGTATTACTTTAGTTTTAAATACTAGTGGACGACCTCTTACAAATCTGTATGCGAAACACGTTGTATATACAAATTCCTAAATTTATATTCCGTCGATTCAGATTATTTATGGTAACCATCACAAAAACGAATATAACGTTTATAAAAAAAAAATACTAAGTTGTGAAAGAGTTACTTGACGCGTTACTAAGAAATTACAGTCAAGGTATAGTACGTAGTATTTTGTCTAGGAGAAAACAATTTTGTCTAAATAGATAATTGAACAAAATGAACAACTTAAAGCTCTAATTCCTCAGCAGTACGAGAAAGTCTGTGATTATCGATGCGTCTACGTTGACTACGTCTGACCGCGTCCGCTCGACGATACGGTTCCGATCTCAGTCCGAGAAGGATATCCTCCAGTGCACCATTATAAACTTCATCCTGCTGCAACAGTTTCTTCTCCTGAACCAATCTTGTTTTGTTTTTCAATTCGTTTATCACAGCGTCCTGCGAAGTTATAATCCTTTATTAGTTGCTTGTCTATTTAAACATCGCACATTACAACGAATTAATTTATTTCAACGCTACATCGATGAATAATCTGAAAATTATTATTTTGAAAATATACTTTCATTTACATTTAACCGGTTTTTTGGTTGAACGAAATTTTCTCCAAATAAATGATTGAAACATAGATTAAAACTTAGATAATGTAGTAAAGTACAGTTTAGATTTATTTCTATATTATTGGATTTCATATAGCAGCCAATTAAATACAAGCTAATGAACATTATTATAATGTTAACTTGTGTATGTAGCAAAAATCATTTATAATGTTTCAACCTTGATATTATTGTACATATGACAATATAATAAATATTGAACAACATAGTACACACAACTATAAAACATTAAATTTAGAATGATAAATTCCTTTCATCCTTTCAATTTATAATACAGAATAAAATTGATGGAATCATGGTAATTAATTATTATGTTATGGGATCGATCAAAGAGCTCTGCAATTAATTCCGATTCTTATAACAACTTGAATGCGTTAAAGTTTTGAAGTTGTGAAATCGTGACTGTATTTGTTTAAGCTGCAAAATTTGGAGAAACGAAAGTAAAATTATTAATTAAGAATCGCTTAGATCTTAATACAGTTCAATTAAAATCTACACAAAAATTGAAAATTGTCACCTGAATGTCGACTGTAAAATCTCTAAATAAATTTCATTTCGATAACTAAATTTTACGTAATTGCTTTAATACGTTATTCGTAATAATAAAGCGCACGATTTTAATTTGCTATATACAGATATAAATACAAGAATATGTGCAATATCATGTTTTTTTGTTTTCGTACTAATAATATTTGCAAGATTCAATTTTAAAATATTAATATGACAACAAGTGATGAATATTCATAATATACAATAATAATTATTGATTTTATTGGTTATTCAATGAAAAAGAGTGCAAATATATTGAATGCCACGTAATAGTGCAAAAATGAATGGAAAGTGGTCAGATGATGGAATAAAGTTTTAAACATTGAATATGATAGAAAAAGCATATCTTTTCATTTCTTGTACACTAGGGTATCCATATCTTTTTAAAGCATTATTCTTCTTTGATAATCGCAAAATTAATAAGATTAATTGTGGAATATAAAATAAAAATTTAATTCCATAGATTTTTAAAGGCTTCATTAAAAAGTTATTACTTAGAACAAAAAGATTAAACCTGAAATTAATATTATAACTGATTAGGTATACTGAGCGTCTTGTATAAATCATTAAAAACGATCTATTTCAGATAGAGTTTTTAAAGTTGAATTGTTTATTGAAAAATATTTGCAACTACATAAGGAATTAAAGGTATGATTGTATCTTTTATAATTAAATAAGAATGACTGTTGGCTTGTTCACAACTTTAAAACTTTCTTTCGATCGCAGCTTCAGTAACTGTGTGAAAAATTCACCTTTTTAAACTAAAAAGGTATCGAATTAGTAGGTACAGTGGTGGCCAATAAAATTACAACACATTTAAATACAATTCACAAAGACTTTAAATACATTAAAAATATGTTAGATACAATACATTATTTTAGCGTAATCTTTTAACAACTTTGAACAATCTTCTGCTATAAATCTTAAACCAAAAATATTGATATTTTCATAGCGATGCAATTTCTGTGGCTACCAATGTAAATCTTATTCACAACTAAGCTTTCTTGTTATTAATAATTAATATCAAGTACATCTAATGTAACTTCAAGTCTCAACTGTTGTACCGTTAATTCATATGCGTCTATTCTATGAGATTCTTGGCAGTAGCATAGGAAAGTGATAATAGAGGACTTCTCTCAGGCAACATCAATGCAAGCTAGAACACATGCCGATGCATCTTTTAATTTTCTATTAATGATAGATATCGAATGGATATGTACCTATACCACGAATTATGGAAAACAGTTCATCGAGAAATTGAAAAAAAAGAAATATATGGTGGAAAAATAAGTGATTGGAATAAGTTATTTCATCGTTATGTAGTGATCATAAAATATTTCTATGGCGACTAGGTTAAATAATTTGTTAACTGAAAAAGCAAATTGAAAATACAATTTCATCATAATAAATTTCATATGCAGAAAACATGATCGACACAGGCATACATATATTTTATCTGGAGTGATTTCAATAGTTTATGCATGGGTGTAATAGAGGCCCAGATTTCAAAATCAAATTATTCATTTCTTTAATGGAAGAAAATGTCTTTTTATCTATAATTTGTTAGCAATAGCACAGTATTATAAATAAAAAACACTTTTTATTCCAATTTGAAAAATTAACTTGATTTTAACATTGTGACCAGCGCTCTAGCTACATAAAAACTACTAAAACCATGTAATATATATATTTTTTAAATGATTGTTCTTAAAATACTTGTATTAATTGTATTTGCTAAACGAAATGTCAATGTTGGTTGTTTTAATTTTACAATGTTGAACAATTATTCTCTTTACTTCCTCAATGCTGTGTGATATTCCAAGATTTACAATCCTTTGCGTTTGATTGCACATTTTCAAGTTACTTTTCCATAGAAAAAATAGATTATTACACTTAGATTGTGATATATAAAATTCATTTTAGAACTGTTTTCGAACGTGGCGTACAGTTAGCTGTATTGTATATCGTACAGATAATAAAAGTTGGACCTATACATGTGTTGTTTAAGAGTGCAGTGTATGGTGCTAGCAGAATCATTAAATATATGTTATTAGGAGGAAGTGAGTGAGCACAGACTTACATGTTGTGAATTGTTACGTTCACTATATTGTTACGTTCTGAGCTCCAGTTCATTAAGATGCCGGTGTAACAGACTCTTGTTCGTGTTACAGCAAAATTTCGGTGACTTTAAATCCAAATAAATATGTAACAAATAAGAAAAATAGATGTTCGTGAGATACCTTTATAGACAAATTTCGTCTGTTTAGACAAGAAAAACGAAAACAATATGAAAAGAGCACTCTCGAAATAATAATCAATATATAATAATTATGTAAGTAATCCCTATAATATATCATGCTATCTCACAACATGCAGCGAAAAGAAATGCCTTGTAAATTAATTTTCTGCGGGAGCATTGGAATTTGTGAAAATTATTTCCAAACATTATCACTTTTCATTTTGAGTTGTGTGTGCCTTCAAGAAAGTCACAGTGACAACAACAGTCTAAACACAGTCTCTTGTATTTAAGAAAGTATCTTTGCTCCAAATACGACAAATATTTGATTGAAATCTGTGACTGTACTGCTGTAATATATCCTTGTTAGTGAAGGTAAATATCGTTTCCGTACAAAATTCCGCGTTTCTCACTAAAAAGCTATTCATTTAAGTTAATCAAGGATTTCCATACAGTAACAATAGATAACGTTTCCCTGAACTGCACTTCATTAATGATTAGGAATGTTATATAAGTGTAAAGTTAGGCAATAACTTCTTTCATAAAGCATAAAACATGCGTTGTTATACAAAATGAATAAGTTTATTTGGTATGAATAGGTATTCTTGATATTGCGTTGCTATGCTTTGAAGTAAAAGCTGTTAATTTCATGCCACACACATAAGGTGGAAACATTAAAAAAATTATCTTATTTTCCATGTTCGATTACAGATTATGAACAATGATTTATGTTTGTAGTGTTTGTAATCTTGTAAAGTAAAATTTTCGCGATTCGTAAATGAAATAAAAAATACTCAAAGAGTATCCAATGAAAAACGATGTCATCTACTGTTATGATCATTAAAAAGCGTATGTGATAAAAAATAGGAAAGAATTTTCTTTACTTCCTATTATACTTATGCAATGGATGTTTGTATATTACATAATAAATTGGTTGACGTTTATTTAAAAATTAAGATCTGATTGATGCTTCCTTTATTTTACTATAATACAATCCTTAAGTAGTCTGACGTTTGTTTATCATGTGTTGCGCAGATTATTATTACTATTTTAGTGCATAATTAAAATTGAAACATTTAATTGAGAATTAATTCACAAGTAAATATAAATGAGAAGTTCATAACATTGATGTTGAGAGAGAGAGAGAGGGGGGGGAGAGAGAGAGAGAGAGAGAGAGAGAGAGAGCGGGAGAAAGAGAAGAGGGAGCGACAGACAGGAAGGTAATATTTATAAGTATTTGTATGTAGATGTAAAATTGTATGAAGAGTGGTTGAAATAAATTAAAGAGTGAAGATGAAAGTTCAATAAACAGCTGAAAAATTAGTTTGATGCAATAAGCATAGTTTTCAGCGTATAAAGATATATACATGTCACAAAAATACGAAATAACAATATTACTACGAGTAAAGCATTTAATAATTTCAGAACCATAAAGTTATAGAAAAAAAGTTAATAAGCTTAGTGAGAAAATATAGACGACACATATCAGATGCAACTACATAATGATCATTTGTATGTCGCAACAGGGTATTTGTTAATAATACGAAATAAATTTGTTTTAAATATAAAATAATGAATACATGACGTGCAAACTATTGTAATCAGAAAAAAAGATAAACGATTCTGATTTCGTTTATCTGAAAATAAAGTAAAAGGGTGATATAACAAATAAAATATACCTGCTGTTTCTTTTGATTTAATTTATTTCGTTTAACGACTTCTTCCGAGGTATGTAAAGCTTCTGCAGCAGCAGCTTCCAACCTACGACGTTGTTCATTTTCTTGATCCGCAGCCTGTAACAATGCTTTTCTTTGCATTATCTTTTCCTCGAATTTGCAATTATAATGATCCGTTAGTAGGCTTTAATCAGATATATTTTATAAATAAGTTGTCAAACATAAGGTACGTCGTAAACCTTTTGACCCATTTCTTCAAATTTCGTAAATTAATTTATATAAAAATTATAACACAAAATTATACTAATTTTCCTTGAACATTTGGTTTTTTGGCTGCATTCTTTCTACATATTTCTTACAATGATATGAGATAAGAACGATGTATTATTACGTTTTTATACTTATGTCTTTGAAACATTTAATTGTTTATAAGGCCACTGAATTTATACTAGTTAATATTATTTCGACAAACATTAAAGGTTACAATTTACATTATTATAAGTAAAAGAAAAATGTGAATGCCATTTTTGTAATTTCTGCGTTAACACGTTGACGCCGGCGCCGATATTCACGATTTTCTCTGTGAGTCGGCGTCCGAAATTTACAAAAATTAAATAATTATGTTAAGTTTATAATATTGAATTTCTATGTTTTTACTATTGAATATCTGTTTATAATGTTCAGATAAAATAACATAACCCTATTTTATAGTATCTATTTTGTAAAATGCAAGCAAAATAAACAAGTGTAAGCAGTCCACGGGTCTGACACGAATGACCCACCGGTGGCTCAAGCCGTTGTCAACGTGTTAAAGAATATCCTATTTTTCTATTTTGTAAATACAAATTATATTATGAAATTCTTATCCATGATGCGTAGAGATAAATAATTATGTGTTATTGATTTGGTTTTTCTATACTGGAGAAAACGATTAGGATGGAATGCACTAAGATAATGTAACAGTCGTTTACCTTAAATGCCCTTGCGAATCTAACGAGAAGGGAGAAGAATGTATTAGCGTCAACTTGTCTTGGACTTTCTCCGAAGAATTCAACGCATTCTCGAAACGCGTCACCGGCCGTTCGAGCATCTGATTTTAATCGACGTAACTTTTCCTCAGAATTATTTAAGAAATCACGTAGTACCGTATTGTGTTTCTCTTTACCACGAAGCTCAAATTCTTTCTTTACAAGATCCATACCCTTCTCTAACTCGTGGACGTCTGTAGTTATATTTTCTAGAGAAACTGAAAACAGAAAGATAAAATGATGATCAAAAAAGATTAAAAAAGAAATATGAAATGCATATTTTTTTATTAAGTATTATATCCATGATATTAAGAAAGATTTACTAGCTCGAATTAGAAAAGAAATAAAACCCTTCGACGCTTAATTCAGAATATACTGCTGCATATCTTAAAGAACTATTTTTTGATAAGTTAAACTACTTTCAGCTCTGCACCACAATACTAAACAAGACATGGAAGGGTAAGGGACCTGACGGAAACCACAGATACAAGATTGCAGTAGATTAATTGTCGAGAACTTTTACTTTCAGACGGGCACCTGCCCTAAATTAAAAATTGTTGCGTTTGTTTCGAAATTAATGTAATTGTAATTTAAATTATTATGAAGAAAAAATAATGAAATACACGGAGACTTACCTGTTGCAGCTTTATCAATGTACATAAGTTCAGATTCGAAATTAATAAGTTCTGGAAACTTGACTCGTATGGTAGCTACGATATAGTGTAAGAGACACATTCTCTTATCTGTCGATTTCGTATCGAGCAATGTATCTAAGCTCTGCAGTTTAAATCCATAAGCCGGTCCTCGTTTGCTACTATTTAAGTAGTTCCCGAAGGCAAGAATTATTTCTAATACTGCTCTAAGTTTCTTGGAGCTCTTCACTGAGCTCGAGGCGGATATCACAGCATATATTTGCGGAGTAATGAGGTGTAAATTGTCAAAAAAGTTTCCAATATAATTCATAATGGACAGCTTGGTCGATATCCTTTCCACTTTACCCAGTTGCATCAAAAACTTGTCCTCTTCGGTTAGAAGATTTACGTTCTTCTTTTCTATGATGTACTCCCTATATGCTTTGATCTGTAACATAATGCAATTTTTAAGTATCAACTTACGTTGATTGACTGTAACATTTAATAGACAAGCTTTAAATAGTAACAACTCAAGGAGTTAATTAGCAGATTATGAAATTTCAACGCCAAATGTTTGGTAACGCAATTCGAAAATATTCCTAATTGAATCATTTCAATATTAGATGGAATCGGTTTTATGATGTTTAGGCATAAAATAATTAAAATCGAGTAAAACGTACTTCTTGATCAGTAGGCACCATACGTTGCAGCAACTCTACATTTTCCAGCGAGAGCACTTTCAAATCAAGAGCATTCACTGCCGAAATAACTTTTTCCACCGGCATTTCCATTTTTCTTCGCGATATAGCTAGAATGATACAAAACAAAAAGTAATGAAAACACAAGGTATCTTATTTCAAATAGAAAGCGTTACAATTTTACGTGTCCATACCAATATTTCGTAATCTAGTGTGCTCCAACAGAGATACATTTTCTGGTTTCTTGAATCGTTTACTAGGGAAACTGTGAAGTCCATCGATTTCGTTCGTGCCGTTAGCTATGTGACCACCCATCCCAATTTTGAATCGCTCTTCAAAATCGGAGAAGTCTATGTAATTATGCAATCGGTCGTCATCTAATTCGTTGAAGATGGTGCCTCGTACTTGATTTGGTTTTAAGGCAATCCAGTTGAGCGTGGGAAGTTTGTACTTTGTTTGAACCTGCAATGGCAAAGAACGTGAGAAAATGATGCCAGGATAAAATCGAAATCCTCATCTCAAGATCACAAAATGAAAGTTACTTCAATTACAATAACTCAAGATTTCTTCAATTTTGGAGTACAATCTAAGTATTTATTACTTATATTATAATTTATTATTACTTTTATTACTTATAAATTTCAACTTAGTTCTTCTCTTGTAAATTAGAATTCATATATTTATTTAGTATTTAAACTCGTTAAAAATAAATTTAATATTGAATAACAAATTTTAGTGCTCAAAATCATTTGAAGGTCATTCTGTTATTGCGGAGAAATAAAAAATAAGTAATTGGACTGTTTTAGACATTTTGTTACATTTCTACAATATAAATAATGAAATGTAAATTTCACTCAGTTTCATCCGTTCAAGACGTCTTTATTAGGTCCACCAAGGTTGCTGTGTCTCGATTACCTTGTCTTTCGGATGAACTCGTACGTGCGATTTTCAAACAACTCGGTATTACCGACATATTAAGTATTATTTTAAGCCGTGCACGCACCTTTCGTTTAATAGTCATTGCTCCATCCGGTGCTTGCATCATACCGGCAGGTGGTGGTGGTATAGGCGCAGGTGGTGGTAATTTTTGATCTCCCGGAGAAAGAGACGCCATGGGAGGCGGCGGCGGACACGGGGGTGGTGGTGGCGGGGGTGGCGCAGGAGCCGACGGCGGGCTTTGTTCCAATGTTGGCGACGGAGTCGAATTAAAGGTAGGCGTCGTTACGTTGTCTGAATTATTCAGAGGACTCGTTGCAGGTCCATTTCGAAGATTCCCTGCTGATATTTATTAAAACATCAAATTAATAACATTTCAAAAATATTTAGGTCTTGCTAATATTTTCAGTACATGATGCAAATTATTGTAGATGAAATATCACTGTTCGTTTCAGGAACACATTACTATTTATCCTCATATTAGAAATATGAGGAAATATTTCTATATTTAGAAATCATTATTAAACTGTTGATTTTTATGCATAATAAAAATTATCTAAGTCAATTGTGAGAAACGTAACTCAGATAAAAATATCTTGCTTCTTTTAAAAATTTCAATAAGTTGCATATAATATACCTTGCTTTTGATGTAGTAATTTTTGTTAAAAATGCATAAAATTCACAGCCTAATCACTGTACATTCACCTTTTATTTATAGGTTTTATAAATCAGAAAAATTTTCTGTTACAGTATTTGTGGATAATCATAATGCATCAGATGATTTTCTAATTAATTTTGGAAATACCTGCTGTAAATGATATCTCATTTAATGAGATATCTAGTTGCTGAGAAAATGGAGCATACCTGTAGAACTCTTGGTAAGCGTGCCCGTAAGGGTTTCCAACTCGATGATCTTGTTTTCCAAAACGCTCTGTCTCCGAGCGGAATCTTGTTTCTGTCTTTTCAGGGCTGTTAGTTCCTCTTCGATTATTCGACGCGACTCCACTGCGTCAGCGTATTCTACTTTTAATGCACCTAGTTCAGTCTCTAATTCCGCTAATTTCGCGAGGGACTCTCTCTCCAGCTCTGCCATTCTATCGTGTGCCTATTTCGATTGCAAAATTGATGTAATATATGTTATGCATCGGAAAAAGTTTGCGCGGCCGTGTGTTTTACTTACATGACCAAGTTCATCTTCCAGCTCAGCTACTTTTTCTAAAGCGGCAGTCTTCGTTTCGCTGTCTTCCATCAAGGCGGCTACATCAAATACATTATCTAAATACGCAGAGATTTGTACCTGTGGGAACAACAGCGGTTTAGAATACAGATGCATATTTTCGTAAGTTTTGTAACAATTTCTAATAATCTATGTTTACATTTATTAATACAATTCTACGTACTGACCGATGACGCTGTCCACGAAATTTTAACTTACTTTTCAGTTTTTGAGAAATTTAATTTTAAAGGAAAGAAAAATTTATAATTTTAAGAAACTTCTGCTATGATTTTAAAACCTATGTGAATGATTTTTGGGCACTAATTATTTTTTACTCGAATAGAAAATTGCTTCGTAATATTACAAATATTTAAACAGTGTTTGAAGAGAGTAGAATTAACTTACAGATTATGGCGAATATCCTTTAATTTGTATTAAAAATTAGAAGTTTTCGTTCAAGAAACATCGAAATATATTAAAAAACAGATTTCCTTCTCGACGACCTAACAATTTGCTTTTGTATATTTTTGAGGCTATTTAGGTATATTTCATCTAAGTATGAAGTAACTTTTACAGAAAGAATTTTAGAATACAACACCGAGTACAAATATTTCATAAGTATTTTTACGCAATAAAATATAATAATATAAATGATTTGAATAATATTGTTAAATACACTACGAACGCCACATTTTTATACCAGCATGTAATGATATAGAAAGTTATAGCAATTACTTTGCGATTAGTTATAATTCTATCAAAATGTGTAAAATTTATGCAAAATTAATTTAAAAATATTCACGAGGCAAAATAATTTCAATGAATTTAGATATTTATTTCGATTTGTTTTGATAAGACATAATCTGTAATTATGACATACCGTTTCTAATAGTCGGACGAACATCTCATACTGTTTACGCAACATCCATTTACGTGGTTTAATTAAACATAACCGGATAGCTGACAGAAAGGTAATTAATATCCGAACAATCGATAGTTATCATAATAGCAGCGTACAAATTAATTAGCATTCACGTGGGTACATCGTACGAGAAAATTTCTTGTAACAATATTTTTTCAATTTGTCATGTGGACATATTACTTGAACGACGCTTGCTTCAGTCAATACATCAATTTAGAATACGCTTGATAAAAGAAATGCTCGAAGTTTGAATTACACGCCTATAGTAACCAACCTGCAAATCCTCACTCTCCGTATGCCTAAGTTTCTCCAGATACTCGTCCAGTCCGAGTTTAGTGAACTCGTATTGCAAATGTACCCTGAAATTCATATCTTCCACCGAGTGGACAACGATATTCACGAATTGCATGCAGGCGACCATAAATTCTATGTGAAAACTGTCGTATTGTGTGAAGTACTCCATCAGCGTCGTAAATCTTCGCCTTTCCAAGCAGACTTCCTTGAAATTGTCAAACGCCGACAGTATAATTTCGTGGCCACCCTTTACGAGGCAGATAGCAGCGAGAAGCTCCAACACCAAGGCTTTCGTCCTGCAACAATAGTATGTACTCTCATTTCTGACTTCTAATTTTTATTAACAATTATCCGATATCGCAAAAAGGCGCGGTATAGTTACCTTAAACTTTTGTGCATTAAGCTGAGCGCGATGCAATTGATTGCTTCTCGATGTTGAATAACCATGTTGAAACCATACTGAAATCAAATTTTGCAATTGTAACAATGAGATTATAAACAGTATATAAATTATATTTTGTTATAATTAGCAGATGAATTAGGTCTCTTTTCAAGATTCAACTAATTATTTATTACCATTGAAATTTAAAATCTATTTCTAATTATTTACGTTGGAATAATGAAAATGGAATTGATAGACTGTAAAATTAATATACCACAGAAATAACAGTTAACCAAAGTGGAATAACTAATAATTTTTACATACTAATAATTTTCTGTTCATTTAGAGCTTGAAAAATATTTAAATTTCGTTTATGTTTACTTAAACTCTGTCGTAACATTACTATGTACTACTTTTTTTACATCTTTTATCGCCTGATTTTTTGTCATGAAAATTTTTAAAAAATCGTATACGAGTTTTCAATTTCTACTAGTCAACTAAAACTCTAACTTAATATTTTCCAAGCAAGTAAACGTTACAATAAAAGTATTAGTTGCGAAAACTTTAAAACTGATATTTTTACATTTTACAAAATATATTGTTACGATTGTCTGAAAAAACGGAGACGATTTACGCGTCGTTTTTTTAAAGAACAAAAATTCTCGCATACAATTCGAACCGGTGAAAATCTACATTCGGACTGCAAAGAGTTAATAAAAATAAATCTGAAGGCGAAACGAAATCCACAGCTGGCAAAATCGTCCGCGCTGTCGGGGCCTTCACCAATTCACCTGTACAACAGTTTCGCACCTTGTTATTCATAATGGCACGCATGCACAGTATGCAAACGTGAATGTCATCTTTCGCTTCGCCCATATTCAAACGAGCGACATGCCGGGATCTCCTTTTAACGCCCGGACTATCCTTGAGTTCGTGGAGGGGCGGCCTGAGACAGCCATTATTCAGGGGTGAAGTGTCTCCAGAGCCAGCTGGAACATTATCGCGTCGAGCACTGTTTATATCAAACAATTCAGTAGTTTTCTCATACAAATTCGTTCTTCCATTACAGAAACTGAACCCTTTATCGCTCGTGTATCCGATAGGTACACTAATTTAACCCCTTGCACTATAATAACGAGTCAGACTCGTGACAAAGATTTTATGCAAGATCTACTAAATATTAATATTGTTAATTTCTCTTAAATCGAAATCGAATTTAATTCTTCTGTTTTCGAAGTTTATAAATGAAAGTAAATAAAAATAACAGAAGAAACAAAAATTGTTTGGTCCTATTAGGAAACATATTAAGAACAAATAAGTGCTAATCAATGCGGTATGAAAGGAGTCGTAGTGCAAGGGGTTAACAAAGTAGGATTTCAAGGCGTATAAACATTGTTATCTAGTCAGTTATTTTTTGCCAGTATACACGCCGTGAGAAAATGGTAACACCTTGACGCTTGTATACTCGTCATGCGTAAAAATTTGCTGTTCAAATTGCAATTTTAACGAAAAATTTACGACTAAAATCTAGTCGTAAATTTTTTAATTTTTGGAATATTTTGAAACCAAAATGAGTAAAACGAACAAATCGAAAACTATAAACAATTATTGCGAAAAAATGTATACAGCGTCTAGGTTAGCTAATACACTTGCAATCGCTTACTTTTTAATACATATTTACACTTTTCAAACAGGTTAGATAACTGATATTCGAAATTTTGTTTCATTTTCTATGTACGTGCAAGAGCTTTTATAAAGAGGTAATTGAACGACATCAGTTTTCTATTCACAGCCGTGTGGAAACGTGTTTAAAGGTAGACTTACAGTTTTGAAATATTGGGTGAAGTAAAAAGTTTTGAGCGTTTTTCGTTAGATGCCTTTAGCGAGCCATATCTCACAATGTATACGTTGCATCTTGTCATTCTATACGGCGATTTAAAGGCGACATAACGCTTCAAAAAAAGTTGTGCGACAGTTTTTCGTTTAGCGAATCCAGTTGTATGTTAGAGCGTTCCAAAATGGAGGTAAAAAAAAAGAGAAAATTCCATACATTTTTCAATACCACTACGAGCAAAGGGAAAAAGCAGAGCAGGCGGCCAAAAAAATTTATGCTGTTTCTGGACCCAATACAGTATCGAATGCAACAGCAAAGCGGTGGTTTCAACGCTTCCGTTCTGGTAATATGGACGTCGAAGATGAGCACGTTCTGGTAGACCACTCGTCAATAATGTTGATAAAATTATGGAAATCATCGAGTCAGACCGGCATGGGAGCACTTATTCCATTGCTCAGGAACTGAAGATTAGCCAGAAAACCGTTTGGAACCATTTGCATAAGGCTGGTCTCAAGAAGAAGTTCGATGTATGGGTGCCACGCGAATTGATGCAAAAGAACCTTTTGGAGCGAATTGATGCCTGCGATTCTTTGCTGAAGCGTGACGAAATCAACCAATTTTTGAAGCGGATGGTGACTGGGGATGAAACATGGGTCACATACGAGAACAACAAGCGACAAAGATCATGGTCCAAGCGTGGTAAGCCGGCACAAACGATCGCCAAGCCCGGATTAACGATAAAGAAGGTTTTACTGTGTGTTTGGTGAGATTGGAAGGGAATCCTCCATTATGAGCTGCTCCCATCGGGCCAATCACTCAATTCGGACATATCCTGTCAACAACTGACCAGATTGAAGCAGGCGATCGACGAGAAGCGTCAAGAATTGGCCAATAGGAAGGGTGTTGTTTTCCATCAAGACAACGCCAGGCCGCACACATTTTTAACGACGCGCCAGAAGCTCCGAGAGCTTGGATGGGAGGTTATATCGCACCCGCCGTATAGCCCAGACCTGGCACCAAGCGGTTATCACCTGTTCTAGCATTTGCAAAATTTTCTTGATGATAAAAAACTGGCCTCAAGAGTGGCTTGTGAAAATGAGCTGGTCAAGTTTTTGTACTAAAAGGGACGAGGATTTCTTCGATCGTGGTATTATGAAATTGCCTTCAAAATGGACAAAAGTTTCCGAACAAAATGGCGCATATTTCATCTAAATCGGATCATTCTAACTTTATTAATTTCATCGTCGAAGTAAAGAGAAAAAACGCTCGGAACTTTTTACTTCACCTAATATTATTATTGAGGATCAATAACACTGTTATATTATCTCGATTTCATAAATGTGATCTAATGCAGGAATGAGTATCTTCTATTTATCTATTTAACTCCCGCTATTTGAAGTCTATGCAGAGAGTTGTGCTTTCGTATAAAGATTTGCAATTTCATACTCTTTCGTACTCTCAAGCTTAACCCTTTGGATTACAGTGAAATATATTATATATTATAGTATAATATTGTATTACAGTAGCTGTGTGCATTAGACATTTAATAATTACAATAATGTAAATACATAATAATTTATATATTTTAATGAAATAATAATGTCATACAACAAACATAAATTTTCTTTGTCGTCTATGAATTTAATATCAACAAAGTGGTCCTCAGAAACATAGTTGTGACAGAAATCGTAAGTTATAAACTTTTTCTAAAATTTGTATCAAATCAATGTTTTTTTTACTAAATTATGGATAAAAAGCATAATTCTGTTTTCAGCGTTACAGTAATTATTTTAGAATTGCTAGTGATCTGAGAAAACTCTCCGAGTGCAAAGAATTTTTCCATTTTGTGTTTGGTGCAGCGATGAAACTAACGTTTGATTAGTTCTTTGACTGGTTTTCCATTCACATAAATTAGCACGGGGTTTCATAGAGCGACGTAATATTATATAATAGACTGACGTAACATTATAAATTATGCGAATAGAGATTGAGGTATATTAAGGGTCTTTCAACAAGAACCGCCGATAGGTTTTTTGCAAATAAAATGCGCCTATAGTTAAAGAATGGGAGAGATTTTTATTGTGACTTTTCATTTTATTTTGATTGTGACAATTATGTATGAAATTATGTATGGAATACAATAATCCAGGAACTACCGACGAATTGAAAGATAACGTCCGACGATTAAAGAAATCGCGTGATTTCGCTAAATTTATAGAAAGGGAAATAGAGTGTAAAAAGAGTTTTGAGGGATCTTCTGGCCGATATTGTATTTCATACGAATCGTACCAAAAGTTGGGATAAAAAGTTGTCGAATTTCGTAAAATTTAAACCTAATTTATTTACAAGAAAATATCGGCGGCCCTCGTTGTAAGATCCATTATTTGGTTGTCACGGGCCAGCGAACCGATCTCCCCTTACCGGTTTGCAATTTTTCTTCGGAGCTTGTGTGACATTCTAAAAGTCGTTGCTCGTGCCTCATCATGAGCAATCTGAAGCTGAGGTAGTCTATCAGGGCGTCCAAGCCTTGGTTCTCTTCGTCGAGGAACTCCCTCACCCATCTGAAGTTTAGACGTGTTGTAAAGTTAATTTCGTTCGAAAGTTTCGTACGCGATAAAACTAATATTCGCCGTTTTGCATAACAGCTACTTTGAAATATACTATTAAACATAATATTGTATTCTATAATTAAGAATAATCAAGAATAATTATAGAATAGTATAATTATGCTATTATTTGATTATTCTTAATCGTAGGATATCTTAAGAATAATTAATAATAATGATAACATAATTATACTATTCTATAATTAATAACAATCAAGAATAATTCTAGCATAATTATACTATTCTATAATTATTCTTAACCATTCTTAATCGTAGGATATCATAACTAAATGAACAATATTATCACTAACTATCTTTTAAATATAAAGCTTCCATCCTACATTAATTTTTATGTTATATTTTTTGAAATACTGTATACTATTTTTTAAGATATAAAGTTTCTAGTCCTAATTTATTTGTATATTATATTTGTCGGTTGTTGAGTGATATAAGAAAAATGCATGCGATTGACGGAATAAAAAGTTAATCTAAAGGATCGATGAATTCTAGATAAAAATTCAACAAGAAAATTATAAATTCAATTTTAATAGAAAAATGTTGTAAAAATGTTTGTAATTCAATGTTAAAATTATGCCGCAACAACATTTCGAATCTAAATTAAAAGCGTATTTCTAGTCCCGTTTTATTCGATTTGTAAATAATATTGAATAAAATTACATGTCTCGAAGTTTACAAGCGAAACATTTCTTCAAAAACCTTTTCAAATTTTTCTCAGTCGAAAACTTTTGTTAAAACGTACTAATTTTGTTCCCCGACTTTCACGCGACTATATCTTTGCTTGAACAGTGACAAATGAGCGTCACGAAACAATGAGAGCAAACACCGTTTGGACAAATCGATAGACTGAACTGTGCGCTTTGCGGTAATACAATACACGAACATAATCAGACAAGTATACATATTTATCTTAAAACAGACGTCAAAGGTTAAAGTGACGAACTTCACAAATATTTTTGTCAACGACGCAAAGTTTTATCAATCGAGATGCAATAGATATTTATTTATCTTCGAAATTAAGTACGCTCGCGTTTTTCTTTGTCTTCTTAGGTTAGAAACTAGTGTGTTAATGTAATATGCGGCTTCTTTTTATGTTAAAAACGATATGATTGGATAGAAATATTAATAATTTATCATTTGAACGTAAAACGAGAGTAATACGAATTTTACAACTCTTATTACGATGACTTTAATATTATATTTTATTGTTCTTGTACAAAATTAGCACTTTACCGACCGGTAACCTGCGAATCGGTTGTCGTGGCAACCAATAATTTGCTACCTATTATTAAGGTATTATTAATTAATTTTTTAAATATTACATACTTTTTGCAATGAATAAAAGTAATAAAACAAATAACGTAAAAATTGTTTAATGCTAATATTATGAAAATATAAAAATGTCGGTAGAGTGTTAAAATTTAAGTCATTTTTTTTTATTCTTCTTCCTTGAATTTGTAATAATCAATTATATGTCTTCTCTAATAAATATCTTCAATAATTCTTTTTTATAAGACTACAATCGTCCTTCAGCATAGGTGCAATTTTTCATAAACTACTCAATTACATTTGTCGAATAAATGATTAAATATCAGATTTTCCTCGCTCTACTGATTTTTATGTTTATCTCTCTCCATTTGTTCTTATTCTTATACGGAATAAGTTATTCGTTTCTGATAGTCCTATTATAATTGTCGGCGCAAAATAATGCAAATTTATTAACTATTATATAAAACTAATGAATTAAATAATAAAATTAACTTTAATATAAGTTTAATATAAACTTATATTAAAATTAACTATTAATAGATTCTAGAGGTGTACTTCTCTTTACGCGAAGTGGCTATGAAATTATCGAATGTATTTTCAGTCGAGCAAACTGAAACAATTGAATTCTGAAAGCCTTAAATATATCCGCTATTGCACAGTGCGTAAAATGTAACAATTAATTACTGAAAGAATCGTTAATGCATTCGTCACAATTTAATGTATTTTACATGCTAATTACTAGTCATTTGTTCAGTATGCAGTATGAGTGTAAAATACTGTTTAGTATACTTTAAATACGAAATTGAACCAAAGTTTGAACTGTTTTAGTCTGCAACTAAAAAACTTCTGTTTTGACTAGAAAATTTTTAAAAGACAACACCTCGAGATATCTTGAAGTTTATTTTGCATCATAGTGACGTATATAATTTTTTTCTGCGAAAAACTGTTACACTGAAAAAAAATCCAACGAAAGACGACTTCAAGAAGACTAATAAAGATTTTTATGGAATTAAATAGTATGTATATAATTTTTACATGTGAAAGGGAAAATGAAAAATCAAGAATTTTTGATGATTCGACACAATTGAATCGGAGAACATCAATCCAGAACATAGCGAGCGATCTTAAAGAATTTGTAAAATATTAATTTCTCATTTTATATTTTCTGCAAACACAGTATCAACATTTTCGAAAGTATCATTTTGTCAAAAAATTCTTCGATTCGTTCAGGCTATGCGCTGTCTCAAAATCCTCGAACAAGTTCCGTAGTTACGGAGGAGACCATCATTTCGAACTTACTCTATGTGATTCGTTCGCAAAGAGATTTCCAAATCCCGAAGTACTTGTGTCGACGTTGACTCCCCGACTATCTTTCTTTTCTGGAAAAACGCAAGGAAACGATACGTCTATATAATCGTTAGTATCCGTTGTTCAGTTTCGTCGAGCGAAAAACGAACCAAAAATAAACGATTCTTTCACATCTCAAGAACAAAAGCATTTTCTCAGTGTATACAGGATGTCTTAAAATTATGTCCCTTTCCGAGAAATTAGAGGTTTCTGAGATCATTTGAAGTAACTTTTTCCTTAGCGCAAATGCAATTCGCGACTTTGTTTACGAGTTATTAACGAAAAACTGTGACCAATAAGAGATGCCAGCTGATCTCACCTCTCATTGGTCACCGTATTTCGTTAATAACTCGTAAACAAAGTCGCGGATTGCATTTGCGCTAAGGAAAAAATTGCTTCAAATTGCCTCAGGAATTTGTTTCTCGGAAGTAACACATTTATTGAACATCCTATACATTAATATGAATATAGTGAATCATCGATGGTTATTATAAGATACAATTCGACTGCAACCGAAAAAATTTGCGATCAAAGACTCGTAATTCGAATATTATTTTATATACAGTACGATGCAGTAGAATCAAAATTATCTATGGTTATAAATAAAAAATGATTGAACTACTAATTTTGTACTAATTTTGTTGTAGCATTTGTTTTAAATATGGAATTTTTTGTCATTAGATTTTTCGTACTAAACGACAACGAAGATGTTCTTTTACGTTGTTCGTCTAAGATTTATTATCGCACAAAAAATTCGATTTCCTTCGGTTGCGTTACGAGCTACACTCACTATATGCATGATCATAATCTTGAGGCTTTGGTTTGATTCGATTCGCGCCGTAACATAAAAGAGACGAAAAGTTGAACTCATAAAAATTTGTACGAAAAGCTTCGGTGGTAAACATACTCGATGGCTTCGCGACGCTTTCGGGTCCAGGTAGGTACGTAATTTTGCTAGGTAATGTGACGGTGGATCCTTGGCTTGCACTCTTTCCTGAAAACAAAAATACGTGACACATTGTTTATATTCTAATAGCAAAAGTATTTATTAAGTATTACAATTTTATAACAATAGAATAAAGTAACAGAATATTTTAAAAAGGTAAAGCTTATAAAAATATTTTTTCTGTCATATCACTTATTAATAATACTGTATATTTATATTATAAATATATAATACACAATTATTTGTTCTACAAATTATTATTTTAGTTAATTACCGAATTTACGTTTCTAAATTCCAAGACATTGTTGTAACTTTGTAATAACGTTTCTATCCGCCATGAGCAGCAATATTGTTAGAACATTTGAATATTCAATATTATTTTAATGATTTTAGTGAGCGTTGTGTGAGTGTTTCGTGGATGTGTTCATTTCATACGTTTCTCACAGATTAGATAATGGGACCTTCGATTAGCAGAGAAAATATAGAACTTGTGCAAATAAAATGATAATCGTTGCAAATTAGATAACGTAATGAAAAATCAGTGCTATAAAAATAGAAATGTGAACACATGCACGAATAGTACGAACACGATTAATAACAAACTATATTGTTCAGATACCGAAACTATGTGAATTTAGTATGGCATTTAAATTATGTAGATAAATATACGAATTCTCCCGAGGGCAATTTTGTAGGTGATGCATTAAGCTAGTATCGATTAAATAAACAATGATAATGTGGCTATCGCCTCCCCAAATTAGTAGAACAAAGTTTTACTGCCCTGTTAGAATTTACGAGTGAAGTGTTATCGCAGTGCACAACCACCCCAATACCAATAACTTTGTATTATTCTTAGTTACGAACAGCGTGCTGCGATACGGCTTTGCAATATAAAATCTGACAAATGGCACGAAGCATTCGGCATGAAAATTACTCTGTTTCATTGTTCTAAAACAATTTCGTCATGAACGTCAGAAATTTTAAACATCAACGATTAGTACAATTTAAGAAAGTAAAAAACTTGTTAAATATTTCAGAATTTAATATTAATATTATTTTAATGTTATTTTAACATTATTTTAATATTATTTTAATATTATTTTAACATTGTTTTAACAAATTTAATATTTACGTTTGATAGAAGTAATTTGTACTTTCTATATATTGTATTGTTCACTGTACATCAGTTTAATCATACATCAGTTATATCATTAGATATAAATCTTATTAAATATTTATTTATTTGTTACGTGATTAATCGGACACAGACATTTAATACCGATTTTAATCATTATATTATTATATATTATATTATTATTATATTATTATATGATATTAAAACATAATATAAGTGTATTGCGTTGCTCGTTTTACCGAAAACTTTAAATAATTAATTAACATGCTTACATCACGTTCTAATTATCTAAAATTATATTTTATACGGATTTGAAAGGAACGAGTTTTCAGAAGGCGCGGCGTTTCGAAGAAACTTCAAAGCGGGGCAGTCACGTGCGTGAAATTAGCCAAATTAATGCTGTCGGCATGCACAGAAACGCGTACGCGCATATATCCTTTTAGGAAACCTTGAAATATTGTTTCGCATCGTACGAACGTGTAGCGCTCCGTCTATTAATTAAAACTCTTCGGTATATTCATTAGAAAACACAGGAATTAACACGTTCATGCTTTACAACATTGTACAATATCGGTATGATCTCTTTATGTAAAACGACCACGTTCAGCTCTGTTAGCGGCAAATTAATTTTACGGAACGGAGCAACGAGCAGCACTGTAGTAGTTGCAACAATAAAAAAAATAGCTAACTAACTTTTTATTTTCTTTTTTATTATGTATACTGTTTTGTTGTAATCAATGTGATATTTCAGTTGACGTTAACAGAAATTAGTAATACATATTGCACTTATATTCCAATTATATTATTAATTATATTAATTATATTCCATTGTAACATTAGAACATTATAAAACTAGGCTGCAGATTTTACACACTTTTAAAAGAAGTTATTAAATCGTGAAATGAATTTATCGAATATCTTTGTATCAAGTATAACTTACTAAAATTATTAAAAGAGGAAAGACAATTCTATAAAATAATATATTAATATAATATATTACTATAATAATTATAATAAAAGTCTTTATTATAATAATGATTTCCAAGGGAAATTTCCATCCAGAAATAAATTGTCAGAATTGATCGTAAATCAGGGACATCATGTACCATATTTATAGTTGCACAAAAAGAATGAAATATTAATGTTCACACAGTTTATTAGTGTATGACTTTTACTAAATACATTTACCGATATAAAAGGACTAATTTAAAAAAATAATTTATAATTTCCTGAAACAATGTTCGGTAACAATTTAGATACCAAGTGATATCGAAAATATGTACTGTATTTGCTAAATAAATCACGTGGTTTAAGACATTAATAAATGAATAAATAAGTAACGAGGAGCATCTCGTTTCAATTACTTTAAAGTCTTCAATAGCGTTTGTTCAGATACTTCCGCAATCTACTTGTTACGAGTTGATCACGTCATTACGGTGCAAGGGGTTAACGTTGTGTGCACATATAATGCACGCCGATTCTTTATTCGTTATCATTGTTACATATCATTAAACCTCTGTATCTAGCTTCTCTTATAGCTTTTTTACGACTGTAATTCAAACAATTTGCATATCTGTTTTCAAATAGTCTGGGGCACATTCGCTTATTTATTTATTCTGCAAAAATGTTAAGAAATTTTGTCATACAAAATACCGTATTTCCAACAATTCGATTTTTCGAATTTTATTCTTTTGTTATATTTTTTGTTATATTAGTATAATAATATTATATCAGTATATTGCTTTGTAACAGTGGCAAGTTTAGATTTATTTGAACTGTTGGCCATTACTAATGTAAAATAAATAAAATAAAGATAAACATTGTCTGAATTTGTTGCTAAAATGAGGAGTGACTTAGAAGATTCGTTTAGTTTCTAATCATTTTCGTAGTTCGAAAGTACTATACTGGTAGTTACAAATGCTTTGAATCATTTTACCGTTACAAATTAGAGATAGTCATTTTTATGAGATATTCATAAAGATCTGCTATCTAATTATAATGTAACAATGAATACGAAAATTGTGTTTGAAAATTTCGAACAAACATTTTTCTAGTACCGGGTATCACAAAAATAGACGTTTATAAACATTTATATCTAATAACCAAAAACGAAATTGCCATATCGCTTTCACTTTTCACAAAGTTTGAGTATTTGATAAACCGTTCAATATTTAACAAAAATATAGTATCACGCGAAAACTAAGAACGTTACGAAGATTTAATTGGTTTTGAAAGATAGAAGAGAACAGTATCAACATTTATAATATTTTATATTTTTAAGCAGTATTAAACGATAATATAAGTTAAAAGAAAAAAACGAGTAATGCATTTACTACGCAAAGTATTTGCATATTTACGAGGAGTTCTTTATCTGACGCGAAAACTAACCATCACATCCAATTCTGTAGGCATTTCTAAAGAGGTTAGAATCAAGGAAATGTGTCGGAACGGTTTTGCATTCGTACAGGTCGAGAAAATATCTGTCGGCGACGCGTACGCGTCGCTTTGCCGCCAAACGGCCTCGCCCATCGCGCCTCGCCAGTGCCGTAACTACGCGTCATAGACACCACTAGTGCCAGCTAATACATACAATATTGGGTATATAATACATACTCGTGTATTGGGTTGGGGAATAAGTTCGTAGCGTTTATAAATGTGTTAACAGTTGCAAGTGCCTAGTAAAATGTGCCAATACTTTTGTCCGGCACTGTATGTCGAAGAGCATTGCGCGACCACGCATCCAATCATGCTAGCAAGCATAATGAGGCTATTCCCAATCCGAGCCCATGCGATCACAATTCTGTAGCAGTTGAAAGCAAGTACGTGCATCGATCGCGACGACGAACGCATCGATATTTAAGTCGAAAATTTTCATAGACAAATTCTAATTTATTATTTCGTATACGAAATTATCAGTCTCAAACATTAAGTTTAACCCTCTGCACTTGAATGGTGATTCTGAGGCACCACTAAAATTGTTACAGCACGTTCCAAAATAATTTTTATATTCTGAAAAATTAAATTTCAAAAATTACTAAAGGTGCAACTATTGTTGCACGAGTTACAAAATTCAATTACATATGCATAAAATACATTTTAATTATATAAAATGAAAATGCTGTATGTTAGAAAAGTTATTTTGGAATTACAGTTAAAATGGCTTCGAGTGCAAAGGGTTAAATTGAGAAACAAAAAAAGTGGAGACTGTGTGCTGTGGAATTTTGATTTATTTTCACGGAAAAAATAGTTGGATCGAACATCCATTTCATCGATGTTACAGTATTTCCTGTATTTCCCTCGAGCCTGTGATCTCAAACCTGCTTGTGGCGAGACTGGGGTAATAGGCATTATGCTGGATAGCCTACTATAAATTGAGGATAATACTAAACTGTTGCCTCTCCGAGTTTAGGATTTATAGGATATTTCAGAAACGGGAGTAATATCAAATATTGGATACTTTAACGTACCAGTCAAATTTACTTTATTTGCCATTAAAAGTGAAGAATCATTTTTGCTGTGAAATGGCAAACTATAAATATATGTATTAAAGAAATATAGAAGAATGTATCAGTATTTTCTATAAAAATATATAAGTATATTTATAAATACTTACATTTTAAATATACTAACACGTATAAACATATCTATTGATTTTACACAAAGTATTTTATACTTTCGTTCATTTATACTTGCACTCCTACAGTCAGTCCCATAAGTATTCGTACCCTCGTTGATTATAAAAGAAATCTGTTGAAATCAAGGAATGTGAGTAAAATCAATATATTTTTGTTATTAGTTAATAAATTACGTTATAATTTGGTATAAATAAACTTTATACACGTGTCCATTCGTAATAAAAAGTTTATTGCAAAATTCTCGTTGGTAACGGAAACATGGTAAAAATAAGTGCATATCGTGTTGCAATAATAATAAGAGACAATCTTTAACCACTAATTTTTACAAGACATCGCGAGGAACAAAATCGAGACTCTTAAAATTGTATAACTTTCTTAAAAATTTACTAAGAAACCTATAACGAGAATATTAAAAATTTGTTTCATACATCTCGTTAACTTACCGTGGTGCGAATAATTGCATTAAATAACTTTTACATTTTTAGTGACATCTAAACAAAAACGTCAATTTTATCGAGATTTTATTTATAAACTTATAATTCCTAAATAGATTTAATGTTATTGTAAAGTTATTTCTAAGTTTTATACTTTTATATACATTCGTTATAGATTAAATAAATTTAATATTTCTACAATTATTCTTCTAATATTTTTATATTAGAAATTATAGGAAATATAAATATACAAATATAGATTTTTTTTATTTCTCTTTAAATATAAAACAAAATGTAAAAGTTATTTTTCTATGGGGACTGTACAAATATAATGTATAGTTGTTTTTTTATAGGAGTATTTTTTATAGTGCTGTGAATAATCGTTAACTCAAGGTAAATTTATATTTTCTATCATTTCTAATATAGAAATACAGAAAAATGATATTTTGTAAAATTTTCATCTAGACATCAGTAACATTTGTAAATTGTTAAAGTTACCTTGAGTCAACCGATTTCGATGACATTTTCAGCATAAGTTACGGAGATGTACAAAGCGCATTTTTTAAAATTTTCTTTATAGGCTCAGATTAAAGAATTAAAAACGGCGAGTTTTTAATTTTTTCCTAACATTCCTATTACTCGAATTGGCTTTCTGTTATCCGAGGCGCATATCAGATTACACATTTATATACAATGTATACTTGAACGAAAAGTTTCAAAACATTTAAACGATTAAAAAATTAGCACTCTATCAAATGTACAATTATATTATTCAAGTCAAGTATACGTGGAATTTTATCAAAATATCTTTCACGATTTAACGCACGTTAATCCGCGTTACCTCGGATAATCGAGATTCCATTGAAACGGCAAAATTAACCCTTTGCACTCGAGTGGCGACCAAAATTATTTTTATCAAAGCTTAGATTTCAAAAATTGTTAAAAGTGTAACTGCTATATGTGTCACAAATGGAAATACTATAAGGAGAAAAATGATTTTCGATTTGCAGTTGAAGCGGCTTCGAGTGCAAAGGGTTAAAAAATAGTGTTTTTAGTCATTATCTGGTAGATCAGTCCTTTCGTCATCTACGTTGCCTCAGTTTCGCTGCTCGCTGTATTTGAAGCGACGCCGCTCCTCGGGCGTGCATTCATTTTCGACATTTGCGATTAGCGCGCGCCGCGGTGCTCGCGTAGTCCGGGACGGATGGCGGTTCGATCAACGCGGGCGTGCAAAGTCCCGCAGAGTGCGGGTCCTCTTCGGGGGCTAGGTGTTGCTGGGCCCGCCTCATATCGGCGTCGAAAATAATATTATTGATAGCGTGTTTCACGTGGGCCAGCGTCCGGGCGTCGTATTTCCGTAATTCGTTCGCGACGTGCTGGCCGAACGTGAAGTAAGGATCCGTATTGATCACGTCCATTCTTTCTTGCAGCATTGTGAAAAGTTTCTCAAACGTCTGACCTTCGTCGCTAGGCGATGAGGTTATCCGCCTTTTCCTCTTAATTGATATCGGCTGCACCTTCATCGACTCGGAACAGTTCGTTTGCGGCGCATTGTAACTGGTCCCGGCGTGCATTTCGTCAACTGTTTCAATCAGGACTTCTGCATGCGCAATATCCATTCCATTTTGTTCGTCCATCGACACATCTGTTTCTGTCTAGAACGAGCAAAATACAGGGGTAGAGGAGCCAATTACTGTTGCCGGACTTTAGCAGTTTTTCGCTACTGAAAACAACTTTAACGATTTCATTGACGCTTCTTAAGAACTTAATGGCAAATTTTAATTTTTCTTTCGTCGATGTCTTTCTCGTGAAATAAATATCAAATCTTCCTTCGGTATTGAGGGAAGGTAAATAAAGTTCTGGAACCAGTTACTGTGTGCCTATAATCTACAAACATCAGTTACTGTCATCCTTTCCAGAATGGCGAGCCTCGATAAGAGTAAACGATATAAATTTAATATCTGACTTATATCTATGACGAGTATATTCGTCATGATCATTTGCTCTTTAAATTGCAATTTTTGCGAAATCTGAAATATATTCATCATTTTTAGATGTTCTGAATATTTATTTTTAGGTTAATATTAATAATAATAATTTAGTTTTTAAAAATAGATGTTAATAAACAAGTTAATTATACTACAATCAATATTTTATTTGAAAAATTTTTGTTTAAAACATTTTCAAATTTTTCTTCTTTTTATTAATTTTTTTTTTTATTTGTTTCTCTTATAATCTCTTTTTCTTTTGTTCCACAGGTTGTCTATTAAATGCACTTAGATTTAGATAAAATTTTCTTATATAAAAATGTACGATATAATAAGTCATTGAAAAGTTCCCATTGGAGATGTCTGCTTTAATAAAATTTTATATTTGTGGGTATTCCACTTTAAAATATAATTACGTAGTACTATTCTGTGCGCAGTAAAAAGACCACTGAAATTGAAACTGAAAACTAAAATTGAAATAAATCACTACCGTTCTTCTTTTCCGTAATCGTAATACGTCTACATAATAAATTGAGATTGTGATATTTTACTGAATATTGATTTTCATTAATTCAGTATTGTCTTAAGCTTCTTTATAAACCTTACAAAAAATTTGGCAAATTCTATATTAAGAAATTGAAATAATTTTTGTCATACTTTCATAACTTCCACTTTTTAAATATTAAATTTTAACTGATAAATGATTATTTGAACTTAACTGAAAAATATATCTGAAGTTAACTGATATAAATCCGTAATCGATTACGTTTAAAAATGAACTAAAGGCACAGTAATTGGCTGTGCCACAGTAACTGGCTCACTATCCTAGTCTTCGTTTCTCTACAAAAATTATTGGATATTCCTTCTGAAAGCGAGATTTATACACAATTTTCTGTTCAACAATTACTCGATGCTCGGATGGTTTGTTGTTGATTAGGAGCTTGCAAATCGATTGTCTACACGTAACGTTAGGTACAGATGATATGCATGTGTTATTAAACACTTTCTTATCGTAATACTGTTTGTTTTAGATAATTTTTTATCGGGCGATTTAAAACACCAGAAATAGACATTAAACGTTTACAAAAAAAAGCTGATACAACGAGACTACACTAATTGGTAGAGAAATTAAATTAAATGGTCAATTAATGAAATTATTAACTGTTAGTCTCTTGGGGGAATTTTGAATGAAGCTTTTATTTATTATAATCCATTTATGTCCATTTTCTTCATAATTCAATATTTTTCTTTGGTTATAATTTATAAGATCGCACACAGAAGATTTTATATCATCCAATAAATATTTCTTGCAAGTAAAAATATTATTATAAACCGCATCTATAGAAAAATATTATTATAAATTTCATCTATAAAAAAATATTTCTTTATATTCTAGCCTATGGGTATGTATACTCTACACCATATAATTAAACTGCAGATTTCGTGTATTTCTGACAAAAATATTCACTGCGATTTAAAACTCTAGACTAAAAAAAGAATGGAAAATTATTTTCGTTTCGTTAAAATGTTTATAGAAAGGTAGAAATTCCAAAATGTTCTCTATGACTTATAATTATTACGGACAACTTTTATTTTGTATAAAATTCTGCAGGCTTATTACGCTTATTATTATAAGACACAGAATTAGACAAATTAGACAAATTATGTTATTATTATAAAATCAATGACAAAAAATTCACATAAAGTGAAACAGTGAACTTAAAACTTTTATTCAAATATGACTCGTAATAGATTGTTAATAGAAGTTTAAATAAAAATCTTAAATTATACGCATTGTGCTTGAAAAAAGTCATGCTATTCCATATTTCCATTTTTGCACGTTTTCTAATAAATGGTTCACGTATGGACTATATATGTTATTTCCAAAAAAGCAAGCATCGCAAGCACGATTTTTATGTTATATACAGTATATGAAAACGAAACCTTGAAAGAAAGGCAGCGTCAAAATTGATTTGTCTAATCGAATAAACTTATATTTTTAAACAAAAGAATTGAATTTTCCTTCTTATTTTGAATCCGCGATTACCTAGTTGCCCACCCAATATTATACAAATTAAGTACGATTAAATACTGTTGACAAGAGGAACACTAATATGAAATCGCTTGGATTAAAGAAAAATTGTGATTTATTCATTTTTACGAATAAATATAGAAAATTGTGAAGTATCCGTGTGAAAAATGGTGAAAAGAAAGTGTTTCTCAATACCTTTATAAAGTGGAGGACCGTAACTTATTACGAACCAAGCGAAGTTGCGCTAATTATTGTTTTGAGATTCGTAAGAGATACCGAAGGCACCAGCTCGTAAAGTCAAATGTAAAAGTAAAGGAACGGCGAGTTCGTCATGCATTGAGAAGGATAGGCTCGAAAGCAAAAGAGACGAGAAAAGGCAACTTTCGATCGAAACGACGAATTTTCAAAAGCGATTCGTCGAAAGAACGTATGAAGAATCGTTGAATAAGAAACATCGAAACAGTCGATGATTGGAAACGGGTCGCACGGTTTGTCGAAGCTGAAATACATCGCTTTGTATCGGATGAAAGATCGTGGCACTGGGAGTCGAACAGGAGTACTGAATAATTTATCTGGCGTTAAACAAAGAATAAAATTCGGGGACAGATCGATTATGTGCCGGCTGTGATTTACGCGTAACGGAGTTTAATACAAATTCATGATACGCCGGGGGTGCCATGTTCGAATATTTTGCGAGAAGATGTGTCGGTAATTGCAACAAACAATAGTTAGTGTTTTAACAAAGTGGAAATCCGAAACATACTTTTCAAGGACAGCACATTGTAATAAATTGTGACTTTCACAGAAGAAAATACGACATTTATATCAAATGACATATATAAAATAGATAATAAATGACGACTGTTATTAAATTTTTACTGCAAAATTCATTACGTTGATTCATATTTTAGCGAATATTAAGGTCGAACCTTTTTGTCATACCGACGAATGACAAGTGATTGCATTGACAATAATAGATTTGAGGACGACTTAATTATATAGAAGAACTAGTAAATAAAAAAAAAATTTAGTCACATGTGACATGTGCCTGTATTTCATCGAGCTTATCAATTAGTAAATGATTGACTTGCAGAATAAACATTTTATTGTAATAGCTTAATTATTAAGAATGAGAATTTTGTAATTAATTGTAAAAATGAGATTAGAAAAATTGGAAAATCCTCTGCTGGGTAATCCCCACAGATGCAGTTACAAACAATGATAATATTAAAAGAATTTTAATTTTATCTTACATAAAAATTGTCTAGTTGTTATTTAGTGTAGCGTACAATAATATAGGCTTGCATTGGAAATTAATAATTTTGTGCATCAAAATTGAATGATATTCGTAGTATGCAAGTTACTCATCTTGTATATTTATTTATAAAATTATACAAATTCCATAATAAATAATTACTCTTCATTAATCTTCACGAATCATTTATACAATGGAATTAAACTTTTAAATTTTATCTAAATTTTATTACGAATAATTACAAAAGGTGAGTAAAGCCGTTAATTTTATTTGCAAAAGATAATTGATCGATTAATTTTTAGTGCCCGTCTAAACAGCTATACAACGTTACGTACCATTACTAATTGCATCAATTGATTTCAACTAGCAAATTAAATTCTCAATCATTATTGAACTTTCTAAACGACGCAACAAAGTAGAATTGAGAAAACGTACATTCATAAATATTTCTTATTACGATGTTGATATAAAGTTTTTTAACTGTACTCTGCACTACAAATGAATTAAACATAAAAGGAAGTTAATTAAAATCGCGAAGAAACTTTTCTTCGTACAATCTTCCATTATTTATAAATAATTATTGACGATTTTCTATAATTTTTAAAAGTGATCCAACACTTAAAATTTCAAAGAATAATTTCAGATGAATAATATAATATAATATAATATAATATAATATAATATAATATAATATAATATAATATAATATAATATAATATAATAATAATAATTATCAGACTGCAGGTTCAGTAACTAAAATAAAATATGAAGCTGCAAGAACAATCTATTAGTATTGTTACACATGTTAAAATTATTAAAGGAGACAATGTATTTTCATTAATTTTTGCATCGTTTTGGGCAATTTGTATTTTGCACAAGCATCCGCAGTTCAATAATAATTGATGTATAGCAACATATCGCAGCCGTATTTCAAATACCACGAGCAACGAGTGACATTACCGACCGAGCAATTTCTAAGTTTAAGGGATGCAAGATTCGAGACGTTCCAGCGATATATTTGGGCAAGAAAACCTTATTAGAAATTCCGTATACTATTATTACAACAGTAGAAGAACTTACTTTGGTCAACACTTCCATAGTTTGATTGCTGTTGTCCCGATCGGACAGAAAGTTGAAACAATCGAAAGCGAACCATTTCGACACATAAATGTCTCCCTTCCCTGCGAGTAGAACAAACGCGATTGTGGAGATAAGTGGCTTAAGACAGGACGTTTAAGGTCGACGGAGCTCCGGGTGCCCGTAATTAATACGTACCTGATCGAGTGATCAGACTCTTTTTTTGCCGGGATTTTTCTCTACGGTAGGTGCCCATCAGCGATTTCATTTTGTTTTTGAGTTCGGCAACAGGTAAGTTCAAGATCGAACTTATTTCACGCCAGGAGCTTTCCCTTATCGCGCTGTTGTGATAATCGTAGTGTTTCGGGTCCCACAACGACCGGTGCCTCTTGTAAACCTCGATGAAGATTTTACACTTCTCGTTGTCCATGTTCGGGAGCGAAGCGTGTGCGTGCTATGGAGGCCGGGACTGCTTCAGCAGAGCCGTTCGAACAGAACAAGCAGATCGCAGTGAGGCAGCCCGAAGCACGATGGAAACCCGACTGGCAGCGACTCGACTCGATTCGAGGCAGACTCGGGACGAGGCAAACATGGAGGCGCGACAGGTATCTACGTCACGAGCCGTGCCTCGCGAGGCAGTCCGACGTTCAGCGGTGGGGTCGAGCGAGCTCCGAGCAGCGAGCAACCAGAAATTATCAACGAAAGCGTGGTGTCCGCGGCATTCGTTCTATTCATCTTCCGATGAAACAACTTGGGATAATTCAGCGACAGGGTCCAGTCTCTTGTGAGTTTCGACGACGAATTATTAGGTTTATAGCTCAGATTTAAAGCGCTGTTTTGGCTTTTCTTGACAGCCTTTTTACCATTTTTCCTCGTCGAGTGCAATAAATTTAATTTCCTTTTTATGCGATTTCATTCGATTTCACACAGTTATATACCGTAATATTTTTGGTTATATTCAAGGTGGTAATTTTTTGTTTATATTCAAGATATATTTTTCTGTGTCTTACGTAACCTGACATAACCTGACTTTTCTTGCACGATTTCTTCTAGGCATCTACCGTGAGAGTTACAGACACCGACCAGAAACAAAAAGTGCTGGGTTCACAGATTAGGATAAAATTAAAAGCATCGCTTGATTAGCTTTGAATGTTCTTTTATTTTAATTATTGTAACTTAGCGATTGGGTCGAGCATCGACCAAATAGAAGATAAGCAGTGTTATTGTTGGTATATAAAAAAGTACAGAAAAATAGATTTGGCAGTTTGAATGAGCTTTAAACAAGTACGTTTTCAAAATCGCCATCCTGATCAAATTTAGAGTTTAGTCTCTTCTTTAATTATCAAGATTTAAAAATGATTTATGTATTGAGCTATTGACCAGCTAAGAATTTTACCAAAATATTTGTATGAGAATATTCATACATCTAACTTCGATTTGTCGATTTCTAATTTTGTATTTGTCGATACTAAATTCTCTTATGTCTTCGGAGTTCTGAGATTACTTAATGAAAGAGTAGAATGAATAAATTCGATATCGTGCCGCGTACTTAGTCAGAGAAGAATTGTCAATTACCTTTGTCTACTGCATACAAAATTGTACACAGCACAGTAAACAATTGTTTTCGTGCTTCATCAGTAGACTATGGATTTTTATGCAAATAATTATGCAAGTAATTATGTGTGTATATTGTATGCAAATAATTAAATCATGTTTCGAAATAATTTTAATAAACGCAAAATTGACGTATTTAATTTCTTTAATCTTTACGCTATTTTCAATTGTAACTATTGCATTTAACCGTGAATTTAATCTCTATTTGGGTTATGTTTCTTCTTTCGTCTATACTGATTTTGAACAGGATTCTTAATTTTGCTAACACTTATAATAACGATGTTGGCTTTTTCTTTAAATTAATTCTTAATTTTGTAATGAATTTAAAAATCAACTACATTTACAAAGTTATCAACAGCAAGCTTGCTCAGTATGCCTTGTTTTAAACATTTGTATTGATATTGTTTTCACTTTTATTTTCGTTATTATTATTCTATTTTTATTATTACTATTAGTATTGTTATTTCGTATTTTTTAAGATGAATTGGAGAGACATCTAGTTCGTTAAATTACATAACGTTAAATAAAATATTTTGTAAGAAATTCAGCATCATGTTATCGAAAAGAAGAAGTCAAAATTTATTGCGTCTGAGTCCTAGAAAAGCATTTTTTCATTGCACGATGAGCTAGACAGTCTCGGTAATGTTCTGAATGTTTTTCACGGTAGTTCCTTTCGCACCTTTCCGAGTTTCGTAGAGCATGACACGACACGAACGAATCCTGCCTTCGTTTCATTCGAAAACCTTCGCTTGCAATGTAAACACTGCCGAGGCACAAAAACAAGCTGTTGTAACGGCAACAAAATATTCGCACTTTTCACGCACCGCGTAGTCTACAGAAGGTCTAGAATCGTTTTTATTCGCACATCTCGCGTTTCAGTTCGTCAACACAGAATGGACAACAAAGGAGCAGAATTTATAATTAATTCTGAGCTGTTCCAAACCGTAAACTTCGGTAAATGACAAACCTTTGTTCCATTCATATCACGAAAGGGATCTGTTATTACACGATGGAATTACACGAATTTTTAAATAGACTCAGTAATCACGACGAACGTAGAATGTATGGTGTTAACCGTGAAAGTGAAATTGACCGTGATCTAGTGATATTTAACTTCTTAGGCACGGCTGGATTTTGCGCAAATTACTAAATTACTATTTTTTCTTAATATATATTTTTACCGTATATCTCTGTATTCATTAGAATATAATTGAATTAGCACAACTCTGTACACCAGCGTAGATTAATGATTTTCATTCAAACTTGCTATACTAATTTATTGCAGTGTCAGCAGTAGTGATCTATTTATGTAATACCTTTTACCTTCGATTTATTATATTATTATGTATATATTATATTATATTGTATTGTTATATTATACCTTCTCACTTTAGTTAAGTAACCTAATATGTACATTTTGCAACGATTTATTCGCAGACTGGTCACTAATCTTCATTTCCATTATGTAGAAATATCTACTACATCTCTATAATGCATTGTGCAGTAAAATTCAATTGTTGTTTTCCTGTTTTATATATAAAAGAAACATGTCGTCACATTTTTACAAGATTTTAATAACGACGATAACATTCTCTTAATTCATAACTTAATTTTCGTCTCCCTAGTTATTAATAGACTGCAGGTGTTCATGTACCATAGAATAGTCTGCATTAGTCGTAAAAAATAAGAGTCAAAGAAGTTTGTTTTTGTATTTAATTATTCTAATAAGTTGAAATTAATATATCGCTATTCTTTAATTTTGAATCTTTTCACTGTTATAAGTTTCATCCAGTCATATTTAGCATAAATGCATCAAATCCTCTGTGTAGTTATTAATATTTTGATCTCTGTCTTGGAGCCATGAAATTTGGATTTTGTTTACAGTTTTACAATAATGCCTACCCTACACGTAGACCCTAATGTGTGTTTTTAATGTCTCGTCAATTCAGGTTGACAATGATGTATTAAATTTCTAATGATTCGAATGGACGAACTCGGAAGTACTTCAATTGTTGCAAACAATTTGAAAAGAAGGCATCTAGAAAAGTGACTTCATTTGATAAGTCGCGATTATATTGATTGCAGCTGCCGCGTTTCAGATTCCCTGGAGACACAATCATTGTGCAACATTTATTGTAACAACTCTCGCTGTGAGAATTACTTCTATCAAATCATTCTACTGTTCATTATCCCTCGTCGACTAGAACAAATAAAACGAGGCATGTAATGGATTTTAAAACAATTAAGCAGATCCTGGTCTATGTAGCAATTGTCGCCGAGTTACACGTATTAGTCAGCCACGGATTTTATGGTTGATGTTTTAAAATTTTCACAAACGAAATCACTTTACGACTACCATACTTAACGAATCTCGACTCGACGAACGGAAAACACGTGCAACAGACCTACAGTACCGTTGCACGGACAACCATTCATAAATATTACTGTAACGAAGAAGACGACACAAACCAGAACTTTCTACCAAATTCCCCACTCCTCATTCCAAGTTTCTTGCGACACACCCACATCCAATCAAAAACGCTTCATTTCCTCTGCCAAAAATACCCTCCACCAATCAACGGAAAACCGAGGTGACAACAGACCGAACACGACGAACGAAAGATAGATCAAAGCAAACAGTCAAACATAACGCATTCATACTAAAAACGAAATTATAACTCGACATAAGAAATTCGAACACATTCAGAAATCGCGAACATTATACCTGTACAGTGTTGTAAATAATGTGTAAATAGAAGCAACCAAGCGTCTGTATCACTACTGCATTGTACCAAACGCGTACACACAAGTTGGTCTTACAAGCCGGATCAACAACCGCGCACACAATATTTACATAATATTATTCATGACAAATGCGAAACAATGTTTTATTTTTCACGTGTGCCCAAGAACTTTTTTCGAAAATCATCAAAATATAAATTCCCTTTCAGCAATCGAATAAAAACAAGTTTACAATTTTTAAGTACTCAAATGACATGTACAGTTGAGAATTATTGTGCGTTTAGAAACCAAATCCAGCTTCGAATAAAAATAGGTGAACGCCAGTAGAAAAAGAAACGACACGATCTCCTAGAAAGATCTAAATTCGTGAGAACATTGCAGGCTTCTGATCTAAAATTCCCATGCACCATGAAACCTTAGATTCAGGTTCGGGAGCGAATGCGTTGTGTCGCAAGATTCTACCGATAAATCACAATTGAAATGAGAAACTGCGCGAGATGAACGAAACATTAGCAAGTCAAAAGCGCGCGGAACAGTTACCGACTCATCTCGTGGAATGCGTCGCAGGGAGGAGTGACTTAGAATTGTGCACGGAGAAAGTGTTGCAGCTAGTGAAAGAGGAGAGGATGCGGAGAAGGGGCAAATAAATGAGAACGATAAAGGGGGATTCGTTCGTGCGATGCTAATCCGCATGCGAGCCGTTTTCGCTGGAACCCGATAAACGCGCGCTTACACGGCGCAGGACCGCTTTTATTCTCCGTTCATCTTTCCCAGCCGGTTGCATTTTGCCGAATGCACTTTATGGGAAACAGCATCTAAAATATGGTAATTAACGGATTTTTATCCGAAAACAGGTTCCCTCTTTCTTTAATCATTTTGATAGATCCAAATATTGGGGTATCCCATAAGTCCCTTCTCTTTCTTTTATGCGAAATGAATACGCGATATTTGTTGATTAAGGTGGATTTATTATGTTATATATGAACCGTTCTGTTCTATAACCTTCTTCCATCTCTCAGGAAGCCTCATTATGCCCCCTTTCCAAAATTCTTGAAGCTTTTTTTTCAAAATATTCATCTAGGTGCGTTTTTATTTCGCTTATGGATTTGAAAGATGTACCACGCAGAGAATTTTTTAAGGAGAGGAATGAGTGATAATCGGATGGAGCAAGGTCTGGGGAGCTAGGAGGATGAGGTAGAACGTCCCAATAAAACTGTAATAATTTTTGCATTACTGTCAACGCAACATACGGTCTTGCGTTGTCGCGATGGAAAACGACGCCTCGTCGGTTCGCCAATTCTGGCCGTCGTTCTGCTATGGCGGCTTTTTAATTGATCCAGTTGATTTCAATATTTGTGAGCATTGATCGTATCACCTTGAGGAAGGTGCTCGTAGTACACTACACCTTTCCAGTCCCACCAAATGTACAAAGGAACCTTCTTCGGATGAAATCCAGGCTTCGCAACAGTTGAAAGTCTATTTTCCTTAGACCAAGTGCGTTTTAGATGCACAATTTCGTGTAAAATCTGTGTCTCGTCTCCAGTGACAAGTCCCTTTAAGAAAGGATCCCTTTCATGTCGCTGGAAAAGCAAATCGCACGTAGAAACGCGGTTCCTAAGGCCGGTCTCTGTCAATAGGTGTGGAACCCAAACTTCATATCGATTCGCATATCCCATCCTGATTAAATGATTATGTACCGTTGTCTTGGGAATATTAGTGGCATACACTATCTCACGCACACTATATTGCGGATTTTCAGTGAGCACAGTCTTGATAATGTCCGTATCCGTCGTTGCTGGTCGGCCGCTGCGGTCTTCATCTTTCAACTCGAAATTACCAGCTCTAAAGTTTTTAAACCAATCGTGGAAGGTCCTAATAGTCGTAGTACCACTCCCGTAAACGGTGCAACTCTCGTCTGCAGTGTCCTTTGCACTATTGCCTTTTTTAAAGCAATGAAGCTAAACATGTCGCAAATGCTTCTTTTGGCTCTCCATATTGAACGGCGCAGAAAAAATGTTAAGAGAGACTTTGTCACCAACGAAACGTACTTTGAAATAGCTCTGGGACGACTGAAACCGATGCCATAAACGGCTAAGAGATAAGCCTGCATATTTATATAAATACAGCCACTTAGAGTCACTCGTAGCGTAGAGCGGAAGAAACTTATAGGGCAACCTAATACACATCCAGATACATTGCAATTCGACAATTTCTGTAATCTTTCTACTGTTTTAAATTGTAACCAACCAATAGTGCCATAAATGCATAAAATTCGCAGTCTAGTAATTAGGCATAAAGGATTACCTCTCGTCGGCTTTCAGAGCATTTAAATACAGCGACTCGTATTAATATGTAGACACCTTTTATTGGTTCATTTAATATAAAATGCATGAATCTTATAGTAAAATTATAAAATGAAGTATGCATTTTGTACTTAATGACTTAATAAAATAGAATAAATTCTTTTAAATTGAACGAAATGACTTGAATTTTTTGATGTTGAGCTTACTATACAATGACTAATATATTTTTATTTTAATTTTGTTATATGGCTATTAAAGTAGTTGATGTCGACGTGCCCCTAAAATTGGTATAGAGACTCGTGTTAATGTTTTTAGTTTTCTATTAAATAAATTGATAAAATATTGTTAATAAAATATTATTACTAACACATGTGACATACACGCATGGATTAGAAGCTATTTGATACTATTCGATGAAAAGAATTTCAAGCGCAATTTAATGTGATATATTCTCAACGTTTATTTCCATATTAATACTATCAAAGGTGTTAAAAAAAGAACACCTTTTAATTACTTTTATCTAACGCTGTTTTTACCAAAGGGTTACAAGACAACATTCAATAATCTTTAGTACAATTTATTCGCTGTTTTATGTGTTCTATGTCACTTCTCGACTTTTACTACAGTCAACACAAAATTAATTCGATAAATTGTATAATAAAAAGCATCGATAAAAATAGTACTAATGACGTAATTATAATAAATTAAAACGTAAATTTTGTACTGTAAAATTGAAGAACAAACGAAAGAGCAATCGGAAGAAACTTCGTAGAATCGTAAGCATTCCACAGAAATACAAAAGCTAGAGATACACGTCGTAAACGAGCACTGACGTAGAAAATGTTTCTAAAAAGTATTAGCTTGTGACATATTTGTATAGTACGAAAAAAACCGTGATCCGTTTTGTAAGTTGGACAGTAGGTTCCTTCGTTCGTGTAAAATGGCCGTTGAAGCTCTTCTTTTTTTTATGAGCGAACGGAACAGTTCGCGTGTACTTCAGTTGCTTTTGTGTTCGGACGTAGTGAAAGGGAAAAGGCATAAAGGATTTCCCGAAAAAGTTCATGAAAGGTTTCTGCGGTTTAGGTGGACCATTCGGCTCGTTAAACCGAGGAGAGTTAAACAGCTAGGGTGGAATTCGTCTCGAGTGGAAATTACTTTTTTTTTCCTCCCTCGCGAGCTTTGCTGGTACCGTGGAAAGTACAAAATGGATTTAACGAGTCGTCTGGATCGAAGGGAACGAGATCCGCGGAGATTAAGCAGCTTCACTTTTCAGATTATCTCGAGCGTTACGAGCATTCGTGTGACGAACTTTCGAGAGGGGATTATAATTGGTACGTAGGATGTAAATATTTATAATTGATACGTAAGATATAAACATTTATAATTGGTACACAAGTTGTAAATATTTCAGATGCTATGAATATATTAGGACCTTGAATGAGTTTTCGCTGCTTTCTTCCCAAAATAGAAGCTTTATATAAAATATAACGTTCAAAATCAGTTCACTCAAAGTATTGCCCATTACTAGAAACCACTTTCTCCCATCTTTCTGGCAGTAAAAGAATTCCGCGTCGGAAAAACAAATTCGTCTTTTGAGGCAATCCTTGAACCGATCCATTTTTTAGTTTCTTCGTAAGAATGGAAGCTCTGCTCAGCCAGGCCATGTGCAATCGATCGGAATAGGTGAAAATCAGAAGGAGCTATGCCTGGTGAATACAGCGGGTGGAGTAGAACTTTCCATTTAAGGGTTTACAGGTAGGTCTTCACTGGTTTTGCAACACGTGGCCGAGCGTTGTCGTGTAACAAAATGACTTTGTCGTGTCTCTGCTCGTATAGCGGTCGTTTTTCTTCTAGGGCTCGACTCAAACGTGTCAATTGAAGTCGATAGCGATCTCCCGTAATAGTTTCATTCGGTCTCAACAAGAATTCTGTGTGCTTCAGATGCATATTTCTTTTAAATAAAGTAGCGCAATAAAATTCCCCGCAAAACCACTTTATTCGACACAAAAGTAGACATCTTCAGAACCAATAAACAAACGCGTGGTTGACACTATAGTGAACATTCATACACTGAAATTTAAGATTACATACAGTAATTTCTTGCCGATGAGTCACCATTAGAAATTCCATGCACGGAGTACTACTAATGCCATCTTTTACGAAACAGCGACAACTTATTCAAGGACCTAATCTATTATATAAAAATAAGTCGGGTTTTCCTTCCTGACGCTATAACTCCAGAACGCACAAACCGATTTCCACGGTTTTGCATTCGTTGGAAAGGTCTCGGGCTCCGTGAGGTTTATAGCAACCAAAATTCTGGAAAAATTTCAACAGAAAAGCAGGAAAACAGGGAAAATCATTTTTCACATACAGCGCCATCTCTGATACATAGCATGTACTACAAACCAATATGGTTTATAAAACAAAAAAAAATAACTTTTCTTCATCTTTTAATCCCCAAACGAAATGTTACAAAAAAACGAAGCCATCTGGTGGCGAAACGGAGTTCGCCAGGTTTGCTAGTAGTTCATAGGAACAATTTTATGCACAAACCGTTCTGCAAGAACAACGTTACTTGTCTAGAAATATTCTACTTTATTCGGTCATTCTTATTTGGCATTATTCTGTGCAGGTGACGATTATGTAAATTATAAGTGGGTATCCTTTCTTTTTGATGTTTGCGAAAGCTCAATATTCTTCTTCCTGATATTTTAAATTACCAATATCTTTCCCGTTGATACTTCAAAATTATAACGTTTTCTTTTTTGATATTTCAAATTTTTAATATTCTTCCTTTTCATATTTGAAATATCATTGCATGCTGCTCCACATTTCAAAATCACCCTGCTTTTTTCCCCGATGTTTCAAACGCGCCATATTTGTTTTCTTTGATACTTCAAAATACTCTTAATCTTAACTAGAAACAAAAATTCGGCCCATAGAGGGTGAAAATATGGAAGTTGACTTTCATAACTAGAAAAGGTCACAAATGGAAAGAATAATTTATGCGCACCTTGTAGCTATTGTAAAACCGTGTAATTTTCCCTTTACGAGGTATTAACCCTTTGCACTCGAGTGGACTCTGGGGCACTACTAAAATTATTCTATTACGTTGCAAAATAATTTTTGTAACAATAAGGTTTAGATTTAAAAAATTATCAAGTAGTAATACTGTTTGCAGGAGTCATAAGAATAAATTTCGTATGCATAAAAATTTATTTCATTAAATAGAATAGAAATACCACGAACCAGAAAAATTATTTCAGATTTACAGTTAAAATGTTTCCGAGTGCAAAGGGTTAACTTAGATATTTATGCATGAACATCCTATATAGTTTTACCACGAATAATCTTTCCAATGCGCTTTTGTAATGAATGTAACTGAATGCGACCAGATTGAGAAAATAAAAGTGACAGAAAGATCCTATACGCACGAATGGCTCTTAATGTTCTACATATATTTGCCACGATGTTATACATATATGTCCGACTTGTTTACAAACTTTTCTTCCTGTACTGATTGTTAATCTGACAACAGAGATACGGTGTGAATGTCTCTTGAAAGTCTTATGCATTCGCTTGCTCCCTCTTGGAAATTGTCACATATGATTCGAATTGTCGGTTCCTTCAACGCTATCTACGGGCTTGTTGTAAATCAAAGACTTCGTCACCGCTGCAACACAAAAAGGCTGTTGGAAACAAGATCGTATCAGACACACGCTCACGTTCACTCTCTATTTTTTTTTACTTTCCTTGGGCTGAGTTCACCGGCAAAGTTATGTCCACTTGGCATACATATTTTAAACACTTCAACCCGTTGGAAATATTTCATTATGTTCTTATATGGTCATATTAACAATTTTCATTAACAGTTCTTATCTTCAAGGTTACAGAAAATTGTTCATAAAAATTGATGGTTATTTAGATATTTTTGACAGATATTTCACTACATTTCGAATCTACATTATAAATTCATCCTAATTCAAATTTTTATTCAGAATCTATTATAATTTATATTCTTATTAAAAATTCTATTATAATTTAAACTATGAACAAAAATTCGTCATCATTAGATTTAACTTTATTTAATCACAATTATAATTGACATTTATATTTAGAATCTGTAATAATAAGTTTTTATTAAAGTCCCGTGGAAAATTAAATTCCTACTAAAAGTTTCCTCTAAATTAAATAGTATGTTGTAACAAAACATTGCAAAAGATGATACCATTTTTTCACAACGAGTATACTCGTCGGAAACAATTGATTGACTGAAGGAGATATATTGATATTCTTTATTAAATTATATATTTCATAAAAGTATCGTGTTCAAACAAAATACGAAGAAAAATAAATATATCACAGTGACTTATAACTCTTCTAAAATATTGCAATAACTAATCGGTTAATTTTCTACTTCAAAAGGATTATTTGAAATCTGTCTGTAGATAAAGTTAAAAGGAGTCATTTTCTTATATTATCACGACATTGATCTGGCGTGGCTGGTTATGTATAAAGAATTTTTCTGTTCCTATTTATAACTAAGTATAGAATGAAACTCAGTGTACAACGTACTCAACTGATGTGACATAATAAATGGAATAAAATAATAACGCCACGGTAAGTAGGTTTATTTGTGCAACCAAGATATCAGTACCACTTTGCATGAAGCAGATAAAATGTACATCGTAGGTAGATAAATAACACGAGATCGATCCAATATTGGGGAGATTATCTTTCAAGTGAACAAAAAGTGCCCAGAAAGCGAAAACTTGTTTGGAGATTGAAGTATTGATACAGACTACGTTCTGCTTCGTGATTCCTCTTTAAAGCGTATCGGAAAAATCGAATGGAGGACGTTACCAAAACAATAATTTATATACATGTATTACCTCTTAGTTTCCTTTTCTCATTTTTTAACGTTTCATCTCGACAACCTGTTCATTAGCGACAATTTATTTAGTGTTACGCTTCATTATCGTATTCAGAATAAAAAATACAACAAGTCATTATTTGAAATTGTTATTATCTTAATCGAATCGGTGTTATTTTTATTTTCAAATAGCAGCATAAAAAACAATAATTCGGAGTGAATTATTCCAAATAGTTGCTTCTTATATTCATTTCAATATATATTCATACAAAATATGTCTACTTATAAATGAGCCGTTTAAATAAAAAATGGTGTAAGTAATCTTTTACTAGGTTGATGTAATATTATTAAATCATACTTCATTTAATATTCTATTTCATATGTTTCTATTATTTTAGGCGCAAGCTTGAAAGTAGCTTGCATGAAAGAATTTTAATAATTTTATGTTGTTGTACGTAATAAAAAATTAACGCAAATTAATTTTTTCTATTTATATCACTATTTCCACTTGCAACGGCTCAAATATGCTAAGCGAATCATGAATGCAAGACCAGCTGTTAAGATCTAGCTTTCCTGTACTCGAGAAAATCGTGCAACGGGTGACGTGTGGTTCAGCGATCTACATTCTACGTTAATGCATCTTTCATCATCTACGCTCTTCATGGATCAGAAGAGGCGTCTCTTTCGATAACACTTTCGCCCGACGTCGATTAAACTCGAGATTAAACTCGCTCGAGTACACCTCTACAAACGCATACGAAGCGGGCAAATGACTAAATATGTCGCGCAGATGATACTGGCCTTCATACAGGGTGATTCCTTCATCTTCACACACATCTTTTCGAACACTTCTGTTAATTTCATAGAAAATATTTCCAAGACGAGTTTATCGGTTGGATGACAAGATATTGAATTAAAAAGTCAAAAAAGCCTTTATTTTCTAAATGGCATAGCATATTCTTTAACCCTTTGCAGTCGGAGCCATTTTGACTGGAAATCCAAAATATATCTTGAGACTTACAGTGTTTCCATTTTATATAACCTGCAGCATTTTATACATCATAAAATTGAATTTTATGACTGATGTAACAGATAATAGCTCTTAACAATTTTTTAAATATTAGTTTTGATAAAGATTATTTTAAAACGTTGCATGATCATATTTAGTGTTACATTTTTACAATTAGTTGTAAGATTATTTAACAAATTTCGATTTATTTTACTTCATTCGTTGGAAAGTAAGATAATAGCAGATCGTTGAATTCGACACGATATATGACACGAACATTAACGTCAAGTAAAGAATATGCAATGCCGTTTGGTGGTGACCTCGATTGTTTTATGGAGAAAGAAAAATTTTTTTTAAATATAATATATTGTTGTATTAACTTTGCGAGGTTAACGAAAGTGCTCGAAAAACTGTACGAAACTTGAGGAAATAGTTTATCGTTAAACGCATCGACGATTATTTCATAGACATCTTGTTTTGCCGATGATATTAACCCTTTGCACTCGAGTGGTGAAAATTGTTATATAATTAACAAAATAATGTTGACATTATTAAAGACCCTTCTGTTGAAAGCGTGACAGTTTTACCAGTCACAAAATTCAATTTCACACGCATAAATTATACTAAGTACTATACTACAGCTGGTGAAAATAGCAATTTCGGATCTAAACTTAAAATGGTTCCGAGTGCAAAGAGTTAATTCACCGAAATTTTCAGTTCACCAACAGTTGCTTCGCCAACAGTCATGTCATACATAATCATTTCTCCGACAATTTGTACTCGTCAATGTCAACTAACGCATATCGGTACACAACAATGTGTCATGAACTTTATATTTGCATTGAAAAGTTGCAACCCTACTGATATAACATCCGCTTATTGCTAAGTAACAATTTCTAAGTAAATTAATAATTTCGCTTTATTAATAATATTAAGAAGTAATAATTTATAGACAAAATAAACTACCACTTGAATGAACATTAATCGATACATCTATTATTATTTTTATTACATGGATAAACTCAAACTAATTGTACTAATAACGTAAATAATAGATTACCTCACATAATCATTAGTTTTGTAGAAATGAATTAAAAATAGTAAGAGTCTGTTTCTAAACAGACACGAATAAAAGAACATTTTAGACCAGTCCCGTGCGTATAAATTCCATTAGACTAATGAAAAATGAAAAATGAAAAATGAAAAGTGGTTCCCTCTTTTAATTAATTATCGTGCCACGATTAATGTCATCGAGTTACTCGCCTAGGTGTAAGTTACGCTTACATTCGGGCAGTCGGTATAAAAATACGGGTCGTGAACCCGCATTCGTTGGTCGGCGCGGAATTATATGGGAACAAAGCAGGCGAGGATCTCATTGTCAGAACGCGCCGATTAACAATACGTTCGTCAAGTTAAAGACCGATTACGTCACTCTCATAATTCGTCACAATGGCAACATCGCGCCAATTTCGCGAGGACCATTCACAGATGCCATCTCGTTGAAGCGACAAAACTGCCGCCATTGTTCGAGCGCGTTTTCATCGAAAATGTTACCACAATTTTCGGAAATTACAAACATTTGGAAATATTGCAGCAATATTTACATGTTTAATACAGCAGTATAAATTTTATTATATCAATTTATAATATTTGTTAAATTCCATTAGTATTTCAAGGATTATGTCTGCGTGCGAATAGTTGTAAACTCAATGTAACTTTTACATTACATTAAATAAAGATTTAATAATATATCATATTTGTATATTTCTATATTCAAAATAATAGAAAATAGATTGTATAATATATAGATGTGATGATTTGCTAAGTTTTGGATTAGACAGTTTAAATATTAGTAACAATGTATAATATACATACTACTATATTTTATAATTTTATCACACAAAATATTATATTAATAGTATATTTAATAATTCAATAAAACACTATTATTAATAATCTCCATATTTCATTAAAAAAAGATACAATTAAATGATCGAATGACGCAAAAGAAGTGAGAGTCGACTCGAAATCTATTTGAATGTCAAAATATTATGTGACAATCCATAAATTATCATATATAATTCATGTAATTGTCATATGTTGTGTTATAGTTGAACAATATATATGTATATACGTTCAATAAAATATCATTGTCCCCACTCCTACACTGTAATACACAAAACGATCCCAATAGCAAGGGAACACATAAATTCGTCGGTTTCTCATTGGTGAATTTATTACCCCTATTGATTACATTCGGTGTGTTTAATAGCCATGAGCAACGGGAAAGTTAACGAGCTATCGACGATCTAATATACCCTGTACTCACTTGGTCGCATATGATGTCCCATTTCTTTTCGTTGTCGTACTGTTTCAATAGTTTTGCCTTGTCGGGCGGCAAATCCATTGAAGCCTGAAACACGCAAAATAACCAACATTTTATTCTCGATTTCATTTACTACAGATCATAAAAAACGCCATAAATCATTTATTCGTATCATTATCACACATTCTTTTATCTTGTTTAATTATTTTATTTATAACAAATAAATGCATTGTAGATTTTTGTGTAAAATAATAATTGTTTGCAGAAATCATTAGATAGTGCAGCTACCTTTAGTAGATTTCTTACTCATCTTAATGAGTTTAAAATAGTATAGTATCTTAAAGTTTTTTGAACAGTATTTTAAAGTTTTTTAAAGGTTTGTACTGCTTTCCATTTGATTACTAATTTTTGACGTCATTAATGTAGAAAATTCGTAGTTCAGATATAAATGCTATGATCGCTGACTAACGCCATGTTAGGTTAAAATTTGAAAACACTTAGATACGTTGTATATTTTAGATAGAGTGACTCTTAAGGATAAACTTTTGTTCCTAATAATATTTTTTTCGTGAATAGCCAATTAGAATAGATTAAAAAACGGATAAGTAAAATTAGAGAATAGCATAGCGTATCATAGGACAATTAAAATAAAATAAAATGAAATAAAATAAAATTCAAATACAATAAAATAAAATAAAATTCAAATACAATAAAATACTATACAATACAATATACAATAATATAATATAACATAACATAGGAAATTTTTATTCTGCATTGAAATCAGCAGTCCATTGACTTAATTCAGACCGATTTATACAAATGGACATATAATGCTCCATCAATGCATTTTCTACTGCATTGAAAAAAACCGTTAAAAAAATACGAAAGTTAGTAACGTCCTTTTTTTACATAAATTGCTCTATTATGTTTGTCGAGGTCCGAAAACCATTTTACCGATGACCTACAAGTACATGTTTGTTATCGTTCAGATAAGAGTAATGCTCTGTTTAATCATTACCTTTGAAAACGCTTCATTTGTTTATCAACGTCCTGAAGTGACGTCAAGAATTAGTCAGAGACATTTCTTAGCAACCTTGAAGATTTTATCGTTGCGCCATTCGTTAAACTCGTTTTTCAACGGCTATCGACTGTCAACGGAAAGTTACTTTGTTCAAGAAAAATGGAGCAATGTTGCAAATATCATTAAATTCTGGTTCAAAGCAACGCAATTTTTAAAGGAAAATTATTTGATGTCTATTTATGGTTTTCGAACAGTATGGAGCGTTAATCAAAAAATGTTTATTAAAATAATAAGCAGCTTTAATATGAACAAAATTAATAAAAAAAAATTGTTTAAATGAATAGAACAACAGCTAAGTATTCAAATGGTTCAGCGTAAATATTTAATATTTTTCCATATTAAAAACCAGATGACCTTGTAAATGATATTAACAAGGAGATCATTGTCCACCTTCGAATGAAGAATCTCCTGCACGAAGACTAACGTATTCTAAAATTTACCAAAATTTGTACAATCTACTCTACGATCTCAATTGTTCTACAAACCAACTTGAACTCAAATCGAAATAAAGAAAAAAGACTCAACATTAAGAGATCGGAAATTACATCGCCACTTTACTGCAAACCGGTTACTTTGCCATCTGAATTCTCAATCAGTCGTCGAAGATTCGCGAAGGGCCCGGGTCCCCTAACTGCATTAAGTGTATGTGCTTAGGACGATCGACGCTTTAAAGTGGATAAATAATTAAATCTCTTTACTGGGAGTCGCTCACTAATTATTCAAACACGCGAATCTCTCTCTCTCTCTCTCTCTCTCTCGAGATTCCCGATCATCTGTCTCGCCCGAGCTATTCTCGTTAGCGTAATGAAGTCATCGGTCGCGGACCGGGGGAAAAAGAACCGTGGAACGACCATCTAAGGGCTGGTTTCATCGAAGAACCTTCTTCTCTCCTGCTGCTTTCCAGCCGTTTTTATGCATAGAATGATTCATGGTGACGCAACCACCAATGAACTTCTCTGCACAACGAGCTAGTTTCCAAAGTATAGTCATTTTTAACGATAAACGTACCAAGGTTTCAAAGTGACTGATACGAACCACCCGATGAACATTATAAAATTGGAACTGTTTAAAATTTTCGCAGTTCCTACAATAATGCGCGTTTGAATAAAGAAGTACAGTGGGTCAAAAAAGTATTCGTACACCCAGTCTTTTTGCGATAACTTTAGACAAACCAATAATACATAAACAAAAACTATTTCAATTAGTAGTTTACTATGTAGATAATGTACAAATGAAGAATTTCTAATAACGCATAACAAGAAAGTAATGCAAGAAATACAAGAATTTGAGAACCAAAAAAGTATTCGTACACCTTCAGTTATAATTGAAAGTTTACGATTATTGCAGTACTCTATTGCAATTAATATTTTGTGCGCATTCCTTTAGCTTCAATAATAGTTTCCAGTCTTCTTGGCATGGATTCCATCAGTTTTTGAGTTGTTTCTTTTGATATTTTTTACCACTCTTTTAAAATTACTCTTCGTAGGTCCGATTTCTTAGATATTTTTCTTTTTCTTACTTCTATATCCAACAGCTGCCATAAATTCTCTATTGGATTAATATCCGGGGACTGTGGTGGTGTAATTTATTGTTTAGGGACATTGTATAGTATCCATTCTCGTGTTTTTATTATGTTTTTGGTCGTTGTCTTACTGAAAGTGGTCATTTCCAGTCAGGCCCAATTTAGCCGCACTTTCTTCTAAATTGTCCCGCAACACCTCGATATACTTTGTGGCATTCGTTATCCCATTGATAAATGTAACGTTTCCAACACCACTGTACGCCATACAGCCCCATACCATTACGTTTCCTCCGCCGTGTTTCACAGTTGCTCTAATATACCTTTGTTGAAGCTCAGTAATTAGGTTTTCTCCAAACAAATCTCTTCCCATCTGACCCAAAAATGTTAAATTTAGTCTCATCCGAGAAGATAACACGTTTCCAAAATTCGATGGGTTTATTTACGTACGTTTTAGAGAAACCTAGACGCTTTTCTCTATTTATATTATTAATATATGGTATTTTTATTGCAGCTCTGCCATATATTTCAGCACAGTGCAAAATATTTCGTACCGTTTGAGAGCACACAATCTTCCTCGAAGTTGACGCTCTGCACTGTTGTCAAAGCTAAATTCAGTTCTTTACCAATTTTTCTATAACTTTCCCCACGTTTTCGAAGGAGAATAACACGATCTCGCACCGATATTGGTATTTCTCTTTTCTTCGCTGTCACGATGCTTGTACCGAGTTCAAAGATGCACTAGAGACACAGTACAGGCCAATGCTACTATTTAAACAAACAGTTGTTTACGTTTTGGTCATTATTGCTGGAATACATGTGTGCTTCTTAAAATTTAGCAGTCGAATTATAAGTGTACGAATGCTTTTTTGCTGTTAAATATTTGTATTCCTTGCATTAATTTTTTTGTTATGCGTTAATGAAAATTCTTCATTTACCCATTATCTTTGTACATAATAGACTATTAACCCTTTGCAACTCGAGTGGTGACTGTGAGGCTCCATAAAATTGTTCTACCATGTTGCAAAATAATCGCTGTACTAACAAAGTTTGCATTTGAATAATTGTTAAGGTTATGTCAAGTTCATACGAATAATACGAATTAATTTCGTATGCATAAAATACACTTTCTTATATGAAATGAATATACAATGAGTTAAAGAAATTATTTCAGAATTCCAGAAGAAATGGCTTCGAGTGCAAAGGGTTAATCGAAATAGTTTTTGTTTGTGTAAAGCTATTGCAAAAAAACTAGGTGTACGAATACTTTTTTTTACTCACTGTACATTCATAGAAGCCTGTTGGAAGCAGCTTTCACAATTGTGAAATGAGCTTCACATTCAAATTAGGTTTAATCCTAAATGCATATGAAACCGACTATTGCGAAAATTTCCGTCCTTTTGTTTTCGTGATTCTCCACTTTAAATATTTATCGCCTGTATCGTATTAACTTACAGCTTAACGTATAATTCGTAGCTCTTTAACAATGATTTTCCACCCAAAATAAACATTCTCATGCGTTTAGTTTCTGCTTGAATTGGAATATCAGTAATTAATTCAGGGACTGTTCCCGGGTCATTCTGAGCTTAAACTGTCGCCTAATTAGTCGATTTTCAGTAATTCAATTCAATAAACGTCTGTCACATTAGGAACAATAGAAATGAGTCTATACGAGATATCTTCAAAATTTTTGTATGGGAAAATTAATGAAAGAAACTGGGAATCGTCATAAATGTTATTAATATCATTAAATGGTCCGCTGTCCGAGAGACAATTATTGAATGTTCAATTGCAAATATACTTCGAAATAAAAACCTCTATACAATTTGAAAATATCTTGTTACGGATTGTACAGATATGAATATACGTTCTACGAAGCAAACGTCGAGTATAAAAATAAATAAACAGATTACGATTGTCTAAACTGTGCGCTTCTCTCGCAGATTTATTCTGTATACGTGGCTCGTTTAACGGTACACGCGCCATAGTGTAAGTGCCAGCAATCACTGAAATACTGCACCGTGAAAATCTAAATTTATGCAGGTTCTGGCTATGGGAAAATTGCAGCAGACCAACTCCGCCGCAGTTCAGGACAAGCTGACGACTTCGTACACGAAAGTATGTTTAGAAATACTGTAGATTTTGTCGCGAAATAAGAAATTGTTGAATCGATTCAATTCACTATGAATCGATTAAAATTTTTGATTCGATTAAATGTTTAGTGGAAACGCTTGAAAACGTTAATCGCCGAAAAGTCGACGATTGAAATGATCGATTCGTGAATGTAATCGCCAGTCATTGATTAAAGTTATTAATCATCAAAAAATCGGCAATTGAATTGAAAGCGGCAATTTAAGGTATAAATATATTTATTTAGCGGACAATAAAATCATACAGCAAACGAAATGAAATAATAACAAGAGTGTCGATTAATTATTACTAAATGTATGTAAAAGCCTTCGGTTTAGCTAGAAAGTAAATAAAACAGCAGAACAGTGAAAAATATTGCAGTATTGAAGGATTACTATTAATAATAATAATATTGTTAATAATTGTTGATCCTTCAATGGCATTGAAAGGATATTTCGATCTACTTTCGTTACGAATTGTCTTTACCATGATTACTACTTTACTACATATTTAAAAATTTCTACGAAATTAGCTTAGCCTCAGTTGTTAATCGCGATTAACAAGAAATACGAAAATTGCGATCAATGATTTAAATGAACGTAATCGTTAATTACGGTTACCGATTAACAGTGGTTCTAATTCAATCGTTAGTCGTCGATACAATTTTTGTCCAACTCTGTATCGCAGCGAGAGCGATTAGGTCGCTCGAGTAATATTAGCAGCATAAGAGAAAATTGAGCGATAGCTGTCGGGAGGACAATAGTCACTCGTAAACGTATAATATCGTCATGCCTTGCGGCAACCATAGTCGACGAATAATTATCAACCGGCGGATGCGGAAGCCACGAGTGCATGACATCACTACGCGCAATGTACAGACAAGGTGACCCATTTCAATCTATAAACTGAATCTCTTTTCGAAAGCATATATGCTGAGCTTCAAAATTTATAGCGTAGACATGAGTTAGAGATTTTGGAGCAACTTCAAAATGCCAGATGATTTTTAAACTATTGGGTTGGCAACTAAGTAATTGTGAATTTAAAATAAGAAAGAAAATTCAATTCTTTTGCTTAACACGTTCGTCGTCCACAAATAGACACTAAAATCTCCACAAAATTAAAGCAATTTAATTAATTGAAATAAAACTAAAAAGTTCACATTTATCATAGGGGATGACATAAGAACTCTTTCGCATTTGAAAAATCATAGTCGAATTCATTTTGCTCGAATATATTGCGATAAAAATAAATTTTCAAAATTGGTCAGAAATTAGTGTCACCCAGACATGGGTGACGCGGCGAAGAACGTGTTAAAAATATAAGTTTATTCAATTAGACAAATCAATTTTGAGCACTGCCTTTCTTTCGTGTCTTCATTTTAATATACTATATATAACATAAAAATCGTGTTCCCGAATGTCGTTTTCATTTCGAGAAAACAAACGCGGCCACCCGAATACCAGTGACGACATATAGGATAATGTCCTGCTTAGTAAATTAATTGCTGTTCACGCTCTAAAGAACGTTCATCATCAAATCCCCGTCTATTAAAACAGCACCTCCAGAAAAGTAGAATGAGTCTCGTTACGGGGTTTCTTTTTCGAAGCAACGATTTTTCATTGGTTTTTTTTTGTACACCGCGGAGAAAGCTAACGCACGTTCCCCTTCGGTGATCAAAATGAATACTAATTTCCAACGAGGTAATACATGTTCCGTGAAAATCGTTTCCGTCTTGCAACAGCCATTTATTTACACAGAAAGAGGAAGGGAGTCAGGAATAAGAGGCAACAATTTTCTTCGGCAGGACGATATTTGCACAGTCGCGATCATTTTCCTTTAAAGCGACTACGACTTGATACGACGTTGTCCTATTTAACAACAAACATCTGTGTCAAAACCCGTGACGATAAGGAGCATGCATTATGGGTCGTAGAGCTTCCTATTTAATAAAAGAAAATGACAAGGTTCTGTGTAGGAAAATTTTATGAGATTAACGTGTGACAGGTAATCATGGTTGGGTATTATTTAGATAAACAATTGTTTAAACAACGATTCGAATAGTAGATATTTCATCTTTATTCGTTGTTCGAACGCTCGAATTAAAAAAGTATTCTTAACCGAAGGAAATCGAATAAATAATTTGAGTTGACGAGAATTTAGCTGACTAGTGAAGACTCTTCTTTTATTCGAATTGCATTTAGTCGTAGTGTCGAATAAAATTTTTATGTTTTATCTGTATTTTTGTTCGAAGTGTACGAATGAATCTTCAAATACTTTTTGCCAACTAGGACAAATGCGACACCGAGCTTCTAACCTTAAACGTCGAAGACTCAGCCGACGATCTTGACGATGTACTGTAATGTCTCGCTGAATGCCACAATATTGCTCTGCGGCAAATGTCGCAGCACTATCGCTACGCCACTGTAATTTATCGATTTTCTCGCTACGCCGTTGTTGGAAGTTCGACGGAGTCGGTGCACACACGTGGCCCGGCACGCGCCGCGTCTCTTTTGAATCGAATTCCCGGAAGGCAACTCATAATACAATAACATAAATTTTTTAATTTTAACATTTTAAAATTGAATCCTTTGTTAACATATTGCTGATAGTTTTCTGATTAAAATAAGACTAAACATGATATAATTTCAAGAAATATTTTTTCATAAATAAAATAATTTATATCATACGTATGACGAATAAATATGGAGTAAGGTATGTTTAGTATCATTTTAATATATTAAAAGAATTTTCATGCAGAAAAGTTAGAAATAAGAAAGTTAAGTCATCGTTTTTATTATAGCAGTTCAATGAATTAGAAATACATACAATCGGGAACCATAAAGGCGAGTCGCGACGCTCGAGAAATCGTATCTCGTCTACGCTAAACGTACATGTTCAATTCCGAATCTGCGACATTTAGGGAGACACTACTGTACTTTCCTCGAGAAAAAAGCGCGCTTCGGATTGAATAACCACGTCATATCGCAGCCATTCGTCAAAACGTTACCAAATTAAAAAATGTATTCGAGATGAGTGCGAGTAATTAGAGAAGAAAACCATTAAAAGCCTTTATAAATCTTTGCTAAAGATACTTGTAATAAATGTAAAGGAGGAATTACAAAATATTGCTACGCATTACATTTAGCCAACTGTGTTATCATTTTGTTGCATTATATTTCAATAAGAAATCCTTTTGCTTCGAATAAAATTGTTAGACTGGCGCATGAAGACTTAGAATTTGCTAGACTTTACGCAAAGGCGTACAAAAATGTTTGCAAAAATTGAAATTAGGAAATTAATAATATTGAATTACTAAGGAAGATAAACGAAATTTCGTTTGTCAAGTTTTCTATTTGATCACGTGATTAAAATTTGAAAAATGCACTTTTTACGTTTCGGTAGACGGCTTTACTATTGCATTAACTTCGTTTACATGTTACTCGAACAATGACAATTCTGTTAGTTAGCTTTCGGTGACTACGGTGTTAATATTAACACATTTGCTCCATTTGGGATAAAATTTAGAAACGTAAATATTTTGTTAAACGTAAATATTTGAACAACCCGAACTGAGTCACAAACGTGGAAGTTATTTTTATTCTTCTAAATAATCATACGCGTTTGATAGCTATCGATAGAATAAGAAATCGCCGGTTGGTGTAAATTTGTTCCAAGCGGGATCGCTAGATGTAAAAAGTTCTCTGCACGTTACGAATTACAGTATCGCAAGAATATACAGAGAATCGGTGGATTACATTTGTCCCAGATAACACGACGGTGCATGTAAGCAAACTGGTTGGACACGTTAATTGCGAAACCATCTGTTTATCATGCCGAATGCTGCGCTGGTATCCGTGCAAGAAGCTGTGACGATGTCGTAGAATGTTTAAGGACCATATTTGGGATTATAGTTTCAATCCGAGTCCCCAACGTGACGCTGTGTTCGGCCGACGCGGTAAAACCGAAAGAATTTTCGCGCTACGAAAAAAATCGATCAGATAATCTGGGAACGCGGAGAGCGGTGCTACAAATACGTGTAATATGTAAATGACGCTGGCGGTATAAGAATATAAAGTAAACGCAGTTGCTGCAATTAGAAGAATCACGGATGACTTGATTTCTCTTTCTATCTAAAGTACCCGCTATTTGCAGCGCAAACCAATTTTGCAGTGCAAAAGATATTTCGCACCAGATTCCGCCAAATACTTAATTAAATGTATTTTCATACTTGATTAGTTGTCTCGCTTAAGAATAAATTTTTTATTGAAATATTATTCAATATTCTCAATGAAAAAAATATTCTGTTATATATTGTTGCTAAAGTTTGAAGTAAGAGATATATGATTTATATACATAATTAGCTGCGTTACTTCTTTCGATGAATTCGAGAAATGTACAACAAAAACATAAATCGGTAAATAATTCTTAAATTTTGAAGAAATATGTACAGTGTACAATTATATTGTCCAATAATTCACTAACATCACATCTTTTTACAATTATCTGCAGTTTGGAATTCGAATCCGTGCTTTAGTTATCAACTGCTCTAATCTAGCTCCATAATTCTGAGATGTGTTAATTATATGCACAAAACAGCCTCTTTAATTCCTTAATTGCAAACAATTTATAACAGCATTTTTATTAATTGTTTTTAACTTCAGTTGCAATTGATTCAATAATTCATGCGGCTTATCGAAATTATTTGAAAATAATGCGCATTTGAATTGAGAAAGCAAAATAAAATTAGTCTTCCATATTGTCCATGAAATGAAACTAATCAAGAATTTGCAGTAATCTGATTATTTCAGTTAATCGTTTGCTATTTTATTTCAAATGAAACGGGCTCGGTTCGCGTTTCTTTATATAATTGTCGGTGTAGCAGAAAACCGACGATTCCGGGAAGAACGATACTTTAATGAAAATCAGAAAGCGAAATAGAAGACCAGACGGAATTCCGGGGATTGCACGGCACGTTTGGCCGGTATAATGAGCCGTATGTTTTCAGGTCAAGAGTCGCCGGAAACGAGGATTAGAATGGGCATCGGCAGCCGGTCGATGCACGAAATCTGAAATTTCGTCGCAGCCGCCCACGCATGTGCGATTCGTTAGCCGGAGGAGCGCGTCGCGTTGCGCAGCGGGGTCGAAGCTCTTCAAACATGGCAGAAAATCGAAATATAAAAATTCAAGAGGACGCGATTATGCGTCGGAGAATTATAACATACAGTGGGCCGCATTAATATTCGGACACCGTCGTATTTGAGACATTTTTGCTCCGTATCTTTATTGTTTCTCGAGTTAATGAGTTTATAAGTTTTTAATAAGTCAGAGCATAGATGCCTGTCTTCAAGAAATTCTGATTTTTCGGATCAATAAACTATAGTATGGAATTTATCAGACTGTCTCCATTTACATACTGTTTAGCCCCATAAAAACTACGCATACGTCGTACAAAACAATTGCGAAATTAAATGAAATAAAATATAAAATTTTATAAAATATAGATCTTTCGCCAACCGACTTTCACTATTTTAAATATTTAGGACAGTTTTTACGGGCTAAATAGTATATAAATGAAGACAGTCTGAAGTATTCCATATCAGAGCTATTCGGCCTCTTAGTGCCGAAGGCCGATATATCGACCCGCGCCTCATTGGCGAAAAGTGCCTTATACTTATACCTTTGTTACTTATTTAATTCCCAATGAATATAGAAAAATTGGCATCGCTGTTTCATTCTCAATTTCGTCCTTAATACACTGCTTTTTCAATTACGTAAATATTGCTTTTCGTTTGGTTTTTATGAGACGTTTTCCAAACCCTAGTAAAATCGTAAAATTGGTCTTTTTCGCCCGGCACTTAAAGGGTTAAGACAGGCATTTCTGTATTGAAATCTCGTTGAAAAAAGGTGTAGTAAAGTAAACGGGGCATATTTTTATTAAATCAACAGTTTTTGAAAAAAGATATACAGTTTCATATATTTACTTAGACATCCGACATTTCATATGCACCAACCTAATATATTCTTACAGAAAAGATATGATATATTTTGGAAGTGGCCTCAGTTCATTTATTTTAAAATACAGATATTTAAGTATTTTGTGTTTTAATAAATTTCAAAATATTGATAATTGATAACATGGTAATATAATAATTTCGTATTTCTAAGGGTTTTTGGGTTATAGAGACATCACTGATATGAAATTATATATAGCATAAAAATGCACATATTAGGGTGTCCCATAAGTTTCTTCCCTTTTTTATGCGAAATGAATACAGGATATTTGTTGTTTAACGTGGATTTATTATGTTATATATGAACCCTTCTGTTCTATAACCTTCTTCCATCTTTCAGGAAGCCATATTATGCCTTTTTTCCAAAACTCTTGAAGCTTATTTGCAAAATATTCATCTAGGTGCGTTTTTATTTCGCTTATGGATTTGAAAGATGTACCACGCAGAGAATTTTTTAAGGAGAGGAACAAGTGATAATCGGATGGAGCAAGGTCTGGGGAGCTAGGAGGACGAGGTAGAACGTCCCAATAAAACTGTAATAATTTTTGCATTACGGCCAACGCAACATGCGGTCTTGCGTTGTCGCGATGGAGAACGACACCTCGTCGGTTCGCCAATTCTGACCGTTTTTCTGCTACGGCGGCTTTTTAATTGACCCAGTTGATTTCAATATTTGTGAGCATTGATCGTATCACCTTGAGGAAGGTGCTCGTAGTACACTACACCTTTCTAATCCCACCAAATGTACAAAGGAACCTTCTTCGGATGAAATCCAGGCTTTGCAACAGTTGAAAGTCTATTTTCCTTAGACCAAGTGCGTTTTCGATGCACAATTTCGTGTAAAATCCGTGTCTCGTCTCCAGTGACAAGTCCCTTTAAGAAAGGATCCCTTTCATGTCGCTGGAGAAGCAAATCGCACGTAGAAACGCGGTTCATAAGACCGGTCTCCGTCAATAGGTGTGGAACCCAAACTTCATATCGATTCGCATATCCCATCTTGATTAAATGCTTATGTACCGTTGTCTTGGGAATATTAGTGGTATCCACTATCTCGCGCACACTATATCGCGGATTTTTAGTGAGCATAGTCTTGATAATGTCCGTATCCGTTGTTGCTGGGCGGCCGCTGCTGTCTTCATCTTGCAACTCGAATTTGCCAGCTCTAAATTTTTTAAATCAATTGCAGATGGTCCTAATAGTCGTAGTATCACTCCCGTACACGGTGCAAATCTCGTCTGCAGTGTCCTTTGCACTATTGCCTTTTTTAAAGCAATGAAGCATAACATGCCGCAAATGCTTCTTCTGGCTCTCCATATTGAACGGTGCAGAAAAAATGATAAAAGAGACCTTGTCACCAACGAAACGTACTCTGAAAGAGCTCTGAGACGACTGAAACCGATGCCATAAACGGCTAAGATATAAGCTTGCATATTTATATAAATACAGCCACTTGGAGTCACTCATAGCGTAGCACGGAAGAAACTATGGGACAACCTAATATCGTACTAGTAAGGATTTTGATTACTTTAGTACATTTTATTATCGTTTCGTATTAGTACGCTTCGATCGTATGTTAATTTGTCAAAAAATCGAAGTTATATAATTTATAGCAGGTTTCCGGGGCTCCGGCCCCCACTGTGCGTCGCGTCGCATCGCGTCGCGGCGCGTCTGCCCGCGCGCGGCCGGAATTAATGATGCATCCAACTATCGAGAAAAGGACTAACGGGGTTCCGGGATGCGATACATCATCGAAGCGCGTCGCTGTGGAAGCGAGCGAACCTGGTCCATTGTTGCACGCACGACGTCGGGATGGGTTAATGGCCAGAAAGTTCCATTTTCCAGAAAAAAAGACCGCTTTATTGCCTCGCCAGCTCGCCTTAAGAAACAAAACTCGCGTTGAATGCGCGAATACGTACACTTCCATGGGCTGACTTTATCTGTGAATCTCGGTGGTTGCATCATGCATGAAACACGGTGGCGGACCATAGAAAGTTTAATAATAACATTCTATAAATAATTGTTCGAGATTCGTGAAGATTAATCGTTTCAGTGCGATTTTCTAGTATTTTATAGCAAATACACGTATCTCTTCCAATAACGATGTTAGAAAAACTTGCACAAAGATTCAAGGTCCTTATTTTATATAAGTAGTAGTATAAGTAGCATAAAATATAATTTCATAATGAATTTAAAAATTAAACGAGAGACGAGCAATTTTTATCGAAGAAGAAAGGCTTGATTTTATTTGCAAAACGGTGAACTTGATTTCTGTTTATAATTTGTATGCGAACCAAAATTTCCTGCATCGATTGCAAGAAATAGAGACTAAATTGCAAATTGATTCTTTCTTGAACCACTTTAATAGATTAAAAATGATAAAAATGATATGATGATCTTTCCACTATTTTCAATTGTCTACCCAATGTTGCTATAAACGCATAAAATCCGCAAACTAGATGGAACAGTTGAGGTAGGGTCACCGTTATTTTAAAAACGTGGCAACTCTCGAACATAGCAGGTAGTGCGCGACTGTTCCACAAGACGAACGACACCGTGAAACTCGATCGAATGTCGCAGGTAGATCGATGAAGAGACACGGGAACGAGCGAGGAGAAGGCGGAAGCGAGCGGCGGCCAGTTTTCCTTCATTAATACTCGATAAAAGTGTCGCGGAGTGTCTCGATGGTGGCGGCGCCGGGGGTAGCAGGGTCGTCGGCCACGAAATGGATGTGCTCGCGAGGCGATCAATCGCGGAAAGTCCCCCTTCGGAAGAATCATACGGTTAGCCGGTTCCACGTTTCTCTGACCAGTTGTTTCCCATCCGACAATCGATGCCAGGGACAAACGGGGGCTCTGCGTCTCTCTTTTGTGGTGTACCAACACACTCGTCCACGTGGCTCGCCCCTGATGTGTACACTCGGGCCAGATGACTGCGTTGATGCGCCATCGCACAAAGAGTTCCACCGGCGCGGTACGAACACAATCGAGAATCAGTTAAAGTACTTGAAGCAATGATGGAAACTTCCTAGGGTTGCGCAGCGCACGCCCACTCCACCCGTCCTTCAGCCCGATTCTACCCTAACCAAACTAATCCCTAAGCGCATTTTTCTTTTAACAGCGAGAAGCCTCGCGGGTCCGGCTGGTACGCTATAAATCATTTCGCGAGGCTCGGATTCGTCCTGCTGAATTAATTACGATTGATTCTTTATTACCCTATGCGTCCAGGTCTGCACTTTCGTGCTCTCGGCGATATTCTGACAGCCGGGCTCGTTATCTATCGTTGGGCTCATCGCCGTTCCGGTTATTTTTATTCCAGCGTCGCCAATAAATCGAGATATTTGTAAACAGACCTGCTAACAATATCTCAACTAAGAAATACAAATGTTATAAATACTGTTTCTTTCGATTATATTGCATACACTTCGTTCGAAGTCGTTACTTATTTCTGCATTAAACGAAATAATAATAGATGCAGTGTTATCGCGTCGATCGGTGTGCCACCCCTGGCGGAAGGTAATTCGAAAACTTTTTAAAATGCGTACAACTAATTTTTAAACAGCGCCAGAGTTGGACAGTGTTCGAATAAAATTTCATTCAAAGAATTTATTTAAAATATTTTCCGAATAAAATCTCAATAAAATTTCTATTATGCATACGGATTACCGAGGTCCTCGAAATACATTTTTTAAATTTTCATTCTAGATTCAGGTGAAAAGTTAACAACTGACAGTTTTTCATATTTCTTTATCGTTCCAAGTAATAGCAAAATTAAAAAGTTATTTATTTTAATCTTTGTGTAGTAAACTTTTATATTCAAAAATCCATGTCATTTTTAGTTCAACTTCAAAAATATTATTACGTTTTGAAAGGCGTTTCAATAGGGTTTTTTTTCTGTCACGGGCATTGTATTCTCCATTTCGTTCAAACGGCACCTACTATGCACAATTTATTCAGTATTGCTGGATATTTATTGTAGACTTCCATTCGGTCGCAGAGGAAGCAACTTTCTTTTTACGTTCGAACTTTTTCGGGATATTTCGTGAGTTATCGTCGACTGGTATCGCTGGAACGGAAATAGAAGTCCCTATTTAGAGTCAATGATGCTTATCGCGGAGACCTGTGGGCCATCAAATAGATCCGTTGTTGTATTATTCAGTGGGCTCATGTTTCGGTAAACATATTTTGTACATGCGAGTCGATTGAGGATATTTTGTGCAGCGTTATAAAAATAAACACTCTAATTCGAATATTTTTCCTTCACAGAAATTCGGATAGTCTTCGTCACTTTCATTACGAACGTTATAAATAGATAGCTGATATTTATGCAAAATAAAAATTGTTTACCATCATTTGTATAAAGCAGAAATTAGATCAAAACAGTTTGAATAAATTGAAAATAATACAACAATATTGGTAAGCTTTTCTTGTATCTTCAATGTTCTTTCTTTATCTTTTAAAATCATTTTTATTATCTTTCTAATCGCTTTTATTATAAATGCATAAAATCCGGTATCTAGTTAAAATATTTAGAGCAATGGAAATTAGAAAAATAAACGTGACAAATGTTATGCACTTGTTACTGTTACATGACATTTTTGTATAATGTTTTTTTACGTACACGAGTTTAAACAACGTAGTTTTAAATGCAATCAAAGTATAAAAAGTTAGTTTAATCCATAATAAAAATTTCCTAGGGTAAAGTTCTGTCATCGATAATAGAATCAAAATGCGATAAATAATTAAGAAATTGTACTAGACATTATCAGTATGCGAAGGTAATACAAATTGTTAAATATTCGCTTAAATAGATAGAATAACTTGTTACGAATAATAAACAGTTCAATTAAAATATTCGACTAAATATTTATCTAAAATAATTATTCAAATGAATTGTTTTTAGTCGAATATATCTTTATTTATTCTATTTCTATTATATTCGATTTACTCATAAGATTAATTCTTCATTTATAATAAATATTTATGTAAAATAATTATTCAAAGCGATTTCAATAACTCCTAACTCTGTTAGATATAATAAATTTTGGGGTATATTCGCATACGAGAATTTTTACTCGTTCGAGAAATTTCCGAAACAAACAAGTACAATAGACAACGCGCAAAAAGGTCGGAGTTTGTAAACGGCGGCGAATGTAGACGTTGCGAGATGAAATTTTTATGTGCGAACGTATTAAAAACTCTGACATTAAAAAGTTGGTGATCAAAAAAGTTAGGACGGAGGGTGGCCATCAGAAAAAGGAGTTGGTCCGTAGTTGTTAGCCGGTCCGAAGGTCAGCGTCCGTGTAACGAGCCATAGGCTGTAACCCCGACATAACCCACCAATAAAGATTATTTTCGTTCTCGACACCGTTAGAATATTATTTCATTGGCGTCGGAAGAAGTGTGATATTGGAGTAGCGCGACGTCCTCGTAAGAATTGAATCTAATTTCATGGGTCTTAAATATGATTATTTGTTAAAGGGCTATATTCATTCAAGTAGATCTCTGTTAATCTACGATCATCGCCGGCGCTTCATTTTCCCCAATTTATTACTATTATTATTTATAATATACGCATTATATAACCCCGTTAGTCATATCAAAAGCATACAATAGTATAAATAATTATATTCAAATTACCTTTTACCGTTTTAGTAATGTTATGAACAAAAACTTAACAAAACAAGGTTCCATATTTGTATATTGCTGTATTAAAAATAATGGAAAATAAAAGTATACGAAAATTGTGTATTAATTTATGATTCAATTAGTAAGTATTGTTGCAAATATTGAATAAAAACTGTAATTGTATATTTCTATTTTCTATTATTTCTAATCTGAAAATGATACAAATATGATTTTTGTTTAAGCGCCAACAAAAATGATTTAACAATCTGTTAAGTTAAGACAATCAAAATAGTGAAACATTATTCTGAAATATTAAAATAAAACAAACGTTAAAGTTTCCCACGGTTCAGTTTTCTAAATATTTAGTAATGTTAGAAAAAATTTATAAAAGTGTCAGTCGCGTAATATGCATGTGTTTGCATGAATAAAACAAATGCATTGTCTTTGAGGTTTCCTTTCCTTTGTTTTCTGACATCCGTACGCGATTTATTATAGACTTTATTGCTCGCAAAGGCCATAAACAGTATCTATCGTCAAAGGAGTGCCGCAGATACCACGAAATGTCCATCATCGAAAATCTTTTTACATTCTAAGACGCGAACGCGAAACAAATTGTTATTCAATAGCCGACTCAATTATGAAACCATGTTTCATATTCGTCATAACGGAATACGACATGATCGGAATTCATGATTATGTGGTACGTGAGTTATTTCTGTTGTATCGAGCAGAGAAAACCAATACGGAAGCGACGCTTGTGGATTAATTTATTCTGGAAATTTGGTAATTGTTAACACTTTATCGACCGGTAGCCTATAAACCCACCCCCCCCCCCCCCCCGATCGGTAGCCTATGAATCGGTTGCCATAGTAACCATTAATTTGTTATCTATTATTAAGATAAACATGTTAGATTGTACTACAAGCTTCAATATTATTATATAAATTTTTAAATATTAAATATCTTTCGCGATTAATAAGATAAATAAAAGCAAAATAGAAACTAAAATGTTTACGGTTGATAAAGTGTTGAGGAAAATCCGTTTCCGTGAATTCCGGATGCAAGGGTTTCTAACGAGACCAGGCTTCTTGGCTTTTGCTTTCTTCCGACAACGCATCCGGTGCATATAGATAATTACAACAATTGTCGTTGTGTGGTAACTCGTCAAATCTTCACGCATGAGCTGTGGTTTTTAAAACGACGTTTTTTTTAATTAACTATTATCAAGGATGAGCATACAACAGAATGGTAAATAGCGCACGGAATTGTCTACGATAGAAACTTTTCTCAGAAATTATCATTACCCAGGATCTGCAATTTACAAGATAATAATAAATATTGTACGCAATTGTTTTTGTTAAAATCTCCTATGTTAATTTCGGAATTAACATCTTTCAGTTTCGCTTGTTATAATATTACAAATATATAAGATATTAAATATCAATTGCAAGAAACAGCAACTATATAGAAAGTTC